>NC_136521.1:2519267-2556767 GCF_053919585.1 Euprymna scolopes | reverse complement strand
ACTTTTTATTTATTTTTTTTTTTTTCTAAATACGGAAGTGTCTTCGGGAGATATAAAATGGTCGCATGTTGACGAAGCAATGTATCGGGAGGCGTACGGGATTAAAAATTATTGGTAAATTTTTAGATTAGGTCCACCTCCACCTCCTCAATTTTCTTTTAAATGACGACTTGAAATGGTTTTCGACTATGCTGAATACGAAAATCGCATCGAAATTTTGCAGAAATAAGTAGTTATCAAGATATAAAAAGTTGTATTATGCATTGTAATCTTTGGCGGCCATCTTTTTTACGTGTGTGTATTTGTTTATGGCGCGTGTTCACGTAAAAATATGGCCGCCGAAGAATACAATGCATAATACAACTTTATTTCCGCAAAATTGCAATGCAATTTGCGTGTTCAGCAATTCAGCATACTCGGAAACCTATAAATGTCGTCATTGAAAGGAAAATTGTGGAGGTGGACCTAATCTAAAAAAATACCAAATTATTAAACATTTCTCGAGCATGTTAGTGAAATTTATAATACTTTAAAAAAAATTAAAAAGAAACAAAAAAGTTTTGAAAAAAAAACTCACCTTTCACGAAAACAATTTAAAAAAAAACCCAAACTGACTAAATAAGTAAAAAAAAAATAATTAAAAATCTCGAAACTTTATTTTCATGAAAACAATAAAAAAGTCCTGTTCTCTCTATTTTTTTTCTTTGAGAAACAAATATATTTCTGACTTACAAATGCGGTAGAGACTCATTATTTTTACTTTCTATGGTTTTGATATACCGCGTTTTTATTGCTTACAAAATGAGTGACTGATTTATCAGAACGTTGTAACTAAAAAGTGAGCACCACTTTCAAATGTCGAAATAATGATTTCTTTTTTACATTTTTTTTAATAATCTGTTTAATTCAACGTCGCCTTTCGCACTTTTACAGACATTTTTTTAAAAAAGTAACTAAACCATTTATTGATAATTTGTCACGTGTACAAACATTTATTTATTTACGTAGGCTTAACTCCTTTCATGAATAAGAAACGTTTTACTCTTTAAGAATAAGAAAAGGAAAAAGTTACTGAACATTTATAAAAGGACTTCTTTTCATGAAGGCCAGAGGAATAGTTGGCCGAAAATTCGTGAAACAACAACTAATAAAGATGAGAATAACAGTCCGCAATAAATAAAAATGGTGCTAATGCAGAGAGTGATCCGCGCTATTTTTTAAATCATATTTCCACGTTTAAATAACGTTTTATGATGTTTTTTTATTCAATTGTAAGGTTAAAGTACAAAATAGGTACAAAACATCCTTACCTCCCCATGTTAAGAATGACTTTTTAAATAATAACATTATTTCAGCACGGATAACCCTCTGCATGAGTGCATGAGTAATCTTATATAGAAAAACAAAAAAAAAACTCAAAAGCAAGCAACAAACTTTTTTTTTGGCCTTATATAATAAAGAAAAGATGTGTAAATTAAAAAATTTGGAAGATAAATAAATGAAATATGTTTTTTTTTGTTTTTTTTTACTTATCGAGTTAACAGAAAATGAAACCTTTCGTCAATTCGTGGCTGTGAAATGAATCGAACCGGAAGTTCAGTTTTATCAACAGACCAAACAGAACAGATTCGCAGAAACGATTAAATAAATATATTTATTTTATTTAATATTTTAATTTTAATTAGGTAAATTTATTTTAATAACATAAAAACATACCTCGACTCTAAAAATGGGTTGTCTGAAAATTTCAAATAAATTGGTAACGCATAAACATGGTTTTATTTGTTTAGAACGAACCAACTTTACATTTATATATATATATATATATATATATATATATATATATATATATATATATATATATATTGTACTTACATCATATTTTTGGGCCATTTTGCTCCCACCTGTAGCACCTCCTGCAACAGTTCCACCTCCTCCAACAGCTCTTCCTCCTCCAACAGCTCCCCCTTCTCCAGCAGTTCCACCTCCAGCAACCGATCCTCCTCCTCCAACCGCTTTTCCTTCCCCAACAGTTCCGCCTCCACCAACAGCTCCACCTCCAACAGCTCCAGTTGCCCCGACAACTCCAGCTCCTCTCCCAACAGCTCCACCTCCGCCAACAGATCCAGTCCTCCCAACAGCTCCACCTCCTCCAACAGCTCCGATCCCTCCAACAGCTCCACCTCCTCCAACAGTTCTGCCTCCTCCAACAGTTCCGCCTCCTCCAACAGATCCACCTCCTCCAACAGTTCCGCCTCCTCCAACAGCTCCACCTCCTCCAACAGTTCCACCTGCTGCAACTGGTATACCACTTGGATTCATGACTTTAGCTCCACTTCCTCCAACGTTAAACTGCAAACAAATAAAATGGTTCGTTTTGAATAAACGTTTCTTGTAGAATTTGTATTCAAAACTACTAACGAGACCAGTAGAAATTCCACCGCGGCATCTTACATATGTAATTGTGTGGACGTTCAGCGTGAATGCATACCCCGCGATATTATTGTAACCCTTTTGTTAAAACTGCAAAAGTGTTTATCTAAGTAATCTGGTTAATGTAGTGCCAGAACATATCTGGTTATTACGGGTTGTTTCCAATATCTGGATAGGAGACTGTGACATATTTTCATTGTATAGACACCCGGCGCAAAAGAAAACCTCACGATATCGTTATACCGGCTGTAGACAGAACAAATACTACGTTTGGATCCGAGCCAGAAAACCAATAAAGTATATTTTAGTTTCAGTTACGGCTTAAAGGAAACATTTTTCGGGTCTGTATTACTGTACACATAGATTCAAAAAAGTTGTCAAAAAACAAATATATAACAAATAAATGTTATCAAAGGCAAGATAAGTTACTTTTCTACCAAACTGGATATAATTTTCGTGTTTTTATTCAATTTAACATGTTTATTCAGCTCGAAAAACATGCAGTGTTTACCGATGTATTGGAAAATTCAAGATGGCGGCCGATTCTCTCGTTAACACAGTAAGTTCAGGAAAAGGTGTTATAAATAATAAACTAGACAAAATACTATTAAAAACCACCGAATATATGTCAAGTTATGTCACGGTAACATATATTGAGCGAATTTCTAACAGTATTTTGTCTAGTTTATTATTTATTATACCTTTTTCCAAACTTACCGTGTTAAAGAGAGAATCGGCCGCCATTTTGAATTTTCCAATACATCGCTAAACACTGTATGGTTTTCGAGCTGAATAAACATGTTAAATTGAATAAAAACACGAAAATTATATTCAGTTTGGTAGAAAAGTAACTTATCTTGCCTTTGATAACATTTATTTGTTATATATTTGTTTTTTGACAACTTTTTCGAATCTATGTGTACAGTAATACAAACCCCATTTTTCTTATTTGACTTTTTGTTTACATCGCGTCTTCGGTGATTATGAGATCCTATTTATGAAGAAAAATAGAATATTACGAACGTTAATGTATACACTAATAATTTGATGTCCGTAGTATGTTATTACCTTTTTATTCTTCTTTTTAATAAATAGTATCTTGCGATCAAATAATTGATAATCTGGAAACCGTAACACATTTACGTAAGTACGTACGTTAACGATACTACCGTATTAATATATAGATTTATCCGTGGGACATATTGAAAAACAATAACTCAGAATAAAAACAGACGTATTAGATACGTTTTCAAGCCAAAACAACGCATTATTACAAAATAAACAGTTATTTATTTTGTTTGAAATTTATATTGAAATTTTAAATAAATTTCGAAGATATACTTCATCATCAGTATGTCTTTCTTTCTTGTTTTTTATGTTGTTGTATGAGCATAGAATCAGTAGAAGTCCGTTGGTTGTTTTTACGGTAGTCTTTTTAAATGTCGGAACAGTGCGTTGGTCACGCGGAATCCACGCAAGGGTTTGGGTTCCTTGGTATTCAAACTCAACCAGCGCATCTATCAAGGAACACAAACAGTGAATAACTTAGCCCAGGATTGTCCCGGAATATGTTGATGTTCAGTCGTTCATTTGTACATTGAGTGTTTTTAATTCTTTTTTTTTTTCGCTACAAAAAGAACTTGAGCACGAATTGAACACTTTCATTGGTAATGGCTATCCAGAGAATTTGATAACTTATCCTGTTGCAAATCCAGTAGAAAATGCAATTCAACTATATCCATGGGTCCCTCGAAGTGTCCCGTTTACTTAATACTACCTTGGATTAACATTCTGATCCCCATCTGGCATCAATTGAAATGAATGGCTCTCGTCTTCAGGAGGCCTCAAGTTTTGACAAGCTTCTGGGCTTGACTATTACTCCTGATCTTAAATGGAACACGTACATCAAATCTGTTGCCAAGGCCGCTGAAAAAATGGTGGGATCTTTCTATCGATCCAGTAGATATCTCACTGTTGATGCTATTCTCTATTTATATATAGACTAATGTATACCTATTAACCCTTATCCTTGAGTGGCCTCTGGGCCTTGATAAGTAGTGACACCCATGTAAAAAAAAAGATGCTGGTTAGTGTTTAAAGTGACGAATTATACAGTCTGTAACAAATTGTTTCCCGTCTGCTGTATTACGTTTGGGCTTGGTGTAAAATCCGCATTTCTACTGGTCACGAAAGATAGTTTGCTTTACATCACGCAAAGCAATGTTATATATGAATTCAATTGCAAGTAATCTGTAAGCTACGTAGATCGAACCTCCTTTAATTTGCAGACACGTATTAACCAACATATACCGGCAGAAAGTAAACTGGGCAAAATAGGTCGTTCTCGCCCCTCCTCTACCTTGGGATCTGCCCTTAGCCTACACCTAATAGAAAGTCTAGCTTATACCAATGCATATCAAATGGACTGTTTTATAATCTTACTCCGGGCTGACACACAAAATCATTAAAAGGTTTTGGAGTCAGTCTCGATTTTCTCATGCAGGCCACCTCTGTCGGCAAAAGGAATTTATTAAATCGTTGGACCTGTTCGAAGATATGTTTTAATCATTCCTATACCTCTGCTACCTTATTTGTCCTGAGATTATATATATATATATATATATATATATATATATATATATATATATATATATATTGTATTTTGTTTACAGAAAGTTGTTAGATGAAACAAGTCATTGGTACCGTCGGTTTCAAGCCCGATAATTAGGACCGTTTAAGATATCCATAAGTATGAGTATTGGCTGAAGAGAGCTTGATATGGATATTTTAAACGGTCCTAATTATCGGGCTTGGAACCGACGGTACCAATGACTTGTTTCATCTAACAACTTTCTGTAAACAAAATACAATATATAAATACGCTCTTATTCGGATTTTCTTTTAATTGAGAACTCTGCTGGATTTCTTTTTTAAAAAACTAATCATATATATATATATATATATATATATATATATATATATATATATTATTTCACACGAATTCTTATTCGTTTTTTTTTTCAACTCGTATATCCCCCAGTATTTGCTTTTTTTCTGTACAATTTATTCGGGTTTTACATTTCTGTGTTTTATAAACAATTAATTCCTGGTGATTATTTTCTTTCTTGTTCTTGACCTTCGGGCCGGGATCAAAGTGTAGTATCTATTCTGCAGATGCTGCACTTAAGATAATTTTTACCAGTCAATAGAGGGGAAACCCACTATACTGGGACAATTATTATTTTTGGTAACCAGTGCCCCCTTTCTGCCTACTTTTAGGGGAGCTTGTTTTTACTCCACATTAAAAACGGCCTTGTACCTAATTTGCTTTGGTGGGGAAGCAAATAAATACATTATTTTCTTTCATGTAATATGCAAATGAGATAACCTCTTGAATATTGATTCCTTTTGAATAAATAGTACGCAGAAAAATCATTCGGAAATAAAAGTATATGAACATTTGTGCAACAGTGCGCTGCCTGTACACAGGGTGTTGCAAAAGTGTTATGTAACATTTTGACATTGAATATCTCGAGAACTATTAAAGATATAAAAAACGCATCTGGTATATTCATGAAGATTGTAATCTCAGGTTTTTCATGGAAATGTTAAAAGATGTTCAAGGTGAGAACCATTGGTCACATGCCACATTAAGACGATAGTCCAATTCCTGCCGAACTCGTCCTAGCATTGCATTGTTTAACCACATCTTCCGAAGTTTATGTGCGTCCCGTTTTCTTAACTAGACTTCGGAGTCTAGTGGGGGGTGCCCTTTTCTCTTCCTTGCCTTGCAACATCTTTCCCAGAAAAGAGACGTTGCGAGCCTGTCTCTGCTTTATTATTATTTCCATAGCACGTACTCGTCTGGGCTCAAATCTATGGTCTCCACTCGCCAAACTTCCACATAAAACACTCGTCTAGCTGAAATCACTATAAATAAATTCCCCCCACACTTTATCTGTGCCTTTATCTAAACGTAGATTCCATGAACAAAGCTTTTTTTCTTAGAACTTAGCCCCAGCGGAACTTTCTTCCGTTTATCTGCTTTCCAGCTGATTACAATTACAATGCTTACGTAAACAAGTTCTGGATGAGCCGTCCCCTTAAGTAATCGATTAAAAAAAATTCACCTTCTAACGATTATCACGATATTGTTCAATTGACTGCTGTACACTTATTAACCCTTATCCTCGAGTGGCCTCCAGGTCTTGATAAATGGTGACTCCTATGAAAAAAAAGTTCCAATCCAATCCCACAAAAATCACTTTTACTTAAAATGTTGGCAACCATCAGGTGGTACACCCCATATTCCCTGATGTCCGTCTAGAAAAAATTCTAACTAGAAAAAATATCGGTGAAGCCAATGCCAACAATAGAATCTTCGGATTCATGCGGTATGATGCTTTAAATCTTCAGGAATTACAAAGGGAGGCTAAGAGGCGCAACACCTTATTTAACCATGAACAAGGGAGAGGCGGTATTCTCTACATAACTATTACTTTAAATGCAGAAATTATATTTAAAGTTTTGGTTTTCTGTTCTTCTATGTCCATTTTTCCTCATGTTTTTCATTAAAATTTGTAGCGTATTAGTTGTCTCACAGGGTATTATCAGTGATCGCTCACTGGCAGTAACCTGTGGTGTTCCCTGGAGACCAAGTGACAACAAGTCTCCCCAGATTTCCAGTGTTCTCCACCTTTTGACCACTTGTGCAGATGATTGCATGTTATTGCAACAACCGTTGTCACTGATTTCTCGTTGGCATCGGCCATTGGTGTTTCCTGGGGGTTGGGTGACAAAATGCCTCCCCAAGGTACCAGATTTGAACTGCACACTTCCAGTGGGGCTTTGATCAGTACTCTCTCACCTCGGTCTTTCAATCCTCCCTGCCCCTTCACAACTAGTTGGTGTTATGTGGCGCCAGTCGATGTCATCTACACCATTTTTATTATTATTATTATTTTCCCGTTCATTGAATACATACAGCGCCTAGTATTTCCAAATAGATACATATCTCATACTTGCGAACTCGTATTGCCCACGTAATTATGTCTGATATATCATTAAATGACAAAGTATAAAAAGAAAACTTACTCACCCTGAAGCGTCCATTTTTCCAGTGGAAGTACCTCATGTAATCGTGCATGATTTCATAGAAGCAATCAGCGATGTAGTCACACCTCATCATTTCCATGTTGTTCTTGGGGTAGAAACCTGTGACAAATTCATCAATATGTTGGAAATTGGCCCATCCCTTGTTATAGAAAGTAATGTACGGAGGACATTTCAAAAATAATACCTCCAATTTTTTTTTATTCCGCCCGAATATTGAGAGTACATCGCGAATTGCGTTGTTAAGCTGACTGAACTCATGCATTCATGACCTAAAAGTATCATCCGTCTTTTTCATATAGTATGAAAAGCAACACCTGTCGTGGATGTGCCTCAGGAGCTGAGATGCATCATTGAACACCTTACAATAGTGCATTGGGAATGGTGGTGACTATGTAGAAAAAAATAAACCCTGGAGTACAAAAGACCTTCCATTTTAATGGTACTACTCCTGTATTCGTAGCTCTTCAACTTCAACTAAACTTCAACTTTAGACAAAAAATCAACTAATTTTTAGTTCAGTTTTGTTTCCTTGTTATACGGCATATCAATACTTTTCGGATTATTTAATGCTGAACCCAGTTATTTTAGAAATAGTATTCATGTTGCATCCATTTATCTTGTAGAAGGTTTTTTTTTTCTTCAAGCCTTTTTTATCCTCAAGCCCTAGTTTGTAGGATTTACTTTGTCTGTTTTTAATGGATTTTATCGTTTTTAGTCCTTGCCCTGCAGAACATGAATGAGTTTTGCAATGGGAGAGAGAAAACAATTAGAGGAACCTGGGGCAAAATGAGATAGCGGGGTGAAAGAGACACCACAGATAACTGAAACAGATAGAGCGAGAGAGAGAGAGAGAGAGAGAGAGAGAGAGAGAGAGAGAGAGGAGTCTGATCAAGAGATCACGTGGTAACGCCTTGCCGCCAACGTCTACCATTGTTTTATTCAGCCCCGTACATAAAAAAAGGGGTAAGTATTCAAAATTTTTATCTATTTTGATCTGTGACGAACTGTAGTCTGAGAGTGCAGAAAGCTGGGTAGCCTGTCAAGGGGACTGTGAGAAATGGGCACACTACGGCTGTGCAGGTCTAAACGAATGCAACAAGACCCCAATCTTCATTTGTGAGCTCTGTGAAGACTGACTTATTCAGACCAAGATCGGTCTCGTTTTGCCCAATGCTTGGGGCAAAACGGGACAATACAATTAGCTGAAAAAATAATCTGTGTTTCTTTTGAAAATAATTTCTCATCTTTTTTGTTGTTTTGTGTGGCATTGTCTTCCAATACTTTGAATGTTCAGTACACAGAATATTGTTTATATTATTATTATATTATATACTGTCAATAATTTTCCCCACTTTTTATCTGTGCCTAAATCCAAACGTAGATTCCATGAGCAAAGCTTCTTTTTTAGAACTGCACGCCAGTGGAACTCTCTGCGACTTGCCTGTTTCCCACCTGACTACAACTTGGACGTCTTCAAATCCAACATAAACAAACTCCTGACAAACTGCCCCCTTAAGTAAGACACTCTATCAAAACCCCAATACTAAGGATTACTACAATACTATCTCGTTGATTACTGTACACGCAATAACCCTTATCCCTGAGTGGCCTTCGGGCCTTGATAAATGGTGACCCCCCCATGTAAAAAAATATATATATATGTCAAGGCTACCTTTGACTCGACAGTACTTTTTCGCTTAAGTATCTGGTTTTGCCCCAGGTTCCCCTACAGTATTAATATTTGGTACATTTTAAGTTAGGAAACCGGCCAGGAAGTGTGGGGGGGGGGGGAGACAGAAAGAGAAGAGGGAAAATGGGAAGAAAGAAAATGAATTAAAGGTGGGTTGTTGTTTTTGCTTTTGATTTTACAGAACATAATTAAGTTTTGCCAAAGGAAATTAAAAAAAAAAACATCAATGGTGGGTGCATTTCTTCTTCGGAAACCAATATATTAAGACAGCCTGATCAGTTAGCACCAGTTCTTTAGTAAAAGAAGACAATAGGTTTTACGTTTTAAACTACCCGCATATAACAGAGCGCACTCCGGATGCCCATGCACAGCCATCGTTCATCGCTTGCAAACGTTCATTGAGAAAAGTCGTGATTATGTAGAAAACAAAATTCTTGAGCACAAAATATTGCTCGTTTTAATATTACATTTCCCTTCTTCATAGTTCTTCAACTGTTCTTTCTCTTTAGAACATACATGGACAATCGATGCCTGTTCGCATGACCACGGGGTTGAATACCGGAAGCTGTCTATACCTACAACTTAATCAGGAAGTGACGTAACACTTTCATATGCATCGGCCTTCTTTACTCTCGGTAGCCACGGTTAAATATGTTAGTGTTAGGGTTAGGGTTAGGGTTAGGGTTAGGGTTAGGGTTAGTGTTAGGGTTAGGGTTAGTGTTAGGGTTAGGGTTAGGGTTAGGGTTAGGGTTAGTTCCATTTATTCATATGTAAGTGGGTTAAATGTCACTCCTTCGTGAAAACTGAAATGGTTTTGTTTGCGAACTGTAAAAAATTCTAAGTAAATCTATATATCTATAAAAGTGAACGTGTCTGTCTGTGTGTCTGTGTGTCTGTCTGTCCGTGTACATTTCCCTACGCAATAACTCTGTCAATTTTAAGCCTACAGACTCGAAATTTGAAATACCGGGTACTGAGATTTGGGAAAATCGATGTGACGGGTGTCAGCCAGAAATTTGGCTGTTAAGGGGTCAAATTTCAACGATTTGACCTTTAAGAACTCTACCAAACTCCTCCGACAATTTTGGGTCTAGACACTTGAAATTTTAGATATCGGTTCCTTGAACCTGGATCTAACTTAATAAAGTAATTTGAGCCCGAAACTATAAATTTTAAGGGGTCATAATAGGGGTCAAATTAAAAAAAAAAATTTATACTTTTTTCTTTTTTTGCTCAGCATACACCTCCAAACACCCGGGCAACGCCGGGCTGAAATGCTAGTATTCTATAAAGTTCCTTTTTTACTAGTTTTAAAAAATTGCTCATCATAAAATAATATGAGCAAAATAATTTTGGGTGTTTAAATATTAAAACATTGCATTATTTTGCATTGCTTTTGCATACGGATAATTAGTCGCGAATTAAGAAAGCATCTCAGGAGTTCAATTTCTTCTCATGCACGTTGTAAACATACGCGAAGCGGTTGCATGGTTATGTTCCATAAGTGAAATACATTTCTAATATGGTAACACTTACAAGAATTGGTAATCTCCAAAAATGCCGTTAGGGCTTACAACATGGCCGCCAGAAGAGTCACGTGATCCGGTTGATCCAAAACATGAATCGCCGTATTACGAAACCGGAAAACGCAAATTTAAAGCAAACTTTGACAAACAAGCATAATAATTAAGTACAAAAACAGTTTTTCAATATCATAATAATAAATAATTTATTTAGAACGGTCATTTAATTTTTTGTTGAGAAACAATCACAGTTTGTTTGTTTTTTAAAACAGTGTTTATAAAAAATATTTTATTCAGAGTTTTTCATAAAAATGGTATTTAAAACAAGGTGTTTATTTTTTTTAAGATGTAATGTTATAAAAATATGATGTAAAAAAAACAGTTTATATTTAAACGAACGTGCGTAGACATTTTGTAAACATTGTTTTTAAAAAATAAAACATAATACTTCTATTATGTTTTAAACGACTGTAATAGTTTATTTTGGAGGTATATTTCATAAAGAAAATTGACAACCCACTTTAAAAACAGAAATTACGAGTTTTATATATTTTATTCGCAGTTTTTTGTTGGGGGTGTCAAAAATTCCGCCTAAAATTCTGATACACCTAGTCGACCACTTGTTTGTTCTGAATAAAATACTTTTTATAAACACTGTTTTAACTAAAAACAACCTAAGATTGTTTCTCAAAGTTTGCCTATTTTTATAACAACATTATATCAACAAAAAATTAAATACAAACAAATTGTGATTGTTTGTCAAAGTTTGCCTTCAAGGCTGCGTTTTCCATTTGCACGATTCATGTTTTGGATCAACCGGATCACGTGACTCTTCTGGCGGCCATGTTGTAAGCCCTAACGGTATTTTTGGAGATTACCCAAGAATGATAATATTACATCGGTAACAAAGTAGTAAAAAAAAAACTGTTACGTGCTTTAGTCTAGAGTATAGCACACAAAAAAATTAAAGAGAAAATAACCGAAATCGACTCCGAATTATTAAAAAACAATTTTTATTTTACGAAAACGAAAAAAAATAATTAAGCAACATTTATAAATAAACACTTCGTTGGTACTAATATTACAAAAAAACAAAAATTTACGGAATTTTTGACACTCCCAACACAAAACTGCGAATAAAATAGAAAAAAAAAACTCGTAATTTCTCATTGTAAAGTGGGTTGTTTATTTTCTTTATGGAATATACTTCCAAAATAAACTATTAAAGTCGTTTAAAAAATAATAGAAATATTATTTTTTATATATTTAAAAAAAAACCTTTACAAAGTGCTTGCGCGCGTTCATACGCCCATTTTGTTTACGTAATGAAATCAATTGAAATTTACAATTTAAATTTTTTTCAATTTTTTCACTTTAAAAATCTATCAAAATTTTTCTATTCGTTTACAGTTTTACGATATTTTCAGGTTCAATGTGAGATTTTATGCTCTTTCCAATAAACGGAATATAATATTCTAGAAAAGCTTTTTTTAAATTCACCCCATTTTAAAATGTATATTAAAATGGAAATAATTTTCTCAACTCAAATTTAGGTATCACAAATTGAAGATAAAAGATAAATAAATGAAAAAAAAACAATTATTTGCAAATTTCCCTGAAAAGTCCAAAGTTTAAAAACTTTTTTTTGAAAAACCGCGTTTATTTTTTTTTTTTAAGTGAAACCTTATAATCGTGTTATATTGCACAGAAAGTTTCGTTTAATTACAATTATTTCTAGTTCATTCAAAGTTTTTATTTTAGATATTAAAAAGAAATTTACTCCATATCGAAGAAATAAAATATATTAAATTAAAACTCATGGATTTCATTAAGAAAATAAAAAAATCGAAATCGCTCGACTGTTTTTTTTTTATCAGCAAAAACTGGTTAGTGAAATTGGACTATTTTTCTCCTATGACGGCACATTGTTACTTACTTTTGTTTAAAACCAGCAATAGAATGAGACATTAATTCTGTCGCTTACAGGCCACCATAGTTACTAAATATATAAACAAAAGGAAGACGGTTATCTCCCAGTTTTCCCACTTGTGACGAGCTGAAGTCGCGATATTTTTTAATATTAAAGTATTTTATTTAGAAAGGACATGGAATATAAAATATAAATATGGATAAATTCTTAACAATGAAGAATGGAAGTACTCATTTAATAGTATTTTTTATAGGTAAGTGATTTTTTGGAATTTATATATGCATATATTTTATCTAAGTAAGTTAAAATGCGTTGATTTTCTTTAAATATTTTTAAAAGAAAACCGATTTAAATAAACAAATACTGCATAATTTGCTATTAAACCTAATTTTTTAAATGTGGTCTTTGCTCCTTTAAGGGAAAAATAATTAGTGTTTGAATTACATTTTTCAATTAATCATCAGCTTTGAAAGATAGGAGTTCGAATTATTCAATTTTTTATCACGCATTTTTAATGGCGTTTTCTGACACTTTTAAAGCATGCATGGTCCCGTGTGAGTGCACAGTGAACGAGGCATAAAAAATGACTAAGTTCAGCATCCTCCCTCCATTTAGCCCCAAACGTCCCCAGGGGACGTCAAATTCTGGTGAAAATGAACAAACGGTGCAGTTTTACACCTTAACATATGTAAATTTGAGTTTTGCTACATGCAAATAAAGAAATGACTAAGTCCATCATTCCCCCCCCTAATTTAGCCTCAAAATTCCCCAAGGTCTTAGCATATTTAAATTTGAGTTCAGCACCATGCAAAACTGCAAAATAGACATACACAGAAATTTTGGGACAAATATGGTAAAATAGTTCCAAAAATGGAGTGTTTTTATTCGCCCTAAAAGAACCTCCGGGGCACACCAAAGAGTTATCGGGAAGTATAGACAAACAAAGTTATATAGAAATCAGTTACAACTTTTCAGATGGTTAAATAAAAAATAAACATCCAAAGCATAACTGTTTTTTTTTGTTTTTTTAAATAAGCATAAAAGTGCCAATTTTAGCCATTTTAACTCGAAAGGGACCCCTAAGGGATCAGCAGTAGTTTTCCGGGAAAACCCGTTCTGTTACTTTTTAACTCATATCATGTTTAATGTTTGTGCAAATTTTTTTTAAAAAATCCAAAGCGTAGTTATTGAGAAAAGTGCGGACAGACGAACGGTAGAACGAACAAGGGTGAATTTACAAGTCCACCCTCCTTTTATCAGGGGGAGGGGGCAAAAAAGGAATCTTTATTTAAAAAAAGACGAAACAAAAACAATTTAAAAAATATATATAAATAAACAATCCGTTCGTACTAATATTAAATTAAAAAAACGTAAAGGTGTAAGGACAGTAACTCTTCTAAACTTTAAGTCAACTATTTAAATAGTATTATCAGATGGATTAGAAAACACATAAATCAGTTGATCAATAAAAAAAAATTAAGATGAGAAAATGTTATTTACCCGAAACTCAGATCTTTAACTAAATGCGTAAGATGCCTTTGCGAAGTCGAAAGAGTTAGAAACGCGAGGTCCACCTTAAATGTCAACAGTCTTTAGTATAACTTGATTTTTTAAGTGCAGTGTCTTTTATAGAAATTCTTTGGTTGGTTCTAGAAAGTTCTTTTTGAGTTAAAAAAAAAAGAATACTTTTTTCTCTCTTGAAGATGTTCTAGTTTGTCCTTAAATTTAATTAAAAGAACATTATGTATTTTCTTTTATTTTATTAAATATTAATAATCATTTATTATACGGGACCTGTGGAAATTCCACAGGGGACTCATTCATATGTAATATATTGATGTTGGCATTCTATAGATGTTCAGAGTAAATTGAGACGCTCTGATATTATTCTTGCTCTTTTGTTAAAACTGCAAACTACGCTTAAATATAATATTTTAATTCTTGCGGATTTCGTATATATTATTATAGAGTTAATGTTCTATCGGCGTTTATATATATTATAAATTGCGATTTCAAAAATAATATATATATATATATATATATATATATATATATATATATTCATATGACTAGCGTGCATCAGCTTAAATCGAAACCAAAAACAAAACTTATGAAGAATTCTTAATAAAATTATTTAAAAAAAAAAAAGATTACTGGAGTGCTATTAGCTATAATCGAAACCGAAACCTAAACTTTTGAAGCATTCTTGGTAAAATTATTTCTAAAAAAAATAAATGAGATGAGTGCCATGAGCTATATTCGAAACCGAAACCAAAACTTGTGGAGAATTCTTGGTAAGATAATTTATTACAAGAAATGGAAGTCCATAACAACTAAGCGTCACTAACTCCGATGTAATTGTGACACAGAAAATACATAACACACATTCTATCGTATAAATATATAGATTATTATTAATTATGTTATGCATTTTATATTCTTAATTACGATGTAATTATTTATTTATTGCAAAATAAATAAATAATTATTCATGGATGGTCACATTCAATGCTGCCAAGACTAAACTGGTTTCCTTCAATAATTACAAGAAACCTTCTCTGCCACCAATAGCAATGCCCAGTGACTCCCTGTCTGAGAGTACATCTTTCAAACTGCTTGGCCTAACGTTCACCGGAAACATAAGTTGGAACAATTATATTGAAAACATTGCCAGGGCCGCTGCGAAAAAGGTAGGCTCTCTCTACCGTGCTAGAAAACTACTGACACCTAAAAGTATCCTGTACCTCTATAAGGCCATCATTCGCATATGTATGGAGTATTCTTGTCACATTTGGGCTGGTGCATCTGCTACTAGTCTCTCGCTCCTAGGCAAGGTTCAAAAGAGAGTCGCCAATCTGATAGGCCCTGAACTGACATCTAAGCTTCAGCCTCTGTCCCATCGACGAAACGTTGCATCCCTCTGCCTGTTCTACAAGTATTTTAATGGTGGATGCTCTGATGAACTGCATGCACTTGTGCCCCCACGACGTAGACACCCTCGACAAACCCGAAAAGCAGCTAAATCCCACCCCCACACAGTAGAGATCCCTAGATGTAAAAGATGTTTCTACTCCAGTAGTTTCTTCCCCAGAACCACTAGACTCTGGAATTCCATTCCAGGTTCCTGCTTCCCTAACTGTACTGACATGAAGAAGTTCAAGTGCAACGTGAACCGACATCTTGCTGCCCAAATCCCAACATAGTGCCCCAGTAGTTGCTGCCCCTGATAGTAGCTCCCTACACCAAAGTGGCAATGCGCCTTGTTTGGGGTGAAAATGTAATTAAAAAAAAATTAGTTATGAATTATTAAAATATGTATATACTATAATTGTTATACTATTAGTGATTTATAAATTTAATATATAAAATAGTATATGCCTGTCTGTCTTCATATTTTCAAACTCTATCTCCTCCGAGACTAAAAGTAGCAGAGCGGCGCTAGCAACCTCAAATGATAGGATTTTTTACAGGCCGTTCTTTTAAAATTTTAAGAGGTAAAAAATTGCCAAAATTGATAAAATCGTTAAATGTTTCGTACGTTCATCTTATTTCATATTTATCTTTTTAATCGATTTAAGTTCGTGTCGCTTTGGTCCAGTGGTACGGCCAGCGGGTGTGAATTTTTTTTTTTTTTTTTTTTTTACATGGGTGTCACCACTTATCAAGGCCCAGAGGCCACTCGAGGATAAGGGTTAATAGGTATACATTAGTCATTGTGATTTAAGCATAGTAAACAGTGGGAATTTTGTAACTTGGATTACTTAGGGGACGACTCAATTAGAACTGCATTGGTTTCGATTTTTGCTCTTGGTACCGAATTACTTTCTTTGAAGCTTTTAAAATCACGACTTAATAATAATATATACAAAATTTTGACAAACTAATATATCATATTTAAGCGTATTTAACGCCCGGGAAAATCCGGGCTCTCCCCCCCCCTAGTCAAAAAATATATTGTAAGGTAAGAGATATACAGTCTTATGGTAAATATCTAAACACAAACAGTAGTATAAATAATTCCAATGATGAATCGTCACCGTTTAATCTTAAAATGCAACAGATACTATTTTTAAGGAGTTGTGCATGTGGATATTCTTGTGAAGCAAGGATTGCGCAATCCAAACTCACACCTCTCCAAAATCGACACTGGTGGCAGGAAGAAGTCTAGAATGGCTGGAGACGGTATTGAGATAAGTAAAAAGCGTATTATTATTATTATTATTATTATTATTATTATTATTATTATTATTATTATTATTATTATTATTATTATTATTCATCGGACTACTGTTCTCATCTTTAGTGTGATTTTCACAACGGTTCGGTCGATGTAACCTCCGACCTTCTTCAGGTGTATCTTGTTGAACTCAGGTGGAAAGAGATGCAAAAAAAAAATGGTAGTAGGCAGACAGACAGTCTCGAACCCGTAGCGCGAAGGAGGAAAAGAAGGTGAAAAAATAACGTTTTTGCTGTTACGTCCATTGCCACACTGGAAGTAACCAAGATTAAAATTAAGGGTATGAAAAAAAAAAAAACGAAAAAAGGAGATGACTTTCAAATATATCGGCGAAAAAAGCGACCTCTCCTTGTAGGAAAATTCCCAATTGAGGGTAAAGGCATTAATGTTTTTAGCAAATTTTTCGATATTTGTCGTCCAATTTACTGAGCTTCAAAACAATGCCTATCTCGTGAAAATCAGTCGCCTCTGACGAAAGTTTTAGGCAGATATACATACATACAGACAGACAGACATGATGATTGCTGTATCTTTCCAGATGATCGCCGTCACATTGAGTTCTTTTAATCTTGTCATCCATGCCATCTCAGATGACTCTGCACTCCCACCGCCGATTTTCAGATCTTGGAGCAGATTTGACATACAAATGAGCAATTTCCATCGAGTTGACTTTCTCTGGAGGTTGAAGAGTATTCCTATGAACAATCAAATATCTTCTCAGACCAGCAGTAAACTTGCAAACTTTGCTGTATGTTAAACAGATCGTTTGGTTCGAACTAATAGGTGCAAAGTTGACCTGAACAGGAGTTTTGTGCGACTTAAGGTGGTTGACGTAGCCAGAAGCACTCGTTCACAAGTGTCGCATTTCTAGCTTTGTGTGATATGGTTAAAACCGTCAATTAAATCTTTGCGAAGCTCACGCTTCAGATTGCTGTGGGCCTGCTTTCTTTTCTCTAGAGCATCACAACTTTCACGTACAAGCTTTCGCCACTTCGGCCATTGTAAGAGTAAGTTATTCCCATGTGTCGATGTCGATTTTGAAGAATTTCAAATTATTCTTTGTAGAGTCGCTGAACCTCTTCCTAGGCTTGTGTTGAGGGCGCCTGCCATTTTCCAACTCCCCGAAAAAAATTTGTTTTGGCAGCCTACAATCTTTCATTCGAACCAAGTGGCCCACCCAACGCATGTAAGATCTGATTACAAGGGTACGTACATTTTAACAGACAGGTAGGATTTATATTATAGATGATCGATGATCAGAATTTGATTAAATCTCTATTTTTTAATTAAATACTATAATGGCATACGTGCTTCAGAATTGTCCAATTTAATCTCTACTTTTTTTTTAAGCTTGTTTGACCGGTTGGTCTAGTTCTTTTCACCAAGTCGCTGTTTCGATCCCTCATTATTATAGAGTTTCTTACTCCAGTAGCTTTGTTTTAAAAAACTGCAAAGTTTGGGAATTCTTCCTGATCACCGTTTTCCTGTTATCTATAGCATTGGTTTTTGTAAGACTAAGGTCAAGTCTTTGCAATAACGAGTTTTGTTTTTTTAAGCTTCTTGCATCAATCGGCTCCTTGTCTGGAACAGTTTTCTATTTATAAAGTACTACACCCATCATTTTTTTTTACACAGTGATCACCACTTATCAAGGCCCGGAAGTCACTCAAGGATAAGGGTTATTGCAAGTACATTACGTTAGTGTGGAGATTTGATGAAGTGTTTACTTAAGGGGGCGGTTCAGTAGGAATTTGTTAACGTTGGACTTGAAGACATCCAAGTTGTAGTCCGGTGGGAAGCAGGCAGACGGAACAGAGTTCCACAGGCGTGCAGTTCTAAGAAAGAAACTTTGTTCATGGAATCCACGTTTTGATTTAGGCACAGATATAGAGTGGGGGAAATTTTTCACAGTGGATTCAGCTAGACGGGTGTTTTTCGTGAAAGATTAGCGAGGGGGGACCAGAGATTGGAGTTCAGACGAGCACCTGCCATGGAAATAACGATAATACACAAAAAGGCAATAAATATTAATCGAATATATAAAAAAGTTCTATATGTCTGTCTGTCTGTCTGTCTCCATATTTTCAAACTCTATCTCATCCGAATATAGAAGTCGCAAAGCGGTGCTAAGGGCCCTAAATGATTGAATAAATCGTTAAACAACAAAAACAACAACAAAAAAAAAGAACAGCGAACGTGATGGAAAAATATTTAAAAAAAAAACGAAAAAATAGCATAAATAACCCTGTTTGAATATTAAAACTTAAAAAATCGAAAACAAATATCTGATATCTCGGCTCGAATCTTAAGATAACGACGCTGCCACTATACCGACTGGTCTATGACGCGTGGGCGAAGTTATGTCGTTTTTTATATTCAAACTAATTAAAAAAAGAACGCTTTTTGCGCATGCATGTTTGGTTAGATTGTCATAAAGGAACGAATTTTTGCTACCCCTCCCAGTAGAAAAGTACCCAGTTTAGGTTTCGATTTTAGCTGATCGTATCCAAATACTTTTTTCCTTTTGAAATCACGACTATAATAATTTATGCGAAATCTGGACAAATTAAAATATCATATTTAAGCCCCCCTATTACATAATAGGTGAATATTTGAGTGTCTCGCTATAGTTATATAAATGTTTGGCAAATTCTTCAATCAGATTTATAAAACTCACACATCCGTTTGAAATCGTCAGCTCTATTCCAATGCCACTGGAAAATTTGGGCTGGGACCAGAATTTCGTAATACAGTGGTACACGCTTGATTTGAGATTCACTTTTGGCTAGTATAACCGGCTTCCGCCAAAGGAGGTAGTTTCTAGTCAATATTTAATTCACATGCAGTTTCAAGATGCATGTATATACCTGTGTCATTGTAATACCGTTTCCTATTCTAAAAGCTTTTTTTTTCAAAAACAACAAGCGTGTGGAACTCTCTCCCTGCTGACTGTTTCCATCTTATCTATGATTTTGATATTTTCAAGACTAAGGTCAGAGGTCATCTCCTATTTTTGATTCAATTGTTTTACTCTTCTCTTTAAACTACGTGACTTCTCGCGATGTTTCGAGCGATTTCAATAAGAATAAAGTTTAATATCTTTATGCATTGATTTTAATATGTGGAAAGGAACATCAATAGAGTTCAATTTTATCCGTCCTGAGACGGGTATTTTTCTATTTCTTGATAAAAACAAAATCGTTTTGGCAATACTAAAATCGGCAACCAGACAAACCTACACAAAACAAATGACTTACCGTATTCACGGGCTAAATACCTGGCAATGGCCATAGTCTCGGGCATTCTCATACCACCGTCTACCTCAAGGACAGGAACGCACATGCTGGGCATATCTGTTGAAAAATAAGCGTGAAAGTCGTTGCAAAAGTCGGCTTATTTTTCTTTACCGGATCCAGTAAAATCAAAGAAAGCGTTAAAGATTTACATTATATAACAGTAAAGTCAAGGAAGCAGGGGCCTAGGAGAGAATTCAAAAGCCAAGCATTTCGAGGAAAGAAACTATTTGAGTAGAAGGATCTATGGTATCTAGGAATCTCTGCAGTGTAAACGCGCAGTCCGAACACTCCTGCTCTTTCTTGACGTCACTCACGATACTTATTCACTAGTCCGAATTTTACCAAATGTTTTTTTTTTTTGCTTGATCTGCAGATATGAAACGTAAATTTACGAAAACGTCCTTAATGTATGATGACTAGGGCTACGACAACAGAATATTTTTATCATTGTTTTGACTCTCGCGTATATATCCGACACAGTTAGACACCGTTAATAAACCGAGAACCACATCACTCTATATAAAAAGCATATAAGATATCAACGGATACACACTTGAGAGTTGAAACAATGAAAAGAAAATGCTGTTATCTCAACCCTAATGATGACGTAGCTCATTGTATTGATGTATCCTAAGAAATTACTGCATTCATAATTCATTGCATTATTATCGGTGTCAGGTTCAGGCCTAATCCAAGTGGAGTAAGGTAATACGTTTGCCTCTTCAACATTACCGTTTTAAAAGGCCACAGTGATTCACCTGAAGATAAGCCTTCTTCATGTCCAATATGGCAACATCAGAGCCTTCATGCCACCATTCCCTCAACTTCTGTGCACATGCATCTGTATTTGCTGTAAATGCATCAACAAAATCAATGAGGTCACTGGAATCCATCACGCTTCACATTGTTCTTATTTGTCTGAACTACCGCCACTAACGAAATTAGGTCTTAGTTGGACTTACCTCTTTTTCTCGCTATAGCACCAACCATCCATTTTTCAGCCATGAATCTAGTTTGTTTTTTATTCAGATTCGGCCTAAATATGCTTGACCACAGGAAACTCTAGTATTCTTATATTTAGTGTCCCCGGTGGTTATCCAGCCGTCCATTTTCATGCAGTAGTCCATTTTTTTTCTTCTATTGGTCCTGTACAGCACTGAAGTCTGGCTCATCGATTTTCACGCAATAAAACTGGATACCTTTTCCATGAGGCAAAATACCCCACCAGATTCAGTAAAACATACTCCATGAGAAACATTCCTTACACTACTTTTATTTTTGCAATTAATTAACACACCTAGCATTAAAGCGTAAAGTACGTCTAAATATAATATTTCAATGTATACATATATATTATTGTAAGACAAATTATCTATTGATTATTATATTGTTTCCTATATATAGTGTGACAGTGGTGTTGATGTGGCTTAGCAGCAGCCGCATGACACGTATGCAAAATACCACGACGATCCATGATGTGACGTCACGGTGGAGAAAGAGACGAAAAAGAAAATGTGGGAAGAAATGAAGGAAAGATGTATGAGGTGCTTTCAATAAGTTTGCAGATGTTTTTATATGGGCACTTTTATTGATAGTACACACATGAAACTCAAGTCACATTTGAAGTAATCTCCTCCGGTTGCAATACAATTGTTGTATCGTTCCAATATATATATATATATATATATATATATATATATATATATATATATATATATATATCTTTATGTATGCGTAAGCCGTGGTGAAGGCGACCTTTCTAGGAGAAGCAAATCTCTGATTTAAAAAACCATACAGCGGAAGACCAGTACCCGCATTAAGCTGGTCTGCAGTTTAATTTGTTGCTGGCTATCTTGCTCTTGCTTGTTGCTGGATCTCAACATTTTGAACCGAGAGAGAGACTTAGCTGTCGTACAAAGCTAAGACTCTGTAACATCATCTGTGTATAGTACTCCCTCAGGCATTTGGGCTCATGGACTTTAAGTGTCTGAGGGAGTGGCACTCGTCTGACAAGACGTTGCAATCATCATGTATGCGTATGTATTTGTTTAAAAAAATTGTCTACAAATTCTCGCTGCCTTTTTTGTATTTACAGACATGAAACTTAAAATATAGGGTAGTCAAACCCATGCGAAAGTTATATTTTGTTTAACCGGGGGAAATCTGTGACAAAGTGCGAAAATGAAAAAAATAAACAGCACACACACACACACATACACACATACACACATATGAAATTTTTTTTCGTACCTACAACCATAATAAATTTAAAAGTCCAACCTTCTGGTGAGAAGCTTCCACTTAGCTTGTCTACATCTTTTTTCAGTCTCCAGGTGTATATGTACGTACGTCTATAAACGTGTGTGTGTGCGTATCCCGTGTGTATGGGTACGTGTAGAAGTATATGTGGTAATGTGCGGGTGTACATGCATATATTTTTACATGACGAGTGTGTTCGTGGGGTGCGTGGGTGTCCAATCCAAAGTTTAATAAAAGACTTGGTTTTGAATAGAGGCCACACAAGTTGCTCACCATTCCATGTTAAAAATGTTGGAAGGGTCATATTCAAATAGGTCTACACCTTATTTTCTATACCCAGGTCCCTCCTGCTCCTAACTCTGCCCGCCCTACACCAATGTTTCATTCATTCACACCGAGGAAGACCGGATGATCGGTCGAAAATATGTGCTTTTGAAAGAAACATTCTTGTAATTTTTCTCCCGCTAATTTTTTTTATTAATTTTTTTCCTTTTCACCTTATCATGCTGGTTGGTTGGTTGGTTGGTTGGTTGTTTTATGGCATATCAACCCTTTTCAGGTCATTTAATGCCGAATCCAAAGATTGAAGAAAAAATATTTAATAGAATATATTTGTTGTTTTCAAGTCGGTTACTATGTAACCCATAGTTGGAACCCTAACAGGTACTACCACTCTGGGTCAGATTGGACTTGGGAGCAATGGCAATTAAAGGGTGGCTCCACACTCCCCAAAGCCCGCAAACTGGATCCTCACCACTGGATATAGTTTAAGGTCATATCCAGGACCCCGCCTTATCATGACATTTTTTTTTAATCGCAATTTTCCATTAAGCGAGGAACGAAACCTGGTTAGCTAGCCTTGGTTTTCATTTTTCTTTTTGTACCTCAAAAGAATTTCATATGTGTGTATGTGTGTGTGTGCGGGCGCACGCGCGTACACGCGTGTATGTGTTAATGTTTGTTAATATAAATTGATTTCACAAATATAAAAAAACACCCGTTTTCAAATTCGCCCATCACTCACCTTTCCTGTATTTGTCCCATTCGTTGAACTCGAACCTCTTGTCCGTGTATTTAACTCCGGCAGCGGCGAACATCATACGAAGGATCTCGGCACGTCCACGGCCATTGAAGTAATACAGAGTGTAGTTCGGCATAGCGAGAAAATCGGCGAAATAGAAACAAAGCAATGAACAACTGTTATCGGTTTCACATGCGATTTCCGTCGCCTTTCGCTAAGTTTTTGTATATTTATACTATTTCGAGGCAACAAACAAAACAAATTTGACAACTTGATTAATAATTGGCACGGAATCAATCGAAGGAGACAGAAAAATAATTTCATAATTCATATCTCTTTGTTCTTGAGGGTCATCGAGTAAAATTCTTTCGGCCAATTAAGTATTTGTTTTGGAATTTATTGCAGACAATAATAACGCTCATTGTCTGCAAATTAACCTATTCTAAAACAATTCTTCACACTCTTTTAGATCAGGAAGTTTCTGATTTTTTTAGATGAGGGTTGGTTATTCGTATTATTTGGAATCTTCGAATATACATTTTCATTTTTATAGATCTACTACAGGGTGGTCGCCAGAAAAGCGGGAAATTCGAAGGTCAGCTTGGATCATGAATAAAATGCGTGATTGCTATTGTTTTTTATTGGTTCATTTGTTATCGAACTTGGATTTCTAGGTTAAGACCCTGCAGTGAAGTGCACAGACGACAATTAGAGTATCTATGAGGTTAATATAACAGCTGTATTTGAAAACTTTGTAAAAATAAATCGTTGTAATACGCCACAATCGCGTTGACACACCGATTCTCGCCAGATCACCGAAGTTAAGGAACGTCGAGTCTGGCCACTACCAGATAAGTGACCATTTGAGACCGCAAGGCACTCTATGTACCGCGAGGTAAAATGCCAGGTTGGGAAACTGGCACGGTCTTTCCTTCTTTCGAGGGTAGATGGGCCTCTTAAGCCGTAGTTTAGCAGCCCACGTCACAATAAAAAAGTACCCTTGATACACCTAGCGAAGAATCAAGTATTCAGATACGGATAAGTTTTTAATTACACTACAAATTCGTGTTGTGAGTTCAATCTCGGCTGCTGTCGAATGTTAAATTTAGAAGTGGACCAGGCGTTGCCCGATTTTAAATCTCTCGTTAAATCTCTTTACAAAATGAAGCAAAATTAACGGAAAGAAACTGAGACATGTTGATGAGAGTATTACATTGTTTTTTTTTTCGAAATAGTTAACTTCTTGTAAGTCAAATAAAAGAAAATACTCCATCTGAGCTCGAAGCCCAAAACTATAACAGTGGCTTATGTACGATAACCCTTAGGCCAGATTAACACAATATTTAAAAAGTGCTTCCAAACCTACTTGTTCTCATCTTGCGTGTCATTTTCACAAATGATTCGGTCGATGTAACGTTCTACTTTTTTTACGGGTATTCTGTCAAACTCAATAATGTTTCTGTCGAACTTAGGAATCCGGACAGAGTTTCGAACTTAACTGTTTATTTATTTCACGGGGTTAGATTGCTCTCGTTCCATCAGCCATGACTGGATAGAGGTCCTAAGTAATTCACAATTGTATTTTTTGGTCGCCCACACTGAATATTGAACCTTCAAACTTCATGTTAGCAACCACGACAAATAATACGTGAAGAAGGTCGAGGGTTATATCGACCAAGACATTGGGCTAATAACACTCAATATGCGTGTAACATGGGTACAGCCGCAGCTTAAAAAAAAACAAAACAAAAATAAATATATCCGAGTCGGGTTTTTTTTTCTGTTTTAGCAAAAAACAATGTCTGCCTCATCTTTTTTTTTATTGTCCATTTTGTCTGCCAAAACATCGCCGTCTGGATACCAGCTTAAAAGTCTCTAGCCGCTCCCACAGAGCCACACGTCCATCTCACCCAGTCTCTTTGCTCCTCCCCGCTGACCACGTCCTGTTCTTTTTTCTTTTATTCTGATGCAAGCCCGCTCAAACTTGCGAATTTGTATTGCGCTCAAACGGCTGCTACTTATACTTTTGCTAGACAGCCATTCTTCGGCAGCTGCTGATATTTTCACACGCATTCATATGCGCTCTGTTACGACAAAACAGAAGTTTGAAGATTCCAAATAATACGACTATTTTCGGTTAGTTTTACTAATTTTCTACAATTGAATTAATTTAATGTTAATTGCTGATATTGATAATTCATAACTCGTGCAACTTTCTCAGCCGGATTGGATTCGTCACCGCAGAATTTTACCAAACCTGAATTAAGAAAAAAGAAAAGTTATTTACTTGTCTCCCACGTGGATCGAGTGTGGTACAAGTTTGGTTTTAAATGTGTCGAAAAACCTCGTTATCCAAAAAGTTGCCCATTGGACTGGGGAAAATTTTTCTCAGCCTTTGAGGCTTTTTCTTTCTACGCAGTAACAATTAGACTAAATGCTGCTTGTCTCTCGCTCCTGGACAGGGTTCAAAAAAGAGTCGCCAACCTGATAGGTCCTGAACTGTCATCTAGGCTTCAACCTCTGTCCCATCGACGAGATGTTGCATCCCTCTGCCTGTTCTACAAATACTTTAATGGTGAATGCTCTGACGAACTGCAAACACTTGTACCTCCCCGACGTAACTACCCCCGACAAACCCGACAAGCTACTAAGTCTCATCCCTTTACAGTAGAGATCCCTAGGTGCAAGAAAGCCTTTTACTCCAATAGTTTCTTCCCCAGAACTGCGGGTCTTTGGAACTCCCTTCCGAGATTCTGCTTTCCCAACTGCAATGATTTGCAGAAGTTCAAGTGTAATGTTAACAAACATCTTTCTACTCTTCTCCCTTCATAATGACCCCGCTAATTAATTCCCTAATAGTAGCCCCCTGCTTCAAAGTGGCACTGTGCCTTGTTTGGGGTGAAAATTGAATTAAAAAAAAATTATAATGTTTTAAAGGTTACAATGTCAACATATTTGTGTGTAGAAAATGTTCATTTTGTATACATACTAGCAGGATACTCAGCGTGGCCCGGTCGTAAAATACGCATAAATATTATATTTGAATTCTTTTAGAAACTGATTCATATGCATGCTAGTATTATTCTATTCTCGAAACAGTTCAATTATTGCAAGTAAAAAAAAATACTCGATTTGATATCGAAACCAAAACCTAAATACATTGAGTTAAGTACGATAATGATTAGGCCAGCTTGACACGTATCTAAAAAGTGGTTTTAAACCTACTTGTTCTTAACAAAAGGAAGCTGTCATGTGAAAGATTCTCGCATGCGCAGTTGTGAAACAGTTAACAAACAGATAAAAATCCGATGACTACCCGCAAGCGGCAATTTTTCAATTTTGACTCCTTGGCAGCCCTTTCTTCTGGGTGGAAGCCGATTAAAATTGTTTTCCACATATTTGAATGCACTATATACCAAATCTTAAGTCTCTAAACCAAGATTTCTTTGAGTATAGTGTATTTTGATTTGTCCTCACACATACACACACACTCTCATCTTGATAGATAGATCGATAGACAGATAGATAGATCGATAGATAGATAGATAGATAGATAGATGTCATTGTTTAGCAAAATATATATATATATTTACGATAGTTTGCGTTTAAGTTGTGCCTGAGCTGAAATTGTTTCAATAATGAATCAGCAGAAGTAAGTCGTACATTTGTCGCACCTTATTTAGTCGTACATAAATAGACACTATTTTTGATTCAAATTATTTTATACTAGTGGAAAAGATATAATAAAAATACAAGGCAAGATGTGCTGAAAACTTCTATTTTAAACCTACGAGGTGCCTTCAATAAGTTCCCAGCCTTTTTGTATAGTCACTTTGATAGGGCACACATGAAACTCTGTTCCCTTTGAAGTAATCTTCTCCAGTTTCCATGCACTTGTACCGTTCCAACAACTTCTCGAATGGCACATGGAAATCATCTTGTGTGAGTGTGTCACTGACCCTCATTACAGCCTCTTTCATCTCAATTGTCTCGTAACGACAGATCTGGCCTTTTGGCCAAGATCAAAGTGTAGAACCTGTTCCAGCAGATACTGCAAGCAAAGACCATATGTGGGGGCGACCCCACATATAAGACCTTGGTCAATGTAGAGGCAACCTTTCATACCAATTGTCACTATCCAGCTCCCTTACTCCCCGGGGAGTTGGTCCCCATTTCCCCTTCACTCCTCACATTAAAAATCGGCCTTGTGCCTAATTTGCTCAGTGGGGGAGCAAATAAATACCTCAAAGTGTAGTATCTGTTCTTCAGACGCTGCACTTCATTTTCTTGTTCTATTTCGGTGGAGGAGAGATCCTTCACGACTGAGACAATTTTTATTTTTGTACCTTTTCTCCACGTTAAAAAAAACGACCCTGGTGTCTAACTCTGTCCCTTGGGGAGGCATAGTAAATAGGCACTTTAGTGAGGGTAAGGAACCGTCTTGATGCCAATCTAGGTCAAATAGTCCGTTACAAGGATGGAGCACCCTTGGACTAAATTTTGCGCAAATCTTACTCATCTTCAGTTCTTAGCGAATAATTGTGTGAACATTTCCTACACGGACATAAAACAGTACTCTTATTTTCTCTATAGACACACGACGATCCTTATCTATTAAATTTTTTATTTAGTTAATCAACTCTGGTATTTTTACTTCCTTACCCATCCCACACCGCTCACCATCCCTCACAGGCTCCTTTCCTTCTTGAATCTCTTATGCCGCTCCAAAACTGATACTGGATTCATGCAAGATGGTCCAAAAAGCAGCCTTAAGCAGTCCATACGTTTTTGTCGCATGTTGTCCAAGTATAACACAGAATTTTATTGAATACATTTTTAAGTGTTCCCACGTTTTGTTTGCATTTTTTTAAATTCACCAGCTGTGACAATCAGGCTTTAGTAGGGTGTATTTATATTACTGCTGTAGCTGTTTATTTTAAACTGAAATCATAAAAATTGGTCAGTCATACAGCTGTGACAATTAGGCTTTAGCAGGGTGTATTCGAATTCCTGCTGTAGCGGTTCATTTGAAGCTGAAATCATGAAAATTCGTCAGTCATTTTATAAAATGCATAGTAATAACGTACTGAATTTTAAATAGTCTGCGACAATTTTAAATGCTTGTACCAAACAGTCTGGAAACTTATTGGGCTCACCTCGTCGTTAACAGAAAATAAAAGAGATTAGGAAAGTCGATGATTCTCCTTACTAAACCAAAGCAGATTAGGTCCTAGATATGACCTAAAATTATATCCGATGGTGAGGCCCCAGTTTGCGGGCCTTGGGGAGTGTGGAGCCACCCTTTAATTACCATTGCTCCCAAGTCCACTCTGACTCGGAGTGGTAGTACCTGTTAGGGTCCCAACTATGGGTTAAATAGAATCTGACTTAAAAAAAATATATACTCCATTAAAAATCGTTTCTCAAAATAACTATATTCGGCATTAAATAACCTGAAAAGGGTTGATATGCCGTAAAACAAAAATAACCAACCAAGGAAGATTAGTTGTTGGACGTATGATGTTTAACTGTATAATATACTTTCAAATAGCTTTCTTTAATTTTGCAATTTCGAAATATCTTCTTAAAATTCTCCTTTTTAATAGCTTACAAGACGGAAACGTTCATATTTCAGTCAATCGAGTAGCGAAAGGACCTGATTTAGCCGGAGCACCTGGTTTTTATAAAGTTGGCTGTTTCTATTTCCATTCCTCTATGATCATTTTCCTCCTCCCTTACCTTTTCTGGGTTCCTCCCCCTTTCTTGAATTTTAATTCTCTATGTAATTAATTAAGAATTGATTATGTAATGTTATAAATTGAATTTAAAAACATTCTGAATGCTGCAATATTTTAAGTTGTAAATTGATTATAATTTTTATTAGAATATCTTGTCTTTTCCTTTTCCAGTTTTAACAGCTAGTCTTTTACTTTTCCATGTTTAAGCTTAACCATATTACATGCTCGCATTTTTCTATTGTAATCCATGATTTTTCCAGGCTTCAAATAAATTTACTTGCTCTTTATTTAATTTCAGCCTTACTTTTGGCCCCCATAAGCACATAATAATAATGTACGACACTCGTCTGCTTTCAATAAAATCCCCCTAATTATCTCCCTTTCGTTCTTTCATTCTCCCTGTTTCACTTGTTACTTCTCTTTTCGAAT
The DNA here is from genome assembly GCF_053919585.1 of Euprymna scolopes. Classification (NCBI taxonomy): domain Eukaryota; kingdom Metazoa; phylum Mollusca; class Cephalopoda; order Sepiida; family Sepiolidae; genus Euprymna; species Euprymna scolopes. The sequence goes on along the minus strand of NC_136521.1, from coordinate 2,527,096 downwards.
TAGTAGCAACAGTAGTCGCTGAAGCGACGTGGTTGCTATGGAAACCAGTCACAAAAGCGCCGTTCACTTCCTGCTATATTTTTACGATTTTGAACACCCGAACATTATGACTTTTGTTTTACTGAACGAAAATTGAAAAATATTTTTCACAATACAGCTGAGAAGGTGATCTATAAACTGTAACTATTATTTGAAATTTGGTCGAAAAATAAATGAGCGGTGAAGCTTTAAAGCAGTTCTGAATAACTAAAACTGCCACTTAACCATATATTATGACACTGCCAGGTTTGAATGATATATATATATATATATATATATATATATATATTTGAATGATATATATATATATACATATGTATATATATATATATATATATATAATTATTTTTGTACTATAATAATTAAATACCTACAGACACTAGTGTTTCATCCTTTCGGGAATCTTCAGTGCAGGGTGTCACGATTAACACCAGTCGAACGATTCGAACCCCGGAACACGAGACATCTCTGACTCGATTAGCGGAGACCGTATCCATTCGGCTACCATTAACCGCGTAGAATAACGTTGAATTTTAAACATCTTAATTTTAAATGTTCATTTACGTCAGTCAGACAGTGATCTAATCGTTATACGATGATCTATGCATAAGAGCTAAATTGACCGACTTTAATTCAACTAAAAGTGCTCAACGATAAGAAACGATATACATATATATATGTGTGTGTGTGTGTGTGTACGTTGTCCCGCGCAATTCCTGACAGCGCCTGTTTCGTAGAGCAAAATTATTATATCAATCAATGAATATATATGTGAACACATTTGAAGAAAAAGCACCTACAATTTCATTAAGTGAAACATTGCGTAATAAAAGAATTTCTGTTTTTAATGCATTTTTACAAATATTGTAATATTTTGTTATTTTTATAAAAACGTTTTCTAATGCGTTCTTTATTTTAAAAAAAACATTCATTATCGACAGTATGCTTACCACGTGGTTAACGTCATTTTCCAGTGAACATGCCTGCTTTATGGAGATCGTTACACGTGTCCTCAGGGAATTGTTTTCCGTCGACACATTTAATTATACATGTCTACTTAAAGAGATAATTGTAAGATAACCTTCTTTCGAGCAGTCATTTAGGAAAAATTCTAATCAGAGAAACCTGATTTCCAGCGATTCCCAATCGATTGTAGTTATTAATTCAGATGTTGTTTTTGATCTAAGGTTATATTTTAAGCAATTTGTTTGCCTTGGACTTCTGCACGATATTTTATTCATAACTAGTGATGTAGCGGTGGGGGTTCCCAGCTTTACCCGGGCGTAGAATACGCTTAAATATGTATTTTGTATTTGTTCAGATTTCGTATATATTATTATAGAGTCGTGATTTAAAAGTCATCAGCTAGAATCGAAACCGAAATTGTAGCATGCAAATCTGGTGACGTTACCACTATTTCAATGTGACACGCGTATAAACCGATCAAAAATTCAAAATTCAAAATTATTAATGCACAAAATGTTAAACAATTTTTTTCAATTTTTCACCATTTTTGTCTCCTTAAAAACAAATTTAACCAGCTAAAAACCGATAAAATTTAATCAGCTAAAAACCGATAAAATTTAACCAGCTAAAAACCCATAAAAGAACGACCCGTAAAAAATCAAATCATTTAGTTTGGGAGGAGATGGAGTTTGAAAATATAAAGACAGACAGACAGACAGACCGACAGGCAGACATATAGCCATTATATATAGAATAGTTACCCGTGTTTCGGCGTTATCACTACATATTGTAATTGTTGTGGAGACGCCTACTAATTAACATAGGCGGGTGAGTGAGATATATAAAGGTATCAATCACCAATACCGGGAGAGTCCGGCAACGACCGTCAAATAGGCAAGACGCTTATGCTGCCTCCAGTAAGACATGCAACACGCCATCTGCCGGAATATCTCCAACTGAATTATATCTGAAGGCATGTAAATATCCTAATATTATTACTTTTGTGTTCTTGTTAATTATTTGTGCAGACACAACATTAATTAACTTACTGATAATAGTAAGTCAGATAGAACACAAAAATATAACACAAATAATAGGGCTACTGATAGCAATATTCATAATGATATTAATAGAAACATAGCAATAAAAGTAATAATGGTGGTTGTTCATCAGATCCGAAGATGACGTTTGTGTTCTGCATCTCATCTGTGCACACAGAGGTGGCTCTGTAGCCCCAGTCTAGAGGCACATAGTCTAGAACATTGGGGACACTGGAAGTCTGTTGTTGTGATCACCACTGAAGCTGCTCAGGGGTGTCTCTCTCTGGCAACAGTGAGTTTCTGGCTACGAGCCTCTTCAAAGTTGGCAACAGCCTTGTGAGTTTCGCCTCGCCATTTTGGTCTGTGCATAGCATGTCCCTCCAGGTCTCCCGGTTTGATGCGACACCATTGCAGATTGGCTTTAACAGTGTCTTTATACCGCAGTTTTGGTCGACCTTTGTTTCTTTTGCCGGCCTGGAGCTCTCCGTGCCTCAGGCATTTAGGCATCCGACATGCGTCCATTCGAACCACGTGTCCAATCCAACGAAGTTGGGTCTTGATTATGGTGGCCTCTATACAGGTGGACTTAGCTTTGTCAAGGACCTTCAGGTTGGTGATGCGATCTTACTATTTGATTCCCAGGATGGAGCGGAGACCTCGCATGTGGAAGAGTTCCAGTTTCTTCATATGCCTGAGGTACAGTGTCCACGTCTCACAACCATAGAGAATGACCACAGCATTGTAGACCTTCAGCTTCGTAGATAGGTGGATGTTGTGTTCATTAAGCACTCGATTGTGAAGTCTTCCCAGTACGTGACTTGCCTTGCTGATTCTGATGTTAATCTTTCTGTCCAAGGAGCCATCACCAGATATGGTGCTTCCCAGATATTTGAAGTGATTAACGTTGGCAATTTGTGTGTCATCAATCGTGATGGTGGGAGGAGGAGAGGTGGAGTATGGTGCAGGTTGGTGAAGCACCTCTGTCCTTCCAAGACTGATTGTCAAGCCGAAGAGCTTGGATGCCCCAGAGAAGCGATCGAGTATCTGTTGCAAGTCTTGTTCTGTATGGGCAACTAATTCTCAGTCATCGGCAAAGAGAACCTCTTGGATGAGAGTTTTCAAGCTTTTTATCTTTGCTGTGAGTCTCTGTAAGTCGTAGAGTGGGCCATTCAAGCGGTAACGAAGTAGACACCCCTCTGCAAATCCTAGAGAGCATGGGGCAGCATACAGGTGAAAAGATGTTGAAAAAGATAGGGGCTAATACGCAACCCTGCTTCACACCGTTGCTGACAGTGAAAGTGTCTGTGATATTACCATTTGAGAGGACCGGACCAGTCATGCCATCGTGGAAGAGCCTGATCATTGACACAGACTTTGGAGGACATCCGATGCGCTCAAGGATTGTCAAAAGTGCCTCTCTGATGACGGTGTCAAAAGCTTTTGTCAGGTCAATGAGTACAGAGTAGAGAGTTTTTTTTCTGTTCAATGCACTTCTTTTGAAGCTGTCTTAAAGCAATGATCATGTCCACATTACTCCTGCCAGGCCTGAAGCCGCACTGTGCCGCAGGGAGTGTCTGTTCAGAAACTGCAATGAGTCTGTTAAGAATGACCCGTGCAAAGATCATTCCAGCAGTTGAGAGGAGGGAGATGAATCCTGTATGGGTTGTTGGAGGATCTGATTCAGGGCCTCTGAATAAACTGATGAAGGCCTGTTCAGCAAAGTGCTGAAATGCTCCTGCCAGCGTCTGCTGAGACCCTCCTGGTTCTTGATAAGCGTCATCCCGTCTGACGACAGTAGTGGAGCACTGCCGGGCGCAGAGGGGCCGAAAATAGATTTCAATGAGTTGAAATTTTTTTTGAAGTTATTAGTATCAGCATAGTGCTAGACTTCAGCTGCTTTGTTCTGCCACCACTGATCCTGCATTGCTCGGAGATCGATCTGAATATGGCCTTGAGGGCCTTGAACTTCTCATGCTTGGAGATGGATGACGGGTCATTTAGCCATTCTATGTTATTCTTTGTTCTTGGTATGTATGGCTTCTCTGATCACTTTGTCGTTCTCATCGAACCAGTCTTCATGGATTCTGGTCTTTGCTCCAAGGACTTCCTTCGCAGTCTCATTTACTGCTATCTTGAAAGAGGCCCATTTCTCTGTGCTGCCTTCAGTGGTTACACGATCTTGGAATTTCTCATCTAACACTAGCTGGAATCCTGCCTAATAGGATGGGTCGTTAAGCCTGGCAACATTGTAGGAGGGCCTAAGAGTTTTGGGTCGGTTTCCTTGGGGTGGCGCAATGTGTAGTTTCAATTCAGCCCTGACCAATCTGTGGTCAGTCCAGCATTCAGCGCCTCTCATGGCACGGGTCACACGGACGTCCTTGATGTCTCGTTGGCGGACTATGATGAAGTCGATCATGTGCCAGTGTCCTGACCTTGGGTGCATCCAGGTGGTCTTATACTTGTCTGCTATTTTGAACAATGTCTTCGTGATGCAAAGACTGTGCTCTGCACACTTGCTGAGAAGTAGCAGATCATTGTCATTGATCTTGCCTACACTGTGTCTGCCCAGAACGCCTTCCAAGCTGCTAACCCTAACCCTAACCCTAACCCTAACCCCACCCTTGCATTAAAGTCTCCAAGGATGTCTAGTTTGTCGCTTAGTTGGGTTGAACTGATGACTTGGTCAAACTGTTCGTAAAACTTCTTCTTGGCATCATCTAGGCTTGTGAGTGTAGGGGCGTAATAATTACATATAATTAACTTATTGATAATAGTAAGTCAGATATAAGACAAATAATAAGGCTACTGATAGCAATACTCATAATGATATTAATAGAAATGCAGCAATAAAAGTAATAATAATATCATTAATTAATAGAATGTAAACAATACAAGTAAAATAACGATGAGATTAAGAAATTTAAGAACAATGTTACTGCTAATATTAATAATAAATAAAATAATACGTATACTAATAATTGTAACAGTAATACAACAATATGAATAATAAAAATAGAATAATAAGAATACTAATGATAATATTACTTGTATCACTACTAGTAATAATAATAATAATAATAATAATAATAATAAGAAAAATCATAATAATAGACAGTACTATAATTTAAAAAATAGCAGCAATAATAAGAATAATGAAATAACCACAAACAACATCCAAAACAACAATATTACTCCTCCTCCTCTTCCTCCTCCTCTTCCTCCTTCTATTACTACTACTACTACTACTACTACTACTACTACTACTACTAATAATAATAATAATATTAATAATAACAACAATAATAATAACAACAACAACAACAATAATAATAATAATGTTACTATATAATTACAAAAATATTAATAATAATAACAAAAAAAAATAAAAATAACTATAATAACAACAATAATAATAATAATAATAATAATAATAATAATTACCAAAATATTAATAATAATAATAACAAAACATAATAAAAATAATTGTGATAACAACAGCAAAAATAATAATAATTATTATAATTTCAAAAATATTAATAATTCTGACCAAAAATGATAAAAAAAACTATAAAAACTACGACACCTATAATAATAATAATAATAATAATAATAATAATAATAATAATAATAAGAAGAAGAAGAAGAAAATTAATAATAAGAATAATAATTACAAAAAAATAACAATAACCATACCAACCACATTAATACTACTACTACTAATAATAATTACAAAATATTAATAATAATAATAACAAAATAAATAATAAAAATAACTATAATAACAACAACAATAATAATAATAATAATAATAATAATAATAATTACAAAATTATTAAGAATAATAAAATAATAATAAAAATAACTACAATAATAACAATATTATTATTGATAATATAATAATAGTAATGATAAAAATAACAATAATAACAATAATAATAATAATAATGATAATAATAATAGCAATAATAACAATAATAACAATAATAATAACAATAATAATAATAAAAACAACAACAACAACAATAATAATAATAATAATAATAATAATAATAATAATAATAAATACGACAGGATTCCACGAACGTGGTTAATAGAATGTTTTAAAATGTATAAAATACCAAGACGGATCATCAACATAATAGAAAACGCAATGAGAACGTGTAGATTAGAATTAACAGCTGATGGACAACACATAACTGAAATAAACATACAAAGAGGAAATCTTCCAATGAGATTCATTATCAACATTGCTGTTTATAATAACGGTGATACCCCTGAACAATATACCGAGAAAGTGCCAAGCTGGATACACGTTCTCTAATACAGAGGAAATAATGAACCACCTAATGTACATGGACAACCTGAAACTTTTTGCAAGGACCGAAAAATAACTAGATACACTAATAAACACTGCCAGGAACTTCAGCCAGGATACAAATGGAGTTTGGTATAGAAAAGTGCGCACTACTAGTTATAAGAAAAGGAAAACTGGAGACAACAGAGGCATGGGACTACTCAATCAGAGGGAAATGAGGGCCATAGAGGAACAGGATGTCTATAAATACTTGGTTCTTGAAGTAGACACCATCAAAGACACAGAAATGAAAGACAGAATTGGAAAGGAATACCCCAGGAGAACAAGAAAATTTCTAGAAATTAAATTATATAGTAGAAACATAATAAAAGGTATAAATACATGGGCAGTATCACTAGTAAGATACTCAGGACAGTCTATAGGATGGAACAAAGAAGAACTAAGACACCTTGATCACAATGCACTACACCCACAGGACGATGTTGACCGACTCTGCGTGAATAGAAAAGAAGGCGGACGAGGACTAGTTTCTATAAAAGTCTCTGTGAATGACACACAAAAGAAAATAGAATTTGAAAAATACGTAATGCAAAACACGGAAAGGATATTAATGGCAGCGAAGCTTACTAAGAAAATCGATGAAGCAGAAAACAGAGAGATAAAGGATAAGACGAGAAAAGACAAATGGGAAGATAAACAACTACATGGAAGATTCATAAGGATGACAAAATATGAGAATAATTAAAACACTTGGACATGGATGCGAATTGGACACATAAACCGAGAAACTGAAACCCTAATAACCGTAACATAAGATAACTCGATAAAAACTAACAACATCCAAGCAAAAATCGATAAAACACACAAAAAAACAAAAAACAGTAAATGTAGGCTGTGGACAAAGAGACGTAACAATAAACCATATAGTAAGTGAATGCAGCAAACTGGCTGAAAAGGAATACAAGAACAGATACGACCAAGCGAGAAGAGCAGTACACAGGGAATTATGGAAACAACTGCATATCGAACGCACAGACAAAAGGTACAAACATAAGCCGGCAACAGTACTTGAAAACGAGAATCACAAATTCCTATGGGACATGGACATAAAAACTAATAAACCCATCCAAGCAAGACGACCAGATGTTGTAATAATTAACAAGAAATCAAATCGTAGACTTTGCTGTTCTCGCTGACCACATGATGAATATCAAAGAAAGGGAGAAACGGAGCACATACACAGAATAACAGGGGCATGTCCAGGTTGATGAAAAAAAAAGTTTCCGAGCACGATGGTCTTTGGTGTAGTTTCAAGCGAGGGTCACGCCATGCCGCGTCACATCTTCGAAATCGGCTAGAAAGTCAACACCAAACTGTACCTGGATGTGTTAAAGAATGTGATGAGCCCTTAGTGCAATCAGGTGACCGCTGGCAGACCCTGGGTGTGGCAGCAGGATTTGCGCCGGCCC
>NC_136521.1:2416767-2511767 GCF_053919585.1 Euprymna scolopes | reverse complement strand
AGAGTGGGAGAAATTATTGATAGTGTTTACAGCTAGACGAGTGTTTCTTGTGAAAGTTTGGCGAGGGGGGACCATAGATTGAAGCTCAGTTGAACACTTTCCATGAAAATAACGATACATCAGAGACAAACTCGCAACATCTCTTCTGTGAGATAGAGGTTGCAAGGAGGAGAAAAGGACATCTCCTACGAGGCTACGAAGTCTATTTTGAACTCTATCAAGGCAGGACAAGTCCTTTCTAGCAGCTCCTGCCCAGATGTGGCCAGATGTCTCGTGTCGCGGGGTTCGAATCGTTCGACTAGTAGTAATCGTGACACCCTGCACTGAAGAATTCCGAAAGGATGAAACACTAGTGTCTGTAGGTATTTAATTATTATAGTAAAAAAATAATTATATATATATATATATATATATATATATATATATATAACTTTCGTCACGGGAAAATATGGCGCAAGAGCGAAAAAAATAAGGAGTGCAGGCCAGTCCACAAACTGTTGCACAACCTGGTTCGCCAAAACAAAATGCATAAGTAGGCAATATTTATTCTGCAGTAGTTACGCTTCAAACGAATTGACATAAAAACAAAACTAGCCCTTTCTGAAAGAGAGAAGGTAAAGTTGGCTTTGTTTTACAGTTTGTTACTGTGCAAAGGTAGATAATTATCGTTTCCTAAAAGTTTCGTTCATATTTTCATCTCATAATTTAGGATGTGATATTTTTTTATAAAATGAAAACATTAAAAAAAAAAGAAAGCTGCGACGATTTGTTTTATGCAACGAAAGTTGATTAAATTCACAATACAAAATGTAGTCTTCACGCGACTATTAAGAGAAACTTAAGATATAGTTGAAAACTTTTTGTAACCGTTAGTATCTGAAAGTCGTTTCTGAAAGTTTTATAGTGTTTTGTTTTAAGAATCTCAATTAAATAATTTCAATTTTTGTATATTTCGTATATGTTGGGGGATAGGAATAGATAAACCTTTAAGGCGAATTCCAGATCAGTATGTATTTAGTGTGTAGAGGACTAGGACATATAAATCCTAATCCCGTTACAAAAGAAAAATAATGAAACAAATAGAATGAAGGAAACAAAGACTCAATTGCTGGATAAAATAAACGTGTCGTTTATTTACTGTTGAAAGAATTAATGTTTTAGATATAAGACGTGTTCATGTCCGCGCTGGTGTAACCATCGTTTGTTGCAGGACAGGTGGTGTAGAAAGAAAAAGGAAATGTGTGTTCATCTCACGTTCGGGTCACTATCGTTTGTTGGCGCGTGGGAAGAGAAGTGAGTAATGTAGTGGAAATGGGAATGATAGTCCAGCATGTAGACAAAGACAAACGATAGAGGGTTGACATCAGTTAAACTGTGCGCCATGTTAGCCGTCAGCTACGCTGTGGTGTTCTCTGGCACAAGTAGTAGATAGAGAGAAAGAGGGAGAATGTCAATCCAGTTCATGGAGAGAGAAAACGTATAAAGTATACGTGCGGTCTATTAGCTTTTTGTCCCACATAGTAGCAAGTGGTGTGAGGTACGCGCGTGCGCTCACCTGCTGAAACGGCGGTGGCTGCTGCGCCGATTAACCACCTCGGAAGGCAGGTTGGAAAAAAGGAAAAACCACTTATTGCTCTTTCTTTTATAGGTGTTTCCGGTGATCTTTTGCGCATGTGTGGATTTCCTTTGAAAGGGGAAGTGACGTTGTCCATGTGTGTGTACATGTGCGCGTATGTGAGTACATGTGTGTACGTTAGCGTGTGTGTATATACACGTGAATGTGAGTGTATGTACGCGAACGTGAATATATGTACGTGTGTGGACGTGGGCGCGTATGTTTGTGTGCGCGTATATATATGACAAGTAAGATGGCTTGAAATATCAACTCGTAATTTTGTGTGAGACTAGAAAAGGCTCGCGGAAGTGCTAAGTAAAATAAGGTAAAACGTGTTAGGAGACAATCTTCGAGTTGGGTAGTTAGTTTATAAAGGGTGTTATGTAACTGGTATTATTTAGTTGTTGGTGTACGTTTAATTTATTAGGGTCCATGCCAAATAGGTGTATAGGGTATGTGTCATAAGCATACAAAGGAACTAGTGTACATATATTAAAACCCACATATCATCACAGAATAGCCAAACGTTAATAAGTAAATATACATACAAATGCAGATACACATATTTGAACAAGCACATGAATTATGTATACAATCACCCGTGGAACACTTGCACAGTGACAAACTGTAAAACAGCGCCGTAAAGGCTGGGAGGATGGATCTTCTAGAATTACCCAAAACAAAGATCTCAGTCCGACAGAGCAAGTACAGATGCAAGGACAAAAGTCCACACTGTCGGACTGATTGTCGAAGACGTGTTCTTGAAAGGACTTCATAAAACTTGAATTACCAATACAAAATAGTATTTTGAAATATATATTGTCGAGATGAAAGTCTATATCGTCATCGTCATCATCGTCATCATCGTCATCATCGTCATTATCATCATCATCATCATCATCATCGTCATCGTCGTCGTCATCGTCATCGTCATCGTCATCATCATCATCATCATCATCATCGTCGTCGTCGTCATCGTCATCATCATCATCATCATCATCATCATCATCATCATCATCATCATCATCATCATCAACAACAACAACAACAACAATGATAATGCTCATAATAATAATAATAATAATAATAATGATAATAATAATAATAATAATGATAATAATAATAATAATAATAATAATAATAATAATAATAATAATAATGTTTGGGGGTACGTGTTACTCAGATTCCAGACAACACCTGACTTTGATGGTGGCCTGTGTGACTGCTGCTAGCGAGTATCTGTATCTCCTATATAATATTTTGACTGCAGAATTTCCCCTCTAGACGAAAGTATCGCGTAGGTTTGCAATAGCAGATGCCACATACCCATTAATTATGTCTAGGCTATTGGCCACTATCTTATGCAATTATAGACACATTAAGTCGTTATAATAAAATGTACACTGTATCCTAGGAGCAACACCGTCACCATCGCGACATCTATGGAGGAAGGAGTTCCTATTTTTCTCTATAAATATTTAGTTCTCCCTCTGCTACCAGTTGACTCCGGGACCTATTCTACATTTTTCTACCGATGCTTACATGACACCAATCGTAACAGGTTATTAGCTACATACACATAACATCTTTCAATTACCGGATTAAAAATAATAAATTCTCTCTTCTCAAAATCCGCTCCATCTGATTGGGTGAGACCGACTAATTCTATTATTTCAGAATCCACTTCTTCATACATAAACTAACGCCCAGGTACCATTATTTATTTTTCGATTTTGGAGCGTCTTTTCACCCCTTACATGGTTCTATATTTTGTGTTTTGTTTTCGTTTGTTTTGTTTGGCGCTTTTCTTATTATATTTTTGCAATTGTTATTTGTAAACACTTATTAGTACTTTAGACAATTTTACTTGCTTATATATTTTCCTACGCTTCAATCATCGTGTAAACCGCTTACAACCCTAGCACGGTGCGAATTTTTTTGTTTTGTTTTCCTTCGTTGACAGACAAGTACATTATAAAACTATTTATTTTCATATAAAACACATTTTAAGACCAAAGGCTGAAATAAAACCCGCAAAAATTCAATTTTTATTATTTCTCCAACATTTGTTATTCGACTACATTTATGACTATCAAGGCCGCCATATTGCTTTTATAATTGGGCGTTTCTACATATTGATAGATTGACCTTTTTATGGCTAAATTTGGCCTTTTATATACTCTTATTTAAAACAGGGTTCAAGGAAAGAGCGTTGAAAAGATCAAATTATGCCTTAAAACGTCAATCTGTAAGTCCTTAAAAAGGTCAAATTTTAAAAGCACTACAGCTACCTCAAATATCATAAAAATGACGACAAAATAATTAAAAAAAATGAATTTTTTCTGATTTTATTACAGCCTTTGTGTCTAATAATGTGTTTTATATAATAATAAATAGTTTTTTAGAATTTTTGTAGCTGCCAATTAATTTACGCCGTTAAACTACAAATTTACTCTAAATTACATTTACAATTACATTGCTTACGGAAACACTTATTTGTTATATATCTGTTTTTTTTTTTCTTACTTCTCTTTTCCGGACTCATTATAGACAGCTCAAACATTAACTATTTTTAGGTAAATTTTTACCTTAGTTTCACCTCCGCAATTTCCTTTAGAATAACGACTTTGAATGGTTTTCGACCATGCTGAACAATATAATATCTTTAAACTATGGCTGAGTAGTTTTCGAGGTATAAAAATATGTATTATGAACTGTAATTCAGAAACCGCGAGATTTGTACGCATGCGCGATAAACAAGTCTGCTTGTCTCCGCCACACACTGTCACCCCCCCCATTGTTGTTGTTTTATAGTACTTGCATGTGGGTATGCTAACAACGAATATCAATGTTAAATTTGGGGTAAATACTTTGACAACCACCCCTCTCATAACATGGGGTGTCTATTTCTAAAGCCGTTCTTACCATGGTGAGTTTGGATGTGTCTATTCCATATGCACGTGACTAATGGCTATCAGCCTTGTTTAAACGGAAAAAAAAACAATTTTTATATGAGAATATTTTTCATCCCGTTTTTTTTTTTTATAATAAATAAAACTTTTTATTGAGTATTTCAAGTCCAACGTTAACAAATTCCTAATGAACCGCCCCCTTAAGTAAACACTTCATCAAATCTCCACACTAACGTAATGTACTTGCAATAACCCTTATCCCTGAGTGGTTTCCGAGCCTTGATAAGTGGTGACCACTATGTAAAAAAAAAAAAAATCAAATATTTTTGAGTTGGAAGCATTTTTTAGCGACAGTTCTTTTTTAAAACTAAAATAATTGATGATTTCAATATTCTAGCACCATTCATAATTTATTTCTTTGAAATATATTTAAAACTTAAGAGTTTTTGTTTGTTTTCTTGTTCTATAACATTGTATCTGTAAATAATTTACACGACTGAAATGGGAAATAAAATAGGACATTTTCTATTCTCTCGAACAGTTTATCCATACGAACACAAATTCATCTTAAAAATTCATTAACCAATCAACTTTAATTAAAGTTTTCATATGAACTAAAAACAAAGAGTACATTAACTTTTAGTTAACATATTTTCTTGTGTTTATCTTATAAATAAATATTGTTTGGTATTTGTGCCGTGTACTTACCATGCTGAAATAATAACGTTATTGAGAAATCCATGACGTTATTTAGAAAGCCATTCTTAATAGGGAGAGGCTTTCTAACTATTCTGCACTTTCACCTAACTATTTGATGAAAAAAAAAGTTATCAAAAAATTTAACTTGAAATCTAAAATATAGCACAGTGCTTAACCCTGCATAATCACCATAATTATTATTAGGAGTATTATTATTATTATTATTATTATTAGTATTTTTATTATTATTATTATTATTTTCTTCTTCTTCTTCTTCTTCTTCTTCTTCTTCTTCTTCTTCTTCTTAGTCATGAAGGATTTCTCCTTCTCTAGCCGAGGACAGAAAAGGTGAATTGTAGCATCAGAACAGATACTACTTCATTGTGATCTTGTCCCGAAAACCAAAAATTGTTTATTTCCTAAATTCATAATTCAGTTTTATCAGTATTAGATTGTATATTGCTTTAAAATTACGTAATTTTCTGTAGATAATATTTATATTTTATATTGAATAAAGTTTAGTTTTATCCTTAATCGAATTAGGTTCCATTCCTTTATTGTTAACATGTTTTAATGCTCTTTTTAAAAATGCCGTCATATAGTATCGACAGTAACAGTTCTATAAATCTTACCTACATTTCCTGCAAGCATTTTCCAGTTAACAGGCCTTGTATATCTCGATGGCCGTGTACAAACCCGAAGGTTGTATTAAATTACAATAAAAATCGTGTAAGGGAGGTAATCCTCGTTTTCATATTCACACTTCTGTAGTTAGTGCTTGACGAGTGATCTCCCTTGATCTTGTTTTAAGACCTGGGTATAATTTCTTCGCTGCTAATTGGTGAACTTTTAGCTCTTTTGTGATGGTTTATACGGCATAATTGCGTTAACACACCGGTGACCCTTAGATCAACGAAGTTAAGCAACGTTGAGCCTGGTTAGTGCTAAAATGGGTGCTGTAATACTGCTGTATGTGCTGACTGGACAGCTTATCTCAACCTGGACTTCTTGCCACTCTCAAGTAGTGGCGATTCAGGAACGGTGTGGTTGAGGATTGCACCATTCTTGTCTCACAATTACACGGGCAGCTATACTAACAGGAGATATCCATTGTCTTTTGAGACTGGACGGAGATATCCATATAAAGTCTGTAATTTTCTTAGAGAGAAAACAATTTTATTGAGAGATTAGTATATGCTTCTATTTAATTGCTTTCCCACGAGGACAGAGTTAGACACAAGGTCGGTTTTTAATGTGGGGAAAATCCAACTTCCCTAAACGGGCACTCTGGATAGCAACAACAAATAAAAAATTGTTTCAATCATGAAGGATTTGTCCTCGACTTAACAAAGACTGAAACGGCGAAGTGTTGCATGAGAACAGATACTACACTGATTTTGAAGCAAAGATTCATATATGTTCCTATTTGCTTGCCTCCCTACGAGGGCAGAGTTAGCCACCGGGTCGGTTTGTAATGTGAAGAAAATCCAGCTCCCGCAAAACGGGCACTCTGGATAGAGAGCAAAAATTTTAATTGTCTCAGTTATGAATGATTTCTCCTCTACTGTGCAGCAACAGAAAAGCCGAAGAGTAGAATCAGAACAGATACTACACTCTGACCTGAGTACTATGTTATTAAAAGTAATCGGGACGCTAAAACCAACACAACTTCAAGGAATTGTATATTTTCTACAATTTTATTAAAAAGATTGGGTGCTTCTATATTATAATACCGAAAAAAATATTGAACTTACTTCACGTAAAACAAATGATACCTACGTAATTGCCAGGCCTCAAATAGTAACATATCCAACAATTATGAAAAACGATTAAAGTGTCGCCAACCTGATACGTCCCAAACTGTCATCTAAGCTTCAACCGCTGTCCCATCGATGAAATGTTGTATCCCTCTGCCCTCTGCCTGTTTTACAAGTATTTTAATATACTCCGACGAACAACAAGCACTTGTGATTCCTCAGCGTAAATACCCTCAACAACCCGACAACTAGCAAAATCCCACACCTACGCAGTAGAGATCCCTAGGCGTTATAAAGCCTTCTACTCCAATAGTTTCTTCCCCAGAACTGCTAGACTTTGGAACTCCCTTCCGAGATTTTGCTTTCCCAACTGTATTGTGATGCAGAAATTCAAGTGTAATGTGAACAGACATCTTGCTGTATCAATGCAACATATGGCCCCGATAGTATCCCCCCCTTACATCAAAGTGGCATTTTGTTTGAGGTGGAAATAGAATTTTTTTTTTAATAAAAAATGGTAGAAAATTCATGAAAAGAGACATTTGTAAAATGTAGCAGTTTGGTTACAAAATCTACAGATTTGAATCGGACAGTTAACAGGGGAGGTAAATAAAATTTTAGTTTCTCGGAAATGTTATGCCAGTATCGGAAAAGTAATTTCATAAAGCTTTGAAAACAATTTCTAAACAGTTATTTTTTTTAAATTCACAAAGTATATATATATACTTTGTGAATTTAATATATATATATATATATATATATATATATATATATATATATATATATATATATATATGAACAAATGATTAATAAAACATGTTAAAAGACATCTTGAAAAAGAGTTAAAAACATGTTTAATTTTAAAAAAGGAAGCACAAGATAAGATCCACTTATCTTGTGCTTCCTTTTATAAAATTAAATATGTTTTTAACTCTTTTTCAAGATGTCTTTTAACATGTTTTATTAATCATTTGTTCATATTATAAGCTCTATTTCCTTTTCGGTTTTATTGAGCTTTTACATCTGGCTGAGTTTATTTTACATGTAAATATTAACTCTTTAATATTTATAATATATTTTAAGTTTACCATTTTGATTACCTTGGTAAACTTATTGTAATTTTATTATATATATATATATATATATATATATATATATATATATATATATATATATATATATATATATATATATATATATATGGTTCTTTAGATTTTTTTAATAAATTCTGTCTGCTACAAATTGTTTCAATAGAGTTACTTCCCCTTTTGCTTACATGACGTGACCTAATATGTGCTACATAGCATGTAACTTTATCGAACTATAGGCTGGAACGATGGCGAGACTATAACAGCAGGAATAAAAATGAAGCCCTACCAGACTCACAAGAAACATGGTTCAAACCTTGGTAGAAAAAACTGGGTGACTCTAAATAGCGCCAGAGCCAAAGTAGGCAAAACATTGCACCTTTATGTCCATGTGGAGAGGTACAAACGGTGCACCCACCACCTTAGGGGAAACTGCCGATTCGATTGGGTCCTCATTGCTCAAACCAAAACCTTAATGAGGCAAACAGCACCGCCACGCGATGGGTTAATTTCTATTGCGATAAGATATGATCACAATAACTGTTTTTACCTTATAGAAACTGTTTTTAACGAATAATTCATTTTTCTATCTCATCGTTTTTTATAAGTTTTGGATATGCTACTATTTGAGACCTGGCAGTTACGTAGGTACCAGTTATTTTTACTTGAAATTCAATATATTATCGTAATTAGATTATAGAAGTGTATTAGTAATTCCTCTAATGCACTCACCTCTGAAAGACAAAGTCTGCTTTGTCTGCTGTGGATACGTGGGAGGGGGGCAGAAGAAAAGGAAGAAGAACAACAGAATTTATAAATTATATATTTTATATATAATTTTATAAATTATATTTTTTATATATAATTTTATAAATTATATATTTTATATATAATTTTATATATTACATTTTATTTTAATATATTATTATTTTATATATAATCTTATATATTATATTTTATTTTAATATATTATTATTTTAAGCATTACAATTAAGTACGTAATATTGTTTTTGCATGAAACGACATATTTTTAAAACATTGATTTTTGGACTATCTTTACAAGCACCGAGTTTTTTTTTTTTATAATTTAAAGTAACTTTCACTGAAAATTCGGTAAAATTTAATTTTCTGGTAGATTTTATGAAGTAGACGATGAAGAGTTCAGTCTCCACCTCTCTCTCTTTCTTTCATTCTCTCTTTTTTACTCCACTCTCTTTTTCTCTCTCTCTCTCTTTTCTTGCTCTCTCTCTCCCTCTCTCATATATACGAACAAATTTTCCACACATCACGTACAATTGAAATCAGTTAAATCACTCATTTTTTAATCAAATCGATTAATTGCCTGCTTTAGTCACAATGACTTAATCTACAATGCATCGTGCACTACATTGCACCGTAGAGAACTTACAGTTAATTTTATATAATAGCTTGAATACAAAACCTATGTAAGAACTCTATCAAATATATGAGTATATTTGTGCGAAATTTCATAAAAATCGGCCCAGTAGTTTTCAGTCCATAAGAAATGAACCAGAAAATACACACACACACACACACACATATATATATATATATATATATATATATATATATATATATATATTATTTTTAAAATAGTAATCTACGTACACGCGTGTTTCGAGGTCGTTACCTCTCGTCAGCGTAGTTCAACTGTTTCTAGGGATCGAACCTCAGACCATGTTTACCACAGTCCGGTGCCTTAACCGTTAGGCCATAATCCCTAGATTAATTATACTGTTTATTTTTATCGCTTATAAATTTAGATTCTGTTATTGTTGTTTTTTTCAAGCGATACATATGGTTAATATTGGCTCCGCCTCGAAGCTCATTTTTTTTTATTTACTTAGAAAGTCGCCCTTTTTAATTTGTTTGGACGTATATAACATTTTTATTTATTTATTATTTTTAAAACAGTAATCTACGTACACGCGTGTTTCGAGGTCGTATATATATATATATATATATATATATATATATATATATATATATATCAATAGCAATATTAATACGGGTTTTATCACTCAATGAGGAAGCCTTTCTTGTACTTTAGCCATCTCCCCCTCCCCCGACCTATCCGCTGTCATGTGGGACCCATGTGTTGTATTAAGTCGTCCTTCTATCTCATTCTTGATCTTCTCTTTGCCCTCTTATGTTCGTGAGGTGTCCATTTTGTTGTCCTGATGGATCATCTGTTTGTTATATTCTCTGGCTACACGCCCTGCTCATCTGGTTATTTATTTGTTTCCCACGAAAGAAAATGTGACACAAGGTCGGTTTAATGTGGGAGATAACCAGCTCCCCTCAAAAGGGGATTCTGAAAAAATAGAATTGCCTCAGTATAGAAAGTTTCCCCCTCCATTGACTGAGGACAATTAATTTGAGTGCAGCATCTGTACAGACACCACACTTAAGTGACCAGCCCAATACGAGTACCGAGTGTCATCTGTGTTTGAATGTTTTGTTGGCAGTATTGATGTCGATATCACTTGTTTGTTGGCGAATCCAGATGTTTGTCTTTCTGTCTTATAAAGTGATGCCCAACATTATCCTCTCCATCTTACTTTGTGCCATTGCCAAGATTTCACTTTGGCGAGTTGTCAGGGCCCATGTTTCACTACTGTAGATCATCACAGGTAGTAAATATTCATTGAAGATCTTTCTTTGACATATCTGCTTTTCCCCAAAGCTGCTCATCCTAATGTTATCCTTCTCTTTATCTCAGGGAGGAGATCTCCATTCTTTGTAATTTTCTTTCCCAAGTAGATGTAGCTTTCAACTTAATCAATGGTCTTTCCATCGACAATTATTGACGACATGGTAGCGTACTGGTTTAACATCCCCTTAGTCTTCCCAAGATGCGTGTTGAGGCCTATATGTTTACTCTTAGACTGGATGTTGTTTCGAATGTCATTTTATTTTTGAGGAGAGTGGGCCATTAGTACTATATCAAGAGCGATTAGTGAAGAATCTTTCATCCTTAACAACAGCGGACAACACCACTTATACTATAAGGGTGAGGACGCCTCCTACAATGGGGTCGGCTCTGTGGTCAACCAGAATATTGCAGGAAATATCACAAACTTCAATGATGTTTTAGACAGAGTGGCACAGCTCACCATCAGGATCAATAAGGGATATATATATATATATATATATATATATATACATATATATATATATACATATATATATGTATATATATATATATATATATATATATATATATATATAATTTAAAGGAGATTAGAACAATAGTCTAAAGAGTTCAGTGTATTTCAATGTAACAGTGAAATTACTAGTTTAATTAAAATACAGGAAATAGAAAGTGCTCGTTGTAATTTAGATATATAATAATTTAGATATATCATTATTTTATATATAATTATCAATCACATTACTTAATATATAATTTAGATATATTATAATTTATATAAATTATCAATCACATTACTTATATATATATATATATATATATATATATATATATATATTTATATTAGTGACGGGACGATTCCAATATTTTTCCCGATTCCGATACAATTACCGATTCCGTACAAAATTCCCGATTCCAATACAATTATCGATTCAGATTCTTTATAAATCTCTAAATATTAAACTATAGAGTTGGTATTTTCCCCGATTTCTGTAAAAAAAAAATCCATGTTAAATGTGCAGCTATTTTCCTCAATGTCAAAATACACTTGTGGCGTATGATCTATCGAATTTAAATTTACTGGTATTTTAAAATCAGTTAATATTTATTATTTTATCATTATTACCAGCAATAGAAGATTTTGCTTTAAACAAACAAAAAAAAAGGACAGTTAAAAGAATCGTTTTGCATTGGAAAATAAGCATCCATTTTTTTTTATTCTGATACTGATTCCGATACCCTCAAATTTGTCGATTCTTCCAATTCTGATTAATTGTCCCAACCCTAATATATATATATATATATATATATATATATATATATATATATAGTCTTTGAAGTTTTTTAACATTTGAAACCACACAAAAATTTACTTTTTATCATTCGTTAAAAAAAAAAAAAAAACATCTCGTCAGTAAGTCATTTAATCACCTGCAATCACTGCATCAACTCTCGAATTTACTATAATACCAATTTTTTTTATTTTTCAAGGGATCATCAGTTGTTTACCATGAAACACTGTTTCGGGGATTTAAAAACAAAACAGTATATTACTTCATGGCTCCCCAGCAGTGGTGATCAAACACCACCATCCTTAATCTTAGGAAGAAGACATGTTACAAACAATTTTTCATCCAATTTCCTATTCTTAATTGCAATTACTAACCTTTTCATAGTATAAAAATGAATTTCTTACCTGTGCGATTCATCAATTTCCACATTTAAAATGGATTATATTTATTTGCTGTCCACTCAGCAAAATGTGGCACAAGGCCGGAAAGTGGTAACCCAGCAGGCTCCCCTAAAGGAGGGGCACTCCTGCAATTTTAAAAATTGCCTGAGTAACCCCGTCGGCATTCCCCGGTCGGGGCGCCTCAGGCAGCAAGCAATAAACTTGCCCCACCGGAAAGCCCAGTGGCAAGACCTGGGAGGGTGGACCTCGTAGGTATTACCCAGGCGGTGTACCTCAGTCAAACAGGTGCTGGGCCGGTCTCCGGCCCCTCACCTGTTGGGCTGAGTGTCAAGTGACGGATCCTTGACTGGTACTATCCATTTGAAATGGATTATATTTATTTGCTGTCCACTCAGCAAAATGTGGCACAAGGCCGGAAAGTGGTAACCCAGCAGGCTCCCCTAAAGGAGGGGCACTCCTGCAATTTTAAAAATTGCCTGAGTAACCCCGTCGGCATTCCCCGGTCGGGGCGCCTCAGGCAGCAAGCAATAAACTTGCCCCACCGGAAAGCCCGGTGGCAAGGCCTGGGAGGGTGGACCTCCTAGGTATTACCCAGGCGGTGTACCTCAGTCCAACAGGTGCTGGGCCGGTCTCCGGCCCCTCACCTGTTGAGCTGAGTGTCAAGTGACGGATCCTTGACTGGTACTATCCATTTAAAATGGATTATATTTATTTGCTGTCCACTCAGCAAAATGTGGCACAAGGCCGGAAAGTGGTAACCCAGCAGGCTCCCCTAAAGGAGGGGCACTCCTGCAATTTTAAAAATTGCCTGAGTAACCCCGTCGGCATTCCCCGGTCGGGGCGCCTCAGGCAACAAGCAATAAACTTGCCCCACCGGAAAGCCCGGTTGCAAGGCCTGGGAGGGTGGACCTCCTAGGTATTACCCAGGCGGTGTACCTCAGTCCAACGGGTGCTGGGCCGGTTCCCGGCCCCTCACCTGTTAGGCTGAGTGTCAAGTGACGGATCCTTGACTGGTACTATCCGTTTGAAATGGATTATATTTATTTGCTGTCCACTCAGCAAAATGTGGCACAAGGCCGGAAAGTGGTAACCTAGCAGGCTCCCCTAAAGGAGGGGCACTCCTGCAATTTTAAAAATTGCCTGAGTAACCCCGTCGGCATTCCCCGGTCGGGGCGCCTCAGGCAACAAGCAATAAACTTGCCCCACCGGAAAGCCCGGTGGCAAGGCCTGGGAGGGTGGACCTCCTAGGTATTACCCAGGCGGTGTACCTCAGTCCAACAGGTGCTGGGCCGGTCTCCGGCCCCTCACCTGTTGGGCTGATTGTCAAGTGACGGATCCTTGACTGGTACTATCCATTTGAAATGGATTATATTTATTTGCTGTCCACTCAGCAAAATGTGGCACAAGGCCGGAAAGTGGTAACCTAGCAGGCTCCCCTAAAGGAGGGGCACTCCTGCAATTTTAAAAATTGCCTGAGTAACCCCGTCGGCATTCCCCGGTCGGGGCGCCTCAGGCAACAAGCAATAAACTTGCCCCACCGGAAAGCCCGGTGGCAAGGCCTGGGAGGGTGGACCTCCTAGGTATTACCCAGGCGGTGTACCTCAGTCCAACAGGTGCTGGGCCGGTCTCCGGCCCCTCACCTGTTGGGCTGAGTGTCAAGTGACGGATCCTTGACTGGTACTATCCATTTGAAATGGATTATATTTATTTGCTGTCCACTCAGCAAAATGTGGCACAAGGCCGGAAAGTGGTAACCCAGCAGGCTCCCCTAAAGGAGGGGCACTCCTGCAATTTTAAAAATTGCCTGAGTAACCCCGTCGGCATTCCCCGGTCGGGGCGCCTCAGGCAGCAAGCAATAAACTTGCCCCACCGGAAAGCCCGGTGGCAAGGCCTGGGAGGGTGGACCTCCTAGGTATTACCCAGGCGGTGTACCTCAGTCCAACAGGTGCTGGGCCGGTCTCCGGCCCCTCACCTGTTGAGCTGAGTGTCAAGTGACGGATCCTTGACTGGTACTATCCATTTAAAATGGATTATATTTATTTGCTGTCCACTCAGCAAAATGTGGCACAAGGCCGGAAAGTGGTAACCCAGCAGGCTCCCCTAAAGGAGGGGCACTCCTGCAATTTTAAAAATTGCCTGAGTAACCCCGTCGGCATTCCCCGGTCGGGGCGCCTCAGGCAACAAGCAATAAACTTGCCCCACCGGAAAGCCCGGTTGCAAGGCCTGGGAGGGTGGACCTCCTAGGTATTACCCAGGCGGTGTACCTCAGTCCAACGGGTGCTGGGCCGGTTCCCGGCCCCTCACCTGTTAGGCTGAGTGTCAAGTGACGGATCCTTGACTGGTACTATCCGTTTGAAATGGATTATATTTATTTGCTGTCCACTCAGCAAAATGTGGCACAAGGCCGGAAAGTGGTAACCTAGCAGGCTCCCCTAAAGGAGGGGCACTCCTGCAATTTTAAAAATTGCCTGAGTAACCCCGTCGGCATTCCCCGGTCGGGGCGCCTCAGGCAACAAGCAATAAACTTGCCCCACCGGAAAGCCCGGTGGCAAGGCCTGGGAGGGTGGACCTCCTAGGTATTACCCAGGCGGTGTACCTCAGTCCAACAGGTGCTGGGCCGGTCTCCGGCCCCTCACCTGTTGGGCTGATTGTCAAGTGACGGATCCTTGACTGGTACTATCCATTTGAAATGGATTATATTTATTTGCTGTCCACTCAGCAAAATGTGGCACAAGGCCGGAAAGTGGTAACCAAGCAGGCTCCCCTAAAGGAGGGGCACTCCTGCAATTTTAAAAATTGCCTGAGTAACCCCGTCGGCATTCCCCGGTCGGGGCGCCTCAGGCAACAAGCAATAAACTTGCCCCACCGGAAAGCCCGGTGGCAAGGCCTGGGAGGGTGGACCTCCTAGGTATTACCCAGGCGGTGTACCTCAGTCCAACAGGTGCTGGGCCGGTTCCCGGCCCCTCACCTGTTGGGCTGAGTGTCAAGTGACGGATCCTTGACTGGTACGATCCATTTGAAATGGATACATTTTTTAATTTATCAGTCTTGTATTTATAAGCTTTGGATTAATCCATTTAACTACTTATCACCCCCACTATAATTAGTAGTTTTTTTATTTACATTCTTATTTATTTAAAATTAGATATATAAAGGTTAAAAATATTTTATTTTTACATATATACATTTTTTTCTTTTTTTTTTTTATATATATAAATTTATTATATGTAATTATAAATACATTTTATACATTGCTAATATAGTTTTGGATTTCCTTTATTAATATAGTCTGGTTTATCTTAAACGATTCAAAATATATATATATATATATATATGATAAATAATTATGTCAGCACCGTTAGGAAACTTGTATCTTATCGATGCACACTTTACAGTTAAAATAAAGTCAGTCACTTTAGCTCCCATACACTGATTGACGTTAAAAACATTTAAAAATATATGTTTAATGTCCAACAATATCTCATGATGCCGTCGTTTGCTCCCCACCTGGCAAATGTAATTTTTTAATTTTCACACTTTTGCACCAAATTTTCCCAACTAAAACCTAAATATAAAGTTTCGCATAGGTTCAAATACCCTATACATTCGGTTTCGTCTATAGACAAAAGCTGACAGAGGTAGGAAAATTTCTTTAAACAAAAATATATACACATACATAAATACATGTATAGAAAGAGGTTTGTGTTTACTATAAACTTTTATGCAAATATTACACAAGTATAAATCATGTAGAATATCTGCATGAGTATAATTACACGTAATAGTTAATTAAAGATGATCATCCCATTAGAAAACCGAAAAAAATAAGGGAATTAATTAAAATAAATGTTTAAAAGAATATGCAAATAAGCTAAATCTTTGGCAGATAAATGCAAATCTACACATATATAACAGAGTTGTATTTTATTTCTAAATACATAGAAAAAATGGTTTGTATATAAATATGCACAAAAAAATATGTATTCATATGAATATAGATATCTCTCTCTCTCTGTCTTTCTCTCTCTCTCTCTCTCTCTGTATATATATATATATATATATATATATATATATATATATATATATAGACATATATATATGTGTGTGTGTGTGTGTGTGCTAAATATTTTAATTTAGCCTGGCAAATAAACACTGACTCACTCTCCTCTGATCCGGAGCATGTGATACAATGCAAAAAAGTGGCTGGTTACTTTTAATGAATCTTAAATCAAGCTTCTATCTTTACATCATCAACGTTCCATTGCCCAGCTGCCATCAATCGAAATGAATGGCTTCTGTCTTGGGGAGGGTTCATATTTTGCCAAGCTTCTGGGCTCGACCTTTAATCCCGATCTGAAATGGAACGCATATATCAAATCCATTGCCAAAGTCGCTGGATAAATGGTGGGATCCTTCTACCGTTCCAGTAGATATGTCACTCCTGATGCAATTCTTTACCTATATAAATGCCACGTAAGTCCAACAATGGAGGACTGTTGCCACATCTGGGCTGGAGCTGCTAGAAGCAGCTTATCCTTCCCTGACAGAGTTCAAAATAGACATCATAGCTTAGTGAGTGATGCCTATTTCTCTTCCCTGCAATCTCTTTCTCACAGAAGAGACGTAGTGAGCCTGACCCTGCTTTATCCTTATTTTCATAGCAGGTGCTCAACTGACCTTCAATTTATGCTTCCCCCTCGCCAGAATTCCACGAAAAACACTCATCTTCCCAAAACCACTATCAAAATTTTACCACATTCTATATCTGTGCCTAAACCTAAACGTACATTCTATTAACAGGGCTTCTTTCTTAGAACTGCTCGCCTGTGGAACTCTATTCCGTTTGCTTGCTTTCCAGCTGACTACAATCTTCAAGTCCAACGTGAACAAGTTCTTACTGAACCGCCCCTCCCCTACGTAATCTAAATTATAAAATTCCCACTAATGTTTACTACGCTAAAACCACAATGACTAATGCACACCCATTAACATTTATCCTCAAGTGGCCTCTAGGCCTTGATAAGTGGTAAGCCCCAGGTAAAAAAAAAAAAAAAAAAAAATACAATTTTATTTACGAAGGTAGTTTAATAAAATCAAACGTTGATTTAAAGATCATAAAATCAAAGAATTGTTGGGATTATCTCCCTTGCATCGATAATATGCCAAAATATTTGTCTAGATCAATGTTTGCCAAAGTGGACAAGACCATAGCTGCGGGCGGCCATTTGATATCGGTTGCGGTTGGTGGGAGGCGGTAAAAAAATATGTACACTCACACTTATAGAGAAAAAACAGGGAAACTTTTTTATGCTAAAGAATAAACATACATGAAAGTGTATGTGTGCGCGTGTGTGTGTGTGTATGTGTGTGTGTAGGTTATATATATTGTGTGTGTGTTTTGTAAGACTGCAACAATGCAATGGAGTGTTTATACATACATATATATATATATATATATTGTTTCGAGGATATGTATATATATATATATATATATATATATATATATATATATATATATATATATATATCCTCGAAACAGTGTGTCATGGTAAACATCTGATGATCCCTGAAAATTCAGTAAATTCGAGAGAGCAAGTTGATGAAGGGATTGCAGGTGATTGAATGACTAAATAGTTTTCTAACGAATGATAGAAATGAATTTTTTTTTGTATAGTTTTAAAGGTTAAAATCTTCCAAGACCATATATATATATATATATATATATATATATATATATATATGCACACCGCAAATATATAATTATATATTTTTACCGATCAAATATATAGTCATTATATATGTGTGTGTGTGTGTGTGTGTGTGTGTGTGTGTGTGTGCATATATATATATATATATATATATATATATATATATATATATATATATACCCAAAAATAACAGCAAGGGGAGACTTGCTTCCAAATATTTCTCATGTGCTATATCTTCCCTCTTTTAGGAAATAGGGTACCTTTATGAATATCTGCATTATCAAATAATTTTTATAGACTGTGAAATTTACTTGATGTATGAAAACCAAAGAAGGGAGATATAACATATGAGAAATATTTGGAATCAAGTCTCTCCTTGCTGTTATTTCATATCATTTGAAACCATAGCAACAAGTTTTAATCTCCCCTTTATCAAGGCCAGAGGTTTTGGGGAAAATATCAGATATTTTGTAATTCATATGCAAAACTAGGAAAACAAATGACCATAATTGAAATATTAGTAAAGATGCAGTATTTTTCCATCCTCAAAAAATCTTTAAAATTACAACTATTATAGGTTTTCGAGGATGTTAAAAACGAAAAGAACACTTAAAATCCCAGGAAACGAGTAATTTCAATTATGTGAATAAATTATGGTTTTAAAAAGTGAGGGATCATTTTATTATATTAATTTAACATAAAATAGATATCCACTTTATAGCCAAGGTTGCTTTAAAATGGGTGTGCATTTTACGTTAAATTAATATAGAAGAGTGGTCCCCCACTTGTTTAAATAATAATGTGCAATCTTAAGGTCAAATGTCACATAGCGCAATGCACAATTAAGATCATTTGCTTCCCAACAAACTTTCATTTGTTAAATTCTTTTTTTTTTTTTTTTTTTTTTTTTTACAAGGTGATCAACACTTATCAAGGCCCGGAAGCCACTCAGGGATAAGGGTTATTGCATGTACAGTACGTTAGTGTGGGGGTTTAATAAAAATGTCTACTTAAGGGGGTGGTTCATCAGGAATTTGTTTACGTTGGACTTGAAGACATCCAGGTTGTAGTCAGGTGGGAAGCAAGCAGACAGTACAGAGTTCCACAGGCGTGCAGTTCTAAGAAAGAAGCTTTGTTCATGGGATCTACGTTTTGATTTACGCACAGATAAAGAGTGGGGAAAATTTTTGACAGTGGTATCAGCTAGACGGGTGTTTTTCGTAAAAGATTTGCGAGGGGGGACTAGAGATTGGAGCTCAGACGAGCATCTGCCATGGAATAGTCACCGACATTTCGAAATTATAAAATTTCGAACTTATAAAATTGTCACAAAAGTGGTATTTGGGATCCATCAGCTAAAATCCAAATATGATATCTTAATTTGTCCAGATTTTGTATATATTATAGAGTCGTGATTTCAAATGTAAAAAAATGTATTTGGGTGCCGTCAGCCAGAATCGAGACAAAAATTGGAGCATTCCAAGCTGGTGACGTTACCACTGCACCAACATGACACACATATGAACTTATTAACAATTAAAAATTAAAAATAAACTAAGATGAATGTACAAAATGTATTAGGATTTTTTCAATTTGACCCATTTTTGACCCCTTAAAAAACTATTTTTACTGGCTAAAGACCCATGAAAACGGTCCATAAAAAATCCAATTATTTATGGCACCTACCGCCGCTGTGTGACTTTTAGTTTAAGGAGAGATAGAGTTTGGAAATATAGAGACAGACAGACAGTTAGACAGATATATTTTCTTTTATATATTGGACTAGGGGGGGGGTACGGCTTTACCCCACCATAAAATATGCTTAAATCTGATATTTCATTTTGTCAAGATTTTGTATATATTATTATAGATAAACTTTATATATATATATATATATATATATATATATATATATATATATATATATATATATACATATATATATATATTATTTTGAAAATATAATTATCTACTGACACGTGTTTCGTTGTCTACAACTCATCAGAGAGGCTGAATCTAGCGAGATTCGAAATCGGGACCCCAAGGAAATGAGCCCGACCTCGTTATCTGTTGATCCATCTCGCCGACTGTTAGGACATATCGCGATTTATGTAGATGTTGTTTGTTTTTGTTTTTGCGATACGTTTTGAATGAATTCAATTATTTACAAACTCGCATTTGGGTAAACATTTCCAAACTCGTATTTAGGTAATAATGCACTTTCGTAAATAATTGAATTAATTAAAACGTATCGCAAAAACAAAAACAAGAACAAATAACATCTCTCTCTCTCTCTCTCTCTCTCTCTCTCTCTCTCTATATATATATATATATATATATATATATATATATATATATATACATATATATATACATACATATATATATATATATATATATAGTAATTTATAAAATATATATGGCGATTAAGCTACACTGAATATTCCGCCTTTCATCCACTCTAGGACTCTTCAGGCTTATGCGCGAATTCTGTGGTTGCTTATCTTTTTATATGCTCCTCTTCTATTGAGATAATCGCCATATATATTTTATAAATTACTAACTAGCTCTACCTACGTATTGAGCACTTTTGACGTAAATACTTAAAGTCTACACATAAATCTATACTTTCGTATATTAATTTTATGTGAGTAAATTAAGTAGTTATATACTTCAGAATAAAGTTATCTAACAATCAACTGGTATAGAAACCTGCGATTATAGGTCTTACAAAATATTATTGGCAGTAATATTATCTAAGGACTATCCCATCAAACCATTACAATTATTTGCTAATATTTTTTCCGCTGAAGAAATGGTAGACATCGAAATCTCATAGGATAAGGAGTTATAATATTCAAATGTATTCTTTGTCTTGCATAGAATAATAAAAATCTTCTATTGATTTGAAATTTAACCATTCCACGTCATAAACTTTTAAATTTATTGAATGACTAAAATTTTTTTTTATATATATATATATATATATATATATATATATATATACTAAACTACTCTTGACCCGTTTTGTCAGTATGTTATATTAGCTATGGAATTAATGTGTGAGCGTGACACTTGTGACGTAAAGAAAACAAATTTTTGTGACATAACAGAAATATTTCTATGAAAGTATATTAAAATGAAAAAAGAATATGGATAGATTTATACGAGTCGTTCTGTTTATAATTGTTTTTGTTTAAAAAAAAAACGTACAGCCATTGAATTATAATTGGTATGCCATACTCATAGGTAAATATGCACTGAACAGATACCATAATATTAAAGTTAAATTCAAATTTTTATATAGATTTTAATTTAAACGCAAAAAAACGCCCAAACAATTGAGACGTTGAAAACGTATACAGAAAAACAATAGGTTTTATTGTAGCGTTGATTATTTATTTGTAACGCAATTAAAACTAACATATTTTCGGTTATTATTTATGTTGATAGTGTAGAAGAAAATGTATGAATGTTTTTAAGAAATGTATTTGCAAAATGGAGAATAAATTAAAAAAAATGAAGGTGTGGATAAATAACCGTTGTAAAATGCTCTTATGGTTGTCAACGGGGAAAAGTAGATTTATTTGTAAGAAAATTGCGTTAAAATAACTCAAACGTAATACGGAAATGAACGAGGTAAAAAAGCAGAAAGTACTAACAATTGTTTATTTGGATAATTGAAATGCGAAAAAAAATATTGGAGCATTGAAAACGTACACAGTAAAACAATATGTTTTATTGTCGCGTTGATTATTTAGTATAATATATATCGTATATATGAAACAGGTCGATGATTATACGTATTATTTGTAATCACGTGTTGCGTTTGCTTCCCATACCTTGATGTTTTTTATTCACTAAATTTAACATATTCGCTTTTCTGAGGACGTCCATTTGTTCCAACGAAACCGGTCCAGCGATTTTGTGTTTATTTGTTTACGCTGTTATGGGTTTATGTTTATGTACGCATTCGTGACCGGAAGTCGTAAACCAAATGTTGGGATACAACACCCGTTACAAGGTCATTTGAGTTTTATAATTATATATGTGTGTGTGCGTGCGTGCGTGTGTGTGTGTGTATATCGATATATATATACGTGTATATATATATATATATATATATATATATATATATATATATATATACAGTAATATATGGATATATGAATATACTCTATTCTGGATCGCCAACGTCTCTCTACCAAATCCTATATGACAATAATTTTTCCCATTTGAATTAAAAGGAACATAATTAATTCGTACCTATGGTAAAAAATTTACCTCAAACAAGTTCAGATTACACCCAACAATAATAAAAAATAGATAAATAGAACAGTAATAACGCCAAAAATGAGATGTAATACAAATGTCCGTAAAAACAATTAAAAATAGAGTTATACTTACCACCTAGGAGAGTGCTAGAGTATGGGATGCATGCAAGGAAAAAGGGAAGGGTGAAGTAAAGCTATCACGCACAGACACACATGATATGATAACAAAAAAGAGGTAAAAATATACAAAATTTAAAACGTTGAATGAACTAAGTAAATGCTTATTATTGTAGTGTAATGTAGCAGTATAAACTTGTAATCAACCTACCATTCTACCAGGGATGAGCGGCTAACGAAGGTGTGGTAGGAGAAGTAGAGAGAGAGAGAGAGAGAGAGAGAGAGAGAGAGAGAGAGGGGCTGAGACAGCATAGCGTAGCCTAAGATAAACGCACAAATATGCAAACTTTTTTCTTCCTTTACGTATTGTATTTTTTGTATTTCTTTTGGTTTTTGATTTTTTAAAATGTTTTGGCAGCGCAGGATTTTTGAAATCGTATCTAAAAATAGTCGTATCTTAGGGCGCAAATATAAATACAGGGTATCGTTATATTAAAAAAAATCAGCATATCTAAAATCATAAATATAAATAGTGTGTATCGTTGTATTAAAATATCGTCGTATCTTAAGACATAGATATAAATACAGCGGTGTATTAGAAAAATCGTTGTATCTTGGGGCATGAATATAAATGCAGTGTATTGTAGTATTAAAAAAGATTCGCCGTATGTTAAGGCATAAATATGAATACAGTGTACCATCGCACTAAAACTCATCGTATCTCAGGGCATGAATATAAATACAGTGTATCGTTGTATTATAAAAACGTCGTACCTTAGGGCATAATTTTAAATACAGTGTATTTTTGTATTAAAAAAGCATAAATATAAATACAGTGTACCATTGCACTAAAAATCGCCGTATCTTAGGGAATAAATATAAATACAGTGTATCGTTGTATTAAAAAATAGTCGTATCTTAAATCATAAATATAAATACAGTGTATCGTTGTAATCATAAAAATCGTCGTATCTAAGGTATATATATATATATATATATATATATATATATATATATATATATATATATATATATATATAAATACAGTGTATCGGCGTGTTAATAAAAATCGTCGTATCTTAGATCATAAATATAAATACAGTGTGTCATTGTATTATAAAAATCGTTGTATCTTAGAGCATTAATATAAATACAGTGACTCGTATTAAAAAAATCGTATCTTAGTGCATTAGCATCTCTATATATTACTGTAAAATAATTTTCTTTGTTGGCCGTGTGTCTGTATATCTCTGCGTTCGTTTGTCTGTGAGTTCGTTCTCAAGGGACTCGAAAACAGCTGGGTTGTCTTTTTTATGAAATTTCATACGACGGGACCTTATGTATCTGGCAGTGTTTGTAAATAGATTTTGTATCGAAATGTTTTCAATATATTGATAATCAATAGTCAAAATTCGATGAAAGAAAGAACAGGCGATTTAGACTAAAGTTTACACTTTACAAAACTTAACACCACACGAAAGCAACCGGCCCTGACGGTATTCCAATCATAGTACTCAAAAAACTTCAATCAGAACTAGCACCTCTACTTGCAAAATTGTTTAAACGTTGTCTTAAGGGGAACTGCTTCCCCTCACCCTGGAAAATCTCATCAGTATGCTCTGTATTAAAGAATTCAGGTGATCGCTCATCCCTATCTCAGTACAGGCCAATAAGTCTCCTGTGCGTCATGAGTAAGTTGCTAGAATCTGTGTTAAATAGTGAAGTAATCAACCATCTCATCAAAAATAACCTTCTTAGTGACACACAATATGGTTTTCGTTCTGCTAGATCTACAGCAGATGCGCTTACAGTTATATCTCGTTGGATTAGCGCATCTCTCGACGGAGGCAATCTTTCTAGGCCTATTGCTCTTGACATATCAAAGGGCTTTGATAGGGTATGGCATAAAGGTTTACTTCACAAGATCTCCACCTATGGTATAGCTGGAAATGACTTCTCAATTATTAAATCATTTCTATCTGATAGGTTCATAAGAGTAGTAGTTGATGGGAAAAATCAGAAGCTCACAGTATTAATGCTGGAGTCCCTCAGGGGTCAATCCTGGGCCTAACTCTTTTCCTGATCTACATTCATGATCTTCCAAATCACATCCTTACATCATTCGTAAACATTTATGCTGATGACACTACAATCTATGGTAGCAAGTCTAAGACCGTAAACGACCAAGTTCTCTCCGATTCTCTCTCTTCTGATCTTGAGCCCGTGGTACAATGGGGAAAGAGTGGCTGGTTACTTTTAATGCATCTAAAACCAAGCTTCTATCTTTACATCATCAATGTTCTGATCCCCATCTGGCATCAATTGAAATAAATGTCTCTCGTCTTGGGGAGGCCTCATGCTTTGACAAGTTTCTGGGCTTGACCTTTACTCCTGATCTGAAATGGAACACGTACATCAAATCTGTTGCCAAGACCGCTGAGAAAATGGTGAGATCCTTCTATCGATCCAATAGATACCTCACTACTGATGAAATTCTCTATCTATATAAGAGCCAAGTACGCCCAACGATGGAGTACTGCTGCCACATCTGGGCAGGAGCTGCTAGAAAAGACGTGTTAGGACATTTAACCTAGATTTAAAACAGGTCAAAACACTAGATATCTACGCTAAACGGCACACACCAAGGAACGGGTAAACCGGAGGTCAAGTGGGAATTTGTCCTGTAGGTCCTGCTCATTGGCTGATTAGGAAGGGTGAGGTGGATACTAGAACGCTGATTGGCTAACTAAATACTAAATAGAAGATGCGTATATAAAAACGCGAGACAACCACAAAACTCTCGCATAAGTCTGAAGAATAATCGAGTGGATGAAACGCGGAATATTCTGTGCAGCTTAATCGCCATATATATTTTATAACTTACTATATATATATATATATATATATATATATATATATATATATATATATAAATATATGCATATATATATATATATATTTATATACACATATATATATATATATAACAGAAAGTGTGAAAGATTTTTAATTGTGAAATTATTTATCAAGTTTTCATAGAGGAAGACATAAAATCAAATTAATATGTATTATCCTTTCGGCAACGACATCCTTTATTCAATCAATATTTACAAATGAGACCATCGAGAAATAAAGTAAAATATTTCTGGATATCCTCTACTCGTCAGCATAAACGGGGGCAGCGGGGGTTGTAGTTAAAAGAAATTTAAATAAAAAAATTATTACAAATACAAACGATCTCTTTTAGATTACAAAAATATATCCTTATCAATGAAGGTTTGCATACCGAAAGGCCTCCATACGGATTTTTAAAAACAATATAGAACTACTCCCTCAGAAATGTTCAAAAACTATATTTACTTCAATAGGCTAATTAAAATTTGATGTCTTTCCCAATATAATTCAAAACCGATGGAAAGTTTTCCATGTGCCTACATACTCTATATACCAAATTTCAAGTTTGGTAGATTCAAAATTCGTTGAGTATATAGGTTGAGACTTGTCCTCACACACATTCTAACTTTATATATATATATATATATATATATATATATATATATATATATATATATATATATACATTCTAAAGAAGCTTTAAATAAAAAATGCAAAAATAAAATAAAGAATGCAGTTTAAATTCCCGGAAGGAAAAAAATATTAATTTTAACCTATCGCAGACTTAGCACGTACATAGTACGACTTCTAAAAAGTTTATAATGGCAAAAAAAATCATTTATATAAGGATAAAATAAAAAAGGTATTAACTAAAATTATTAAATCGAAATAGACTTAGCACTTGCATAAGCCGATTTCGGAAAAGTCATCAATTTTAAAACAGAATTTAACTACATAAGGATGAAAAGAGAAAACCTTAACTAAAATTTTTCAAATAGAAAACGGGAATCATCTGCTGCTTACTATGTAGCTCTTATATATATATATATATATATATATATATATATATATATATATATATATATATATATATACAGTTTAGTGGAGATGGTAATTGATAAAAACTGAAGAAAGTGTTCAATACTGTTGTAGAGCAAATATGCGTTTTATTTTTTATTACCGTATCTTTCTGTTAAGTTACATTATTGCTTCGGCTACACGGCCGTTTTTTGGCCGTCTGTAGCGTCCTCAGACTTTTACAGCCTGTAGCCGAAACAATAATGTAACTTAACAGAAAGATACGGTAATAAAATATAAAACATATATATATATATATATATATATATATATATATATATATATATATATATATACACACCCTTAAAACTGAATTCAGATACATATTAATAAAAAACACGGCCATTTTAACTGTCTCATATTGTGAGTTGCACCTCCCAATCTGTGAGGCATTATAAATCCACATTAATAAACCAACGATTAACTAGACTCAAAATGAAACGGAGGGCACGCTCAAGTGCTTTTTGAGTAATTAAGTGATTTTAAGCGATTTTAATCATCTTTCAATACTCTTTTCATTTCATCTCGCTATTTTCATTCTTAAATTTCATTTTTTAGTTTTTACTACTTGCCTGAGGATGACCAATGGAGGTCGAAAACCTTTGCGATTACGGGAAATTTCTTTTTTCACCCGAAAAAAAAAAAAAAATGTTCGGAAAATGGTCCGACAAAGAGAAAAGGAGGATTACAAGAAAAATAAGCAGGAGTTGTCTGTGCTATTTATGGAAACGTTGCCTTATAGAGGTATGGGATACTGTCAGGCGTAAGTAGTTTTCTAGCACGGTAGAGGGAGCCCACAGAAAAAAAAAATGCTGCCTAATTATACTAATATATATATATATATATATATATATATACATTTATATTTATATATATTTATATATAAATTCAGGTTTAAAATGCAAAAATAAGGAACTAAAGAATACAACGAGGTATTAAATTCAGGTTTGAGTTAAAATTAACTTTAAATTCAGGCTGTTTGTAGCGAGCAAACGTAACTGTTAACTCTCAAATAAATAATAATAATAATAATAATAATAATAATAATAATAATAATAATAACAACAATAACAACAACAACAATAATTAATAATAGCAAAAACAACAATAATAATAATAACAATAATAATAATAATAATAATAATAATATATATGTGCATATATATATGTGTGCATATATATATATGTGTATGTGTGTGTGTGCATACGTGTGTACGTGAGTGTTTGTGTGTATATATATTTCCTACCTCTGTGCGTTTAGGTCTAAAAGTGCAGATCGACATAAGTGCCGATAATAATACATTAAAATAATAGAAGATTATATTCTTTATCCGGTTTTTCAACCCAAAAACGTTACATTCTATTCACAATCGCTAACTTTTCTTTGATTCATGGCACAATTAAAAACAAAGCAATTGTTTAACCAATGAATGAACCGCCCATCGTAGAGTTTTCGAATTTGGTTGCGTTTAAATATCAAGGTTCCTTTCATTTGTACAGCAACTGTATGAAATGCGATAATTGCAAACCAGTTCTTTGACAATCGTGTTATTTGCACTGTTGTAGTACGTTTTTTTGTTCTATAAGAACCGTGTCTGTTGCCAACAAAGAAATTAGTTGGTGAATATCCTACGAATTTGACGTCGATAATTGACAAATGAGAACGAGTATTTGTATTTAGGCAAAAAGGTATAAATTCAGGTGTTCTTGCCTGTTCAGCCACAGACCAGCCAAAGTTGTCTTTGAGTTCGTTTTCTGTTAGTTGCTCGAGAAGT
Organism: Euprymna scolopes; assembly: GCF_053919585.1. Lineage (NCBI taxonomy): Eukaryota > Metazoa > Mollusca > Cephalopoda > Sepiida > Sepiolidae > Euprymna > Euprymna scolopes. Next base: position 2,483,483 of record NC_136521.1, on the reverse strand, counting down.
TCACCAACGAATCCAGCCATGCCTAACTACACCCTCCATTACTTCAATGGCCGCGGCCGTGCCGAGTGCATGCGTATGATGTTCCATATGGCCGGCGTCAAATACATGGACAAGAGATACGAATTCTCCGACTGGGATCGTTGCAGGAATGGTAAGGAATATTTTCAATTTCTTTTTTCTTTGGATTAATCTATAAGAATATATACATTAAAACATGCAGTGTCATAAAAAAAAATAAAAGTTAAGCAAGTATTAATCCAATCATTAGACGGATGGGTTACAATATGAACATAGATTCCTCGTCGTCGAAGAACTCTTGAAATCAATTCAACCACGTGCTCATCGTTTTCTATTTATTTACGACCCAGTTACGTCAGCGGGACCACTAGTATATATTGTATACGATATACTAATCAATAGGGAATGAACTCTATCATATCTCTATATATATTAATAGGATAGCGTGTGTGTTATTTATTTTGTGTGTCACGCTTACATCTGTCGTTTGGTTTGTACTTCCATTTCTTGTAATAAATAATTTTACCAAGAATTCTTCATAAGTTTTGAATTCGGATTCGGTTATAATGATGGCACTCTAGTAATCTATGTTTTTATAAATATTTTTTTTATCAAGAGGTCTTCATAAGTTTTAGTTTCGGTTTCGATTATAGCTACATGGACCTCAAGTATATATACGCATATATTTATCATAAGTTTTGGTTTCGGTCTTGATTCAAGCTGATACACCTAAGTTATATATATATATATATATATATATATATATATATATATATATATATGACTTCATTTAATCACATAAATTGATATACAGAGACATATTTTTATGTGTATATTACTCAGTATTTACTTTAATAGTGCTCAATACATAGGAAGAGCTAGGCGTAATCCTGATGAATTCTCACGAGAATGAAACGCGGAACATTCTGTGTAGCTTAATTTCCATATATATTTACATTACTTACTATATATCTATATATACATATAAATATATATATATAAATATGATTGTTGAGCTGGATTAAATCCGACGATATGAAATAAACTGGAGGTGGAAGGACCTGGATACTCAACGTTTCGCCCGATTTATGCGGGCTTCTTCAAGAGGGATGGTCATTGACGAGAGAGTCGGAGGATTGGGGCTATATATAATGATGGGGGAGAGCAGCGTGTTTTCCTTATGTAAATTAGATGTCATATATACATGTATATACATTTTATGAGAGAAGAACTAATTAGAGTAAACTAGTGTAGTGGATTACGTCTAAAAGATAAAATATCGTAGAGATTAAAAATTGTGTTTGGAAATATAGTTTTTTGTTAAGTTTTCTGTTGTGGGTAGAGTTGAAAGATATAATCCGTCGTTATATATATATATATAGGAAAACACGCTGCTCTCCCCCATCATTATATATAGCCCCAATCCTCCGACTCTCTCGTCAATGACCATCCCTCTTGAAGAAGCCCGCATAAATCGGGCGAAACGTTGAGTATCCAGGTCCTTCCACCTCCATTTTATTTCATATATAAATATCTATTGATATATATATATATATAAATATCTCTTGATATTGATATATATATATATATATATATTTAATTTTTAATTTTTCGTTTATATGTGTATATGTATTGTGTGCATGTATATATGTGCGTACTTATATGTATATGTATCTAAAACTGACGTGGCACCTTCTCATTAGCTATACCTCCTCCTCCTTCCGTTTCCTTTCCTCTTTTCTCCGTGTATGCCCATCACTTTCACTACACCGATGAAGACTGAAGGATCGGTCGAAAATATGTACTTGTAAAAAAAGTTCTTTAATTTTTTCCTAATATTATTTTGTATTCCTGCACGTCACCAATTGAAAACGAATAAAGAAAAGTTATAAGCTTTTATACTTTTCGTATTCTTTTTTATACATTTCCATTCATATATATACACACACACACTTACACACACATACACAGACATACACACACACACACACACATATATATATATATATATATATATATATATATATTGAAATCGTAACTTTATAATATATAAAATCGATAGAACATTAACTATTATAATAATATATATTAAATCTGCAAGAATTAAAATATCATATTTAGGAGTACTTTACGACCGGGCTACGCCGGGTTACCCTGCTAACTTATATAAATACTTTCGCAGCTTAACAAAACAGCTGCAACCATAGCAGAGCGTCTCCATTTACGCTGACCATCTACAGAATGCCAACAACAATATATTACATATGAATGTAGTCCACTGTGGAATTTCCACAGGTCCCGCTAGTTGATTACAAATACGAAATCTGCATGAGTTTAAATATCATATTAAAGCGTATATATATATATATATATATATATATATATATATATATATATATATATATATATATATATATATATATAACAATGTTGTGCCTTTATTTGAAGAAGTCTCTACCAAAATATTCTGTCGATTTTTGGTTTACCTGAAACTTTATATACAGAGGATCTTGACCTATGGAATAACTCAGTTCTGTCTTTTTCATGTAAAAATTGCTTATAAGGAGTAAAAAAAAAAAATTCGAACTTGACAAGGGTAAGTCGACTGAAAAGGTCCTTGTGCGCATACGCAAATGTACATTTATATATTGAACTCGTTTCATTTTTTACTATTTTATAATTATCTGACGATAGCTCAAACGGAAACAACTGTGTCTGGGGCGCTAAATTTTTTGGTTTCGATTCTTGTTGATGGCACCCATTTCAATATTTAAACATTTCACACCTTTACCATATATTAATATTACTAATATTAATATATATAAGCTCCTAACCATTAGGCTAATTGCGGCTGCTGTGCGAGTTGTGAATTAACGATGTTTTGACATCCTCCGAAATACCTAAGCTCGATTTGTTTACACAAAGAGCATCGCTTATATGCTAATGGTAATTTGTGTATCACTGCTCAATATGCTCAACTTAAGCTGAGGAGCATTATAGTCATCCACATACAGTACTGTTTCGCTGTTTCACAGCTCATCATATACATATGTGTGTGTATGTATGTATATACATACATATATGTATACACACACAAATATATATATTTATATACATACATACACATATATATATTTATGTACGTATGTATTAAGTATGTGTGGGCCACAAAACAGTCTTGTGTTGCCAGATCTAACCTGTGTTAACTGCGGGCGGACTTGCAAAACTGCAGGCGGTTTGAAGCGGCATTTGATTATACATAGAAGTGACCATCAAGAACGTGCTGCTAGTGGCGCACATGTCTGCACAATGTGTGTCAAAGAATACAAGAGTTTGGAAGGGCTTAAAAGCAACCTTCGTGCGGCCCATTACTGATTTGTTTTTGTGTTTTTAAAAAAAATTTATTTTCTTTTTTATTTTTTTTATTTATTCATTTATTCTTATGTGCGATATCAAGTAATGGCCATGTTCGAAAACGAATTTGCCGCCATAATGTATGTGTGAATATATATTAGTGTCGGCCCAATTAATCGGAATCAGGATCGGGAATCAAGAAAAATCGGAATTTTTGGTGTATCTGAATCGATATCAGAATCAGAAAAAATTGTACCTAGTTTCCAAGGCCCAAAACATTTCCTTTAAATATCTTTTTTTTTATTTGATTTTGTTTTAAGCAAAATTTAAATAATAAAATAATAAATACGTATTTATCTTAACCTACGAGTAAAACTAAAAGTAACAGATCATCTCCACAAGTGTATTTTTACGTTTGAGAAAATATTTGCATATGTTTGCATGGTCATCAGGGTATAATAACAACTTTATAGTTAAATATATATATAAATTTATAAGTTATACGAATCGTAAATTGCATCGTAACCAGGAATTTAGTACGAAATCGGTAATTGTATTGGAATCGGTAAAATTTTTTAATCGTCCCATCACTAATATATATGTATTAGGGATGGGACGATTGTATATATATATATATATATATATATATATATAGTAATTTATAAAATATACATGGCGATTAAGCTACACGATTAGCTTAATCGACATATATATTTTATTAATTACTAACAAGCTCTACCTACGTATTGAGCACTTTTGAAGTAAATATTTAAAGTTTGCGCATAAATTTATACTTTTGTATATTAATTTTATGTGAGTAAATGAAGTAGTTATATATATATATATATATATATATATATATATATATATATATATTTGTCTCGGCAGCCGTGTTAAACGCATATCTTATTTTTCTTTTATTAATATTATTGGAATTTTCCTCCTTTTCCTTGTACATATTTGTGAATTATTCCACAGATTTCGGACTTTTGGATTATTTTGGACAATCTTCCAATTACGCGATTTACTTGGATTTTACTTGTGCTAATGGAAATTTAATTAACTTTCTTGGATTTACATTTTTGGATTTTACCGTCATCGGATATTTTGCCTTTCACCAGACTATCCATTGACGTGAAATCACATTTTTCTTCATCATATTCCCTCTGCTTCACTTTTTGTTATCAAGTAAGATCTTTGACTTACGTGAAGTTTCATTAAATACTTTCGTATGCAAAATCCGATCCCGCATTTTGCTAACTCCTACCCTCTGATGAAAAGAAAAGTATTTCTTCGAACCTCCGCGGATTAATACTATCCACTTATTAAGTGTTCCATATTCAGATTAAATATGTTTTTAACTCTTTTTCAAAGTGTTTTTTAACATGTTTTATTAACTATTTACTCTTATATATATATATATATATATATATATATATATATATATATGTATATATATATATATATATATATACATTATTTTATCTATAATATATTTTCTTTCAGATTTCCCTTGCAATTACCTCCCCTGTCTGGAGATGGACGGTGGTATGAGGATGCCCGAGACCATGGCCATCTGCAGATACTTGTCCAGAGAATTCGGTAAGTATAAATAAAAGAAAATCACTTTTTAACAACTCTATTAAATACAAAGAATGATTATCGCATTGAACCAAACCTCTTGAATGCGATTACACTGAAATACGAATGAGGTCTGCTACGACCTCTCGTCGATTAGACCCTTTGTTGATAGCGGGGTATCAAATTATCGATGACTAAATATGGACAGGGTTATATAACTTTTACGATGAACAACGTTTTGCTTGGCTTGGACTGAAATGATAACGTGGACATATCGACATGGTATTATGAGGAGATATCAAATACTTGTTCATTAGATGGAATCAAACGACGAGAGGAGACAATGTTCTATTGATAAAGAGTTACATTTTCTTTGGTGAAGAAGATGAGGAATATATATAACAACAAAAGTTTATATAATAGACAGAATTTGTTTACATTGAAGAGTTCGATAAAATTTTAATATGACAGTAACAGCTGTGAAAATTCACATACCTGTTTCCTTGATTGATGGCACCACATAAAGTTACAATTTTTTAAACATAACCAAACTTAAATTATAGTTTCATAGTAATAAACTTAACCTTGACTAAACCCTCTCAAAATAAGCTGAATATCCAATGTATTGATATAACATTGAACCGACTCCCTTGCACTTGATTACGAATGCAATACAAGATGCTTTAAATAAGTTTCCAGACATTTTACTTATACACACTTTTATTGATTAAAATAAATACTTATTAGATACGTTTGAAGCCAAAACAACGCATTATTACAAAATAAACAGATATTTATTTTGTTTGAAATTCTTGCCATGTTTTTGTTGGATCATAGAATCAGTAGAAGTCCGTTTTTTTGTTTTTGAGGTAGTCTTTTCAAATATCGGAACGATGCGTTGATCACGCGGAATTCACGTTTGGAGTTGTGTTCCTTGAATAGAAGCGCTGGTTGAGTTTGAATAAAATTAAAAGGTATTAGATATGTTTGAAGCCAAAACAACGTATTATTGCAAAATAAACAGGTATTTATTTTGTTTGAACACAAGCGCAAGCACTGTTATTGATATTACACACATGAAACTCTAGTCTTCTTTGAATAATTTCCTCCGATTGTAATCCACTTTGGTTATCATTCAAACAACTTCTAGAAGTCGTCTTGTGTTGGCGTGTCAATGATTCTCGTCACAGCCTCTTTAATCTCCTCAATTGTCTCATCACGACAAGTTCTAGGGTTTTCCTTAAGCTTAGGGAATTATCAAAAGTCACAGTGAGCAAGGTTTGGACTATACGAATAGTGATGACCTCTTTTGATGCCAATTTTGGTTAAATAGTATGTGATGTTCTGTAAATGCCGTTGGATTAAACTTCGCGTAAATCTTCCGCATTTTCAATTCCTCGCGAATAATTCTATGTTAAGTTCCCACACTGACATCAAACTGTGCACTTATTGTCTCTATAGACACACGATGGTCTTTATCCATGAAATTACTTATTTGGCCAATCATCTATGTAGTTACGTCTTCCTTACTTCTCCCACACCTCCTATCATCCCTCACAGACTCCCAGCCTTCCAGAAATCTCTTACGCCACACAGAAACTATTCAAGATAGGCCAAAAGTAGTCTGAAGCATTCCATACATATATATTACATTTTTTTAAAAAATTTAACACCAAATTTTATTGAATATCGTTCTTTTAAAGGGCCATCGTGTCCAAATTGCTTTTTTGAAACTCAGCAAATGTGACAATCAGTCTTCAGTAGGGTGTATTCCAATTTTTTATATTTTTATTTTTATTCCTATTTACTTTATCTTTTAGTTCCTGCCACGTTACAAATTGACAAATATTTAATTTTGTTAAATCCATTATCAAGTTACTTGATATAGTTGCAGGTTTTAAAGCAACATTAAAAATTACAACATTTCTATATTTTTCAGGCTTCTACCCTAAGAGCAGCATGGACATGATGAGGTGTGACTACATCTGCGATTGCTTCTATGAGATCATGCACGATTACATGAGGTACTATCACTGGAAGAACGGACGCTTCAGGGTGAGTCAGCTATTCTTCTGATTTGTTAATATGAATTTATTAGATTGTTAATATCAACCTTCATATCTATATTGCAATTGTTTCTTTCTGTTTGCTGCTCAAAGTTATACAAACGGAATGCCTTTCTACAAGTCATCCTTCCTCTCTCTCTTTCTCTCTCTCTTTCTCTGTATATATATATACACGTTGCGTTTTATTTTTTATTACCGTATCTTTCTGTTAAGTTACATTATTGTTTCAGTTACCCGGCCGTTTTTTTTGGGGCCGTCTGTAGCTTCCTCAGGATGAAGCTACACACCGCCCCAAAAGCGGCCGGGTAGCTGAAACAATAATGTAACTTAACAGAAAGATACGGTAATAAAAAAAACCCGCATATTTGCTCTACAACAGTATTGAGCACTTTCTTCAGTTTTTATTAATTACCATTTCCACTATATATATATATATATATATATATATATATATATATATATATATATATATATATATATATATATTACAATAGAAAAATCCGAGCATGAAAAGTAATATGGTTAAGCTTTAACATGGAAAAATAAAGAACTATTTGTTAAAACAGGAAAAGAAAATGGCAAGATATTCTAGTAAAAAATGTAATAAATTTATAACTTAAAATTTTGCAGCATTAAGAATTGATTATATAATGTTATAAATTGTATTTAAAAAAACATTCTTAATGCTGCAATATTTTAAATTATAAATTTATTATATTTTTTACTAGAATATTTTATCCCTTTCATTTCCCATTTTAAGAACTAGTCCTTTACTTTTCAATGTTTAAGCTTAACCATATTACTGTCCATGCTCGCATTTTCTATTGTAATCCATGCTTCCAGTAAATTCACTTTTTTATTCATGCTTCCAGTATTTTATTATTTGCTTTCAGCACTTTATTATTTTTATTGATTAATTTCAGTCTAATTTTTTTGCCCCCATAAACATAAACACATATGTGATAACAATGTCCGGCACTCGTCTGCTTTCAATAAAATTCCCTACAATTGTTCTCATTCATTCTCTCTGTTTCACTTTTTACTTCTCTTTTTGCAAGAGCGGTGAATTAGTAGTAACAGTACTCGCTGAAGCGACGTGGTTGCTATGGAACCAGTCATATAAAACGTCAATCACCTCCTTACATTTTTTTTACGATTTTGAACACCAGTAAATTCATCATAACTTTTGTTTTACTGAAGGAAAATTAAAAAGAAAATTGTTCTCAATATAGCTGAGAAGTTGATCTATAAACTGTAATAATTGTTTGAAATTTGGTCGAAAAATGAGTGAGCAGTAAAGCTTTAAATCAGTTGTAAATGACTAAAACTGTAACTTATCCATATATTCAAACACGGAAGTGTTTTAATGATACGTTGACGTGTGTGTTTTTTTTGTGTGTCACCCGGACATCCTTTTTTTTTCTTCCGTGTGACTGTCGTTTAATTGTTATGACCTTCACATTTCTTGTAATTTTACCAAGAATTCTTCATAAGTTTGGATTTCGGTTTAGATTACAGCTGAATGAACTAAAGTTATCTATCATATAAATCTCATCTGTCTGTTTAAATGTACGGATGTATGTTTGTATGCCTAACTATAACTTTCAGCACTGACGACGGATGTTCACGAGATCGGTAACCTTCTGAAGCTTGACTCTTCGGATGACAAATATCGAATAATTGTCCAAAAATTATCAACAAAAGCCTTAATTTAAACGTTTGCCACTTCTGGTTTGGCGATGAACGCAACGGCAAAGTCGTAACGTTTGTTTTCTTCACCTCTTTTCCTCCTTCTCAGTACGGGTTCGAACCTGCTTGCCTACTACCACTTTTTTTTTTGCTCAATACGCACCCTCGACCACCCGGGATAGTATATATATATATATATATATATATATATATATATATATATATATATATATTTCTTCATAAGTTGTGATTTCGGTTTCAGTTCAAGCTTATGCACCCAAGTCATATGAATATATGTCTTTTTATTTTTTAAAATCAAAACTTTATGATAAATAATGATCAATAGAAAATTGACTCTACAATAATACACACGAAATCTGCGAGAATTAAAATATCATATATATATATATATATATATATATTTTTTTACACAGTGATCACCACTTATCAAGGCCCGGAAGCCACTCAGGGATAAGGGTTATTGCAAGTACATCACGTTAGTGAGGAGATTTTATGAAGTGTTTAATTAGGGGGGGGCGGTTCATTAGGAATTTGTTAACATTAGACTTGAACACATCCAAGTTGCAGTCCGGAGGGAAGCAGACAGACGGAACAGAGTTCCACAGGCGTGCAGTTCTAAGAAAGCAGCTTTGCTCATGAAATTCGCGTTTTGATTTAGGCACAGATATAGAGTGGGGGAAATTTTTCACAGTGGATTCAGCTAGACGGGTGTTTTTCGTGAAAGTTTGGCGAGGGGGGACCAGGGATTGGAGTTCAGACGAGCACCTGCCATGAAAATAACGATAAAACAAGGATAGGCTCGCAACGTCTCTTCTGTGGGAGAGGGGTTGCAGGGTAGAGAAAAGGGCATGCCCCACTAAGCCACGAAGTCTATTTTGTACTCTGTCAAGGCATGATAGGCTGTTTTTTGCAGCTCCTGCCCAGATATGGCAACAGTATTCCATCCTTGGCCGTACTTGGCTTTTATATAGATAGAGAATTGCATCAGTAGTGAGATATCTTCTGGAGCGGTAGAAGGATCCCACCTTCTTTCCTGCGACCTTGGCAACAGACTTGATGTACGTGTTCCATTTCAGAGCAGGAGTAAAGGTCAAACCCAGAAGCTTGTCAAAACACGGGGCCTCACCCAGACGAGAGCCATCCATCACAATTGATGCCAGCTGGGGATCAGAGCGTTGATGATGTAAGGATAGGAGTTTGGTTTTAGATGCATTAAAGGTAACTAGCCACATCTTCCCCCACTGAACCATGCGCTCGAGATCAGAGGAGAGAGAATCCGAGAGAACTTCGTCATTTACAGCCTTTGATGTGTTGCCGTAGATGGTCGTGTCATCAGCATAGATGTCAACGAATGATTTAAGTATGTGTTTAGGGAGGTCATTGATGTAGATCAGGAAGAGAGTTGGGCCCAGGATTGAGCGTATTTTACAACTAGACTACGCCGGGCATCCCTGCTAGCTTAGATAAATACTTTTGCAGTTTTAACAAAAGAGCTACAACAAAATCGGAGAGTCTCGATTCACGCTGAACATCCACATAAACCTTTTACATATTAAAGAGTTCGGGAATTCCCACAGGTTCCACTAGTATTTAATTAAACATGTCGCTTCAACGTTATTATCAAAAAATGTATTTTTTAAAATATATCAGTATAATTGTAATATAAATTACTAAGAGTATCCGAAGAAATTCCACGGAATGAAAAATATACTTAATCAACAAGTATGTATTCATTAAGTAAATATTTTCCTAGATATGACAAAAATAGTTTTGGGGGATGAATACGTAACTAGAGCTAGGTAGTAAGTTTTAAAATGTATATGCCAATTAAGCTACAAAGAATATTCCGCGCTTCATCTTCGTGAGTATTCGTTTGGCTATTGCACTGAATTGATGTTTCTTCGTGTTTATATATATATATATATATATATATATATATATATATATATATATATATATATATATATATATCCCAGGGTACTGAGTCTGCTAGTCAGACAATAAGATTCTTAGTTATTCACACACTAATTTATCATAGCCAATGAGCATATTGTTTAAGCGTAAAAATGAAAAATGCTCGCTAAAAAACAACGAAACAGGTGCTTGCGCGCATTGGCAACAACAAATAACCGCCTGACTAGCAAACCCAATGCCGCGGGGATATATACAAACACGAAACAACATCAGTTCCATGCATTAGGCTGAAGAATGCTCATGAGGATACAATGCAAAAGATTCTGTGTAGCTAGATTGCCATATATATTTTAAAAACTTACAATATTTGTATATCTATATATAAAAGTGAAAATGTGTGTGTGTGTGTGTGTACATTTCCCCACCAAATAACTCTGTCAATTTTCAGTCGACAGAATCGAGATTTGACATGAGTAGTATTGAGATTTGAGAAAATCTTTTTACTCGGTTTTCGGTCAGAAATTTGTATTCACACGTAGGGCTGAACGACTAGTTCACACACACACAGACACACACGCACGTGCGCACACACACACCCACACACACATATATATATGTATAGAAGGTGTTTATTTAAAATTGCACTTATTTTGAAATAAAAAAAACAGGATTAAATAAAATGCAGAACAACTACTGAATGCTGATGTCATATTCAAAAAATCAGGTAAATTAATCAAGTAGTGTTTTGTTTTTAATTAATAAAATCAAATCTCATGACGAAACTGATGGAAAAGAAGCCAGTCCCCATATTTGATTGAATTCAAGGGCGGACACATAAAATCTGACTTTTTCTTTTTTTTAATAGAATGTCGAAAACACATCTTAAACGATATAATAAAAATAAATAAATTATAATTTCATAATATAACAAAAAATCGTGAAAGGTAAAAAAAATAAAATATACAAAACAAAACATTTTTAGAAGGTCAGTTTTTAAAATTATATAGCACTAGTGACAAAAATTATAAAACATCAATGGTTGCTAAATACGTAATCGTAAAAAATAGTTTTTTTTTAAATAAAGAGTACTCAATCCATTTATATGTTTTTAAAAGTTCAAACTTTTTTCTATGACAAGTAAGTGCACCAGAAAGTCCTTGTCTTTACTCTTGATTTCCTAAACAGGTGCTATTCTAAATAAACAGGGAACAATATTATTTCGAAAATTGTAGTGCAATAGTTTATTTTTCACTTATTAATATTTTTTTTATTATATCGTTTAAGATATGTTTTCGACATTCACTAGACGATTTGAAAATCACCCCTTCTCAGGTACATGCTATTATGAAAAACCTAGACACCTCAAAAGCATGCGGACAAGATCTCATCCTGGCTGTGCTATTAAAAAATGCTCTGTCGAGGTTGCTCCAGTCCTCTTCAAACTTTACAATAAATGCCTTAACGAATCTTGCTTTCCCGACTGCTGGAAAACCGCCTCTGTGGTACCAGTCTTCAAGAATTCTGGTGAAAGAACTGACTCACTAAATTGTCGCCCCATTAGCCTCCTCCCACTTTTTGCCAAAATATTTGGGTCCTTAGTTAATCAAGCCCTAGTCCAGCACCTAACAGCTGCTAAACTCCTGACTGACAAACAATATGGATTCAGGCAAACCCGTTCAACAGCAGATACCTTAACGGTAGATTCTGAACGTATATACCGTTCATTGGACAAAACAGGGGAGGGTAGAGCGGTAGCCCTTGATATATCTAAGGCCTTTGACAGACTAAGCTTGTTTCCTTCAATAACTACAAGAAACATTCTCTACCACCAATAGCAATGGCCATGAAAACATTGCCTGAATGTACTTCTTTTAAACTCCTCGGCCTAACGTTTACAGAGAATACGAACTGGAATAGATACATTGAGAGCATTGCCAAGGCTGCTGCAAGGAAGGTTTGCTCCCTCTACCGTGCTAGAAAACTATTTACGCCTGCCAGTATCCTATACCTCTATAAGGCAACCATTCGCCCATGTATGGAGTACTGTTGTCACATCTGGGCTGGTGCATCTGCTGCTTGTCTCTCGCTCCTGGACAGGGTTCAAAAGAGAGTCGCCAACCTGATAGGTCCTGAACTGTCATCTAGGCTTCAACCTCTGTCCCATCGACGAGATGTTGCATCCCTCTACCTGTTCTACAAATACTTTAATGGTGAATGTTCTGACGAACTGCAAACACTTGTACCTCCCCGACGTAACTACCCTGACAAGTCTTATCCCATTACAGTAGAGATCCCTAGGTGCAAGAAAGCCTTTTACGCCAATAGTTTCTTCCCCAGAACTGCGGGTCTTTGGAACTCCCTTCCGGGATTCTGCTTTCCCAACTGTACTGATATGCAGAAGTTCAAGTGTAATGTTAACACACATCTTTCTACTCATCTCCCTTCATAATGACCCCGCTAATTAAGTCCCTGATAGTAGCCCCCCTGCTTCAAAGGGGCACTGTGCCTTGTTTGGGGTGAAAATTGAATTAAAAAAAAAAATTATTGTATTTATGAAACGAAGTATTTAAGAATCGATGTTTTAATATTTACTATTTATTTTCCAGTACAACTGGTCTGAGAATGGCATGATGAACTCCAACATGGGATCCAGTAATATGATGGGTTCGAACATGGGATCCAGTGGAATGATGAGCTCCAATATGCAATCCAGTGGAATGATGAGCTCTAACATGCAATCCAGTGGAATGATGAGCTCTAACATGCAATCCAGTGGAATGATGGGTTCCAACATGCAATCCAGTGGAATGATGGGCTCCAACAATATGAACTGCAATTATGACGTAAGTGTGACTAACGAACACATCATTTATATAAGCAATGTATGTAACTATATAGAAGTTAAATATATTTATATGTTTGTAATAAGATAGATCAATGATTATGTACTTTATAACTTGAATTACTAGGGTTAAGGAGTTAAAATTAGGGATATATTTAGTTTACATATAGGTGTATGCGAGTTGGGTAAAATGTAACTCAACCATCTTGAGAAAGTTTAGACATTTTCAATTTTCGTGAAACTTTAACGCAATTATATATATATATATACATATATATATATATACTTAATCAACAAGTAAAAAAAAAACTATAAAGAAATAGGTGCTTATTTTTTCACATATTAGTGCAATTATTCACAAACTAATTTATCGTAACAAAAAATACACACTCTGTTTTGGTATATATCACAAATTTTAATTTAGTATTTATTAAAATTCTGTTCTTGTATATATTACAAAGTTTGATTTTGTAGGTATTATTATTCTCATTATGTATATACTACAAATTTTGATTTGGTATATATAACAAATTCTGTTTTGGTTTATACTACAAATTTTGATTTTGGCATATATCACAATTTTGATTTGGTATATATTACAAATTTGGATTTGGTATATATTAAAATTTGGATTTGGTATATATTAAAATTTGGATTTGGGATATATAACGATTTCTGACTTTGCATATATTACAAATTCCGATTTGGTATATATTATAAATTTTGATTTGTATATATTACAAATTTGGATTTGTATATATTACAAATTTGGATTTGGTATATATTAAAATTTGGATTTGGGATATATAACGATTTCTGACTTTGCATATATTACAAATTCCGATTTGGTATATATTATAAATTTTGATTTCGTATGTATTACAAATTCTGATTTTGGTATATATTACAAATTCTGATTTGGTACATATTCCAAATTCGGATTTGGTACATATTCCAAATTCGGATTTTATATATATTACAGATTCTGATTTTGTATATTCTTCTCAAACTTATACATGAACTTCGGATTCATCGAGTTTATTTACTTACGATGAGACGTTTTATTTCTTTAATTTTTCAGAACTACATGTACTGGAGATACATGAACACCTTCAACAGGATCATGCCTTTCATGGAGAGGACTCTGTGCATGCGCAATGGTGGAAACCAATGGTTTATGGGAGATCAGGTACGTTATAATATAAATTTAATATATAAAGGGTTATATGTCTGTCTGTCAGTCGGTCTGCAGTCTGTCTGTACGTCTGTATCTATGTTTTCAAACTTCATCTCTTCCAAACCCAAAAGTCGCAGAGCAGCGCTAGTGTCCTTAAATGATTGATTTTTGCTTAAATAAATGCATACAGCACTTAGTTTTCCTAAATGCTCAGCCATTTTAAACTGATTAACTATGCTGTTACTTAACTGCGGTGTTTAATGAGAACCTGTCTGCCAACATGATTTTTCTTTTCATACAAATCTGCTATATTTACTTTTAATTTCTTTCTATTCCAGATGATGTGGTGTGACATGATGTTCTACTGCTGCATGGAGAACATGTATATGCAGAACAAGTCCATGTTCAGCAACTATCCAAGAATGATGGCCCTCTACAACCGTTTCGCTAGCCATCCCAAGATCTGCAGCTACCTTAAGAGTCGTTGCATGACCGACTGGTAAAAGCGGGAAGTGGTTCGAACAAAAAGGTGTTTCTAGTGTTGCCCTTTTAAATCTTTAAAAGAAAAATACGAAATCTTTATTTTTATCCGAGATCATAATATCTTGATAAAGAAAAGAAAAAAAATGTAAAAAATATCGAATAAATAAAATATATTCTCGTAATTTGTGACTTTGTAATTATTTTTTGTTCTTTGTTTTGCTTTTTTGATGTGTTCACGCGTTATTTTAATAATTCACTTGAATCTTATCGAACCCAGCAACTACCCAATAATGATGGCAACTACGTAACAGTACTTTTTAGAAATGTACCAATAAGCTACGTCTTACAGTTATGGATTTCACGTCGTACAGTTTATATCTAAACGAACTGTTCTCTTTCCTGCAACCTTTTTTCTCACAGAAGAGACGTTGCGAGCATGTCTCTGTTTTATCGTTATATTCATGGCAAGTGGTCGTCTGAGCTCCAATCTATCATCCCAACTCGCCAAACATTCACGAGAAACACTCGTTTGGTAGTAAAAAAAATATCAACAATTTTCCCTACTCTTTATAAGTGCCAAAACCTAAACGTAGATTCCATGAACAAAGTTTCTTTCTAAGAACTGCACACCTGTGGAACTCTCTTTCGTTTACATGCTTTCAAGCTTACTTCAATATGGCCATCTTCAAGTCTAATGTAAACAAGTTCTTGATGAACCTTTCCCCTTAAGTAATCCAATTTACCAAATTTACACTTCTAACGATTACTGTGATAATGCCCTTTTGGCCACTGTACACTCTTTAACCCTTATCCTCGTGTGGCATCTGGGCCTTCATAAATGGTGATTTTTTTGTACAAAAACAAAAAAATCTATTGCTCATCAACAGGACAACTGCATTTTCTTTTCTTTGTTGTAATTCTCGAGTGCGTATCCGTTTATATCTTATATGCTTTTATATAGAGTGATGTGATTCTTGGTTGATTAACTGTACCTTACTGTGTCGGCTATATACTCGAGAGTCATGACAATGAAAAGAATATGTTGTTGTCATAGCCCTACTCATCAGATATTTTTACGACTGGCGTTCCAAAAGTAATACCTTCTATTCTTTATTCCGCCCGAATGGATCAGAGGTGTTGCAACTTGCATTCTTATGATGCCTGAACTTATGCATTTACGACAAAAAAGTTTCATCTGTTTAAAATGGGAATTTGAAAACTTCGAAGTGTCGAATATAATGAAAAAAATCATGTTTATTTGCTGATTTTTTTTTTGTAAGTCCGATATTTCGCTTATACATAGCCTCATCAGGGTCGAAAGTCCGGTTCGTGAATTTATTTTTTTGTTTGTCTTTTTCTTCATTTTGGTGTTATGGCGAAGAGAAGAGAATTTACGTGTTGTTCCGGTGATTTCAAGTGTGTAGTGCTCCAGTTTCGAGCGGGATGTAAAATAAAAGATGGTCATACACTTTTTGAAGACATTACCCGAAATTACTTCCTTTAAACTCCTGGGCCTTACGTTTACAGGGAACAGGAACTGAAATGCAGACTTGAGAGCATTGCCAAGCCTGCTGCGAAGAAGTTGGGTTCTCTTTACCGTGCTAGAAAACTACTTACATCTGAAAGTATCCTGTACCTCTATAAGGACATCATTCACCCATGTATGGAGTACTGCTGCCACATTTAGGCTGGTATATCTGCTATCTGTCTCTCCTTCCTTGAAAGGGTTCAAAAGAGAGTCGCCAACCTTATAGGTCCTGATCTGTCATCTAGGCTCCAGTCTCTGTCCCATCGACGAAATATTGCATCCATCTGCCTGTTCTACAAGTACTTTAATGGTGAATGTTCTGACGAACTACAAGCACTTGTACACCCTCGACGTGAATACTCCAGACAAACCCGACAAGCATCGAAATTCCACCCCTTCACTGTAGAGATCCTTAGGTGTGAGAAAATCTTCTACTCTAATAGTTTCTTCCCCAGAACAGCAAGCCTTTAGAACTCCCTTTACACTTTAAAAAAACCCGACGAGCAACAAAGACCTACCCTTACACAATAGAGATTATTAGATGTAATAAAAAGGGGTTTCCAACAATTTCCTTCCCAGAACTGCTAGACTTTGCTAGACTTTGGAACTTCCTTTCAGGATTCTGCTTTCCCAACTGTACTGACATGCAGAAGTTCAAATGTAATGTTAACAGACATCTTGCTGCTTATCTGCCTTCATAATATCCCTGCAACATATGTCTCCGATAGGATCCCCCTACTTCAAAGTAGCACTGTGCCTTGTTCGGGGTGCAAATTAAAAAAAAATACTGCCTGCCATAGTTTATATTGTCTCATCAAGTCTGATCAACTAATCCCGTGGCCTCCTTTGGTTAGAATTGAATCTGTTATCCCAATACAATGCTGCCCTTGAGCAATAGAGACTCATCACCTCTGTCCACTGCGCCATGGAACTCGAATAAAATGAATACACACACTACGA
This sequence comes from Euprymna scolopes, assembly GCF_053919585.1. Lineage (NCBI taxonomy): Eukaryota > Metazoa > Mollusca > Cephalopoda > Sepiida > Sepiolidae > Euprymna > Euprymna scolopes. The sequence continues at coordinate 2,465,850 of NC_136521.1, read as the reverse complement.
AGTCACATCTCAAAGGATTATAAAAAAGAACAATGTGTTTTTCTTGTTTGTCTTGTTGTAATTTTTTTAAAAATATGAATCATTTTTTTTAAACTTGAATTATTTACTTGAAATTTGAACCATTTTTTTTAATTGAATCATCTTCTTGAAATTTGAATACATTTTTTTAATTAAATAATTTATTCAAAATGTTGACTATTTTCTTAAGGTTTGAATCCGTTTTTTACGAATTTGCATCATTTTCTTTAAATTTGAATAATGTTTTTTTAAATTTGAACTATTTAAACATTTTTAAATCATTTTTCATATTTGAATCATGTTTTATTTGAATAATTTTCTTAAAATGTTAACCATTGTCTGTTCTAAGACAGTAAACGACCAAGTTCTCTCCAATTCTCTCTCCTCTGATCTTGAGCACGTAGTACAATGGGGAAAGGAGTGGCTGGTTACTTTTAATGCATCTAAAACCAAGCTTCTCTCTTTACATCATCAACATTCTAATTCACATTTGTCTTCAATTGAAATGAATGGCTCTCGTCTTCAGGAGGCCTCAAGTTTTGACAAGCTTCTGGGCTTGACCATTACTCCTGATCTTAAATGGAACACGTATATCAAATCTGTTGCCAAGGCCGCTGGAAAAATGGTGGGATCTTTCTATCGATCCAGTAGATATCTCACTGCTGATGCTATTCTCTACCTATATAAGAGCCAGGTACGTCCAAGGATGGAATACTGTTGCCACATCTGGGCAGGAGCTGCTAGAAAGGACTTGTCCTGCCTTGATAGAGTTCAAAATAGACTTCGTAGCCTCGTAGGAGATGTCCTTTTCTCCTCCTTGCAACCTCTATCTCACAGAAGAGATGTTGCGAGTTTGTCTCTGATGTATCGTTATTTTCATGGAAAGTGTTCAACTGAGCTTCAATCTATGGTCCCCTCTCGCCAAACTTTCACAAGAAACACTCGTCTAGCTGTAAACACTATCAATAATTTCCCCCACTCTTTATCTGTGCCTAAACCTAAACGTAGATTCCATGAACAAAGCTTCTTTCTTAGAACTGCACGCCTGTGGAATTGTCTTCCGTTTTCCTGCTTTCCGGCTGACTACAATATGGTTGTGTTCAAGTCTAAAGTAAATAAGTTCTTGATGAGCCGTTCCATATAAGTTATTAAATTTACCAAATTTTCATTACTAATGATTACTATATTGACCAATTTCTACTGTACACTCTTTAACCCTTATCCTTGAGTGGCCTCTGGGCCTTGATAATGTGGTGATGCCTTTGTAAAAAAAAAAATCATTTTCTTGAAACTTTAATTATATTTTCGTCAATTTTTTAATCTTTTTCTGTCGAAAAGAAGTGATAGGTCGATTACAATATTTTCTTAATTCCAATACAATTTCAGATTCTCTTTTTTGAAAATGATTTTTTTTTTACCATTCTTCATCTATGTCGTTTTCTGTAGTAGAGTTTGTACTATTTTAATTATAGCAATTTCTTCAAAAAGTTTGAATAAACACAGCGCAACGTTCAATGGTGGAATTGTTTCGTGGCCGCCACATTTTAACAGAGGCAGTCGCAAAGGAACCAAGTAAAGGAATTCAACACATTTTTATTTGCAGTTGAAATGTGACGTGCCGAGAATCGGTAAGCCTCTCCATTTGAGGATTGTTAAGACACCCGAGGCTCAGCAGTATGCCAGGCAGCTATGTATTTATTAAGTATTATTGTATGCCCGGGCATCAGCAGCTGACCTTGCTGAAAGGAAGATTTTAGTTATACATTTTGTTATTTGTATGTAACCGACATACGCATTTTATTGTTTAAGGAAAAACTGGCAACATATGTGTAACAAAGAGATCCCCAGTAACGGAAATCGAGGTTATGGACCTAAGAAATCGGTAGACCGAAGACCCCCCACACACACACAATCACACACACAAACATACACACACACACACAAACACACACGCACATATGGGGATTCCCCTGACATGACGCAACCAGTCGTGATTGGTCAGGGAACCAACATACCCTACCCCCATACCTCCGTACATAAACGGTTGTTTAAGGAAAAACTGGCAACATATGTGTAATAAAGAGATCCCCAGTAACGGAAATCGAGGTTATGGACCTAAGAAATCGGTAGACCGAAGACCCACACACACACACACAAACACACACACAAACATACACACACACACACACACACAAACACACACGCACATATGGGGATTCCCCTGACATGACGCAACCAGTCGTGATTGGTCAGGGAACCAACATACCCTACCCCCATACCTCCGTACATAAACGGTTGTTTAAGGAAAAACTAGCAACATATGTGTAATAAAGAGATCCCCAGTAACGGAAATCGAGGTTATGGACCTAAGAAATCGGTAGACCGAAGACCCACACACACACACACAAACACACACACAAACATACACACACACACACACAAACACACACGCACATATGGGGATTCCCCTGACATGACGCAACCAGTCGTGATTGGTCAGGGAACCAACATACCCTACCCTCATACCTCCGTACATAAACGGGTCCCCGCGTCAAAATCGTTAGTTGTAGAGAGCTGGAAATGAGTTCTGAGCGAATGTAGTCCTAATCGAAGAGCCGTCGCCCCCCCCTCTTTTCCCGTCCATCGCCACTGCCAAAACTAGGAGTGATTAAATCTAATTAGAAGCTTCTTTCTTAGAACTGCACGCCTGTGGAACTCTGTTCCGTCTGCCTGCTTCCCTCCGGACTACAACTTGGATGTCTTCAAGTCCAATGTTAACAAATTCCTAATGAACCGCCCCCTTAAGTAAACATTTCAGCAAATCTCCTCACTAACGTAATGTACTTGCAATAACCCTTATCCCTGAGTGGTTTCCGGGCCTTGATAAGTGGTGATCTCTGTGTAAAAAAAAAAAAAAAAGAACCGAATAGTGTTTGTTAGAAATCAACAACTGAACGAGTGTATAGCATATTTTGTATATTTAAATTAACTTAGTAGAATAGAGATATCTGAGTTTGCCTTTCTTTTGCGGGCATAAAAATCTATTCACAGCTTCACAGCGGCATATAAACCTGAAGGTGAAATCGACTCCGACAAAATCCATCAAAGAAATCCTGCTGCGCCGAGATATCTTGCGAAGAATTCCCTGTGAAGAAGGAGCACGACACATATGTGACAAGGAGATCCCCATTAGGGATCGCTGAGGGATCACATCCGTTGCCCGTGATCCGGACAGTTCACAGAAACACAAAATATTTATTTACTGCCGTACACGAAATTGTATAAGGAAGCAACAATATGGGCACATCCCTGCTATCTTTCTCCTTTTCTGTTCTTCTTCATACTCTGATATGACGTCACATCGCGGCTCGTCTTTTTCATCTTCGTACGTGAAATTTAAAGCTTAATCCAAAATAGTGGAGCAGATTACCCAAACAATCGTTCATTTGATGATACAAGCATGAAATTTGGCATAAATATTCGCTGGATAGTAGATTTTAAGAAAAAAGTGCTGGCCACCTGAAATTCCAATATGGCGGCCATTTTCCAAGATGGCCGCCATAGGAGTCCAAATTTTGAAAAATTTCAGCATATTATTGTATAATACAGTGCGTTTATCGAGCTTAAGTTGGTTTTTTTGTCATAATATTACTCACTTTAAGCTCGTTCAGTGTTCTAGTGTTCCTGTAGAAGCTTGACAAGGGCAACTGCAAAGTTTAGTACAATGCAACCCAGTCTTTTTACATTTGCACCTTCCACCACAGTCAGTCTTGCATCCACATTTTGTCAGTTCACTGCAGCATTTTGAAATCGGTTCCAGTGAAGTCCACACAATTTTCCAAGAGTCATCTTCTTTTGACCATCCCCACTTTGAAGGACACTGAAGTTCTGGATCACGTATGACACTTTGTCCCCAAACATGACCTGCTTGATAGGCAGCTCTTTTGGCATGTTCCTTGAGTGCATTTTGAGTTGGTGGGATTAAGTCATATGACCTTTGCTTCCGTGCAAAGAGGTCAAGTCTTGCGTCATCTACTGATGAGGTTGCACTGGACCTATCATACATGAGAATTACATATTTCTCCAATACTTGTAGATCAGACTCCTCAATTTCAGATGGGCTGAGACTGAGTTTTGCAAATGTGGCTGAGACTTCATTAAATACATTCTATGTCTGCAAGGCTGTCTTTTTTCCCTTGCCATTGAAAGAAGATACAACATCACACCCTGTGAAGGCATGGAAAAACAACATTCCCTTGGATTTCTCTGGTCCTAGATTGGACACAAGGTCATGTATAGGAATCCACCTGGTGTGTTCTCCCTTGCCGAATCTCACCCACATTTCCTGAAGACCAATTGCTGTGAGAGAAGGCATCATCGATATGGCAATTACTACAATGTCTGTGTCATTTGCATCAACCAGTACAGACTTTTAGCCCTCCTTAGCTGCATGCCAAGCATGTAAGAATATCCGTGTGTCGGCCTCCTCATGCGTACAGGGTGCCAATTCTTCTAAGCTGAAGTTGGTGTAATTGGCACTGCTAAGGACGATTTCCTCCCTAGTCACAAGGACTGCATTGCTTGTGGTCATTTCAGCTATGGCATCGGCAAGGAAGTGGAAGAGTTCTGATTTGTTAGTGCTGTCTCGAAGGAAGCTCTTCCAGTTTGTAGGCGGTTTGCTCTTTGCGGTAACTCTCCTCCTGATGGCCTTTCCACGTTTAGATCTAGCTTCTGACTTAAGGCTGATCTTATGGTATACATCAAAAATGATATCTGTTCTCTTGTGAGTGTGGCTGTAGTTCTGCACCAAGGGAAGAATATCGTTTTGGGCATATTCCTCAAATGTCTTTGGTGTTTTTGGTGCAACAGCATTCACCAGTGAAGCCCCATCAACAATCAGTACATCAGATTCTGGCTTGAACTCTGGAAGCTGGACTTGCCCTTGGAGAATTTCCACAAGATCTGACTTGGTACTTGGACGTAGGTTACCATTCTTGCTGAGAGAGGGGGGAAACAACTGGTTCTCATGCTTGAAAAATTCCTGTAGATGACAACCTCTAGTTTGGCAAGAGATGAAAAGGCGGGAAAACAGGTGGCAATCATCCTTTAGCAGTTTCTTTTCAGATTGTTTGCTTTGGCCAGTCCCAGTTTGGAAGAAATCTATGCTGTTCTTCTTGATGGACTGGTAGAAATATTGACCATCGTTAAGTTTATCCATAAACGTTTTTAACTGTTCTTTCCCCTTCTGAAGATGTGTAGCAACATGTTCAGCCACAGATGATTCTGCTATGTCCTTTGTGTCAAGGGTCAGCAGATCGCCTGTCACCTCAGTGAATGGATTGCCCATTTCCTCTAGGACCATGGTGAGCCTTTGAACCTTCTCAAGGAATGTCTTCTGAGCTGCAGGTGACTGTTCATGGTGACGAGTGTCACTCTTCACATCCTTACTCCCTGATGATGTTTCATAGTCGGCCACCAACTTCCTTATTTCTGGCCCAGCCACCATCCATCTTCGAAGAGCTGCTGGATCTTCTGTCAGCATAATAGCTCCACTATCTCCTTTGATGCTAGCATTATTTTGTTCGTGGGCTTGGTCAATGGCGACTGATGAGAAATGCCTGTCAGATTTGTGAACTACAAAGTTTCCATTTTGGAATTGTTGTGCAACCTCTGGGTGTTGCCTCTCTAAGCTCATCATGTCTCGAAGATGAACTGGAAGCCATTGTGTGTAATTAACACTGTTGTTTGCGAAGAAATAGGGTATCAGTTCTGCCAGAGATTCACGATACAATGTGAAATTTCCCTCTCTGAAAGCACGTATCAGTGTCAGAATGGTCAGCTCCATATTCAGTAACAAGAGGACTCTCTTTACTGCGGAAGCCACACCACTCTTCAAAGGTGACAGTTTTCTCATCACTGTCTTCCTGTTCAACAAGATATGCACTGTAACCTTTCTTCAAGAGCTTGAATAAACTGCTTGCTGTAACCTGATGAGCTTAGCGAATCTTTGTAACATTTGTAGCTGATAGAAATGAATCTGCAGAGCCTGAAGATGCTATTTCTGTCTCAACAAGTGCACCAGTCCATCCGCTGCCCTCTAACATTGACCCTATTGATTTAAAGGCTGTCATTTCAATATGTAGTCCACCAAACATTATTACAAACTTGTCCTCCCCATATATGTCTGGCCAATGCCACTGTATCTGTTTCGCCAGTGCATAGAGTGGCTGGTCTGCTGTTATAACGGGTGTTTGTCCTGGGTTGAGGAACGACACAGTTTCCTTGATTTTGTCCATAGCATGCTTTATGGTGGCAACACTGTGTGTTTGATCTCGCAGAAGGGGCAGCAAAGCATTTATACTAGTCACAAATTCTGCTCTTTGGTTGCTTGCATGATGGGCAGACCATGTTACATTTGGTGAACCATCTACATCAGTGGTATTATGGACCTTTTCCAACCATTCATTTTCAAGCTTGACCTCCTCTTGGAAAAGACTGGAATCTGGAAGTGAAAAGTCATCACGGATGCTTGGTTCTGGATTCTTCTTACGGAAGAAGGCTGGTGGAATATTTGTATATGACTCTGGAAGATCTGGGACCTTCTTCGTTCGACCTTCCGCAATATTGGCCAAGATGCGTGCTTCTCCTACATTATCTGAACTTGGGTGCTGGAACATTGAAATACTTGTACCATGGAAAGATGTGCTTGATGTTGTTGCTGTTGGGTTGTGATCTATGTTATCTACAGCAGATGTTGTGAACAGCCCTTTCCTCAAATTTGGTGGACACACGACATCATCTTCCACATATTGCTTTACAACAGTCTCACCCAACTGTCCTGATATTTCCAAAACTCTGTCATAAGATATGCTTATTCCATTCTCATGCAGCTTGTCGATCAGTTGTCTCTTTCTTGTCTTTGCAAAAACTTTCATTCCAATATAAACAGCAAATGGTGTTTCACGGTCTTTGGCATGTCTTTGAGATTTCGAACCTTCCCTGTACTTTGAGTAACAGTTGAACTGCAGTAGTTGAGCAATGGCCACATCTGACTGCACAATACCATGATTCAGATGGGACCTTATGTCCACCCCATGCTCAATACTGCAAACAAACTGCAGAAGTGCCTGGGGAACGGCTTCCTCTCCAAACCCTTCTTGAAATGCCTGGCTGAATTTTGTCTTGTGAGCCAGCATCTCTTTCCGGATGATATCAGCAGCTTTAGCCAGATAAATGCCTTCACTGTACTTGCTAGCGTCAGATATAATTGTGCTTACATCTTTTCTGAATGCAAGAAGGACATCTCGCCCTTTCTCATGTGCTTCAAGCTCAGGGATCCTAGAGAGTAACTGCTCTTTTAATCTGGTAGAATTGACCTCTGGGGATTCCACACCTAGTTGTTGCAGCCGACGCTTGTAAAGTGAGGCTAGATCAGCAAGTCGAAATATCACTGGTGTTGTTTCTGTACCGGTAACCATGCTATCCATGATGTAGATCACAAGCTCTGAAAACGCTAGGGGGTAAACGTCTTTCCCTTGACCGCTGACATTCTCCTCTTGCTTCATGACATTAAGATGTGCTCGCTCTGAGTTGTATAACTGTGCCAAGCATCGAGGGTGATACTTCAGCTCTTGGGCAACAACCTCACCAGCACTTAACTTTGCTAGGAGCTTTCCATTGTTTAGAGTCCGGGCACACTGATTAAGCCTTTCATTCAGCTGCATGGTCATTGCCTGTCTTAAATTTGATATTTCATCCTCTTCTTCACATAAGAAGCACTGTACCTCTGGAGGGTCTGAGGTTCTTTGTCTCTTCTCACGGTTCTCTTCTGTGCCTGATGTACTGGGGGTTATTTTCCTTTTCTGTCCTCTTGACAGCTTTGTGTTATTGAACAATAGTCGGCAGCTTTGGTGATATTTTGCTTTATTTCGTATCAGTGTGGCTTCTATGCCTTCTCTTTCATCTAACCATGCTGGATTAAAGGGTATTGGCATATCATTAAGGGCATAAAACAAAGGCACATTTTTTGCAATTTTCGCATATCCAGCATAGTCCTGTTTCCTCTGGAATGAGCTAAGAGGTGAAATTAGAGTTTCATCTCTTTTGTCAACCTGACAAAGGCAACATTTACTCCAGTCAGTTTGCTGTCTAGTTTTGGCATCCATCGTAAGAGTCGTTGAAGTGGTGTAGGCCGAGGGGTTATCCTTTTACCACCTTACCACCTTTGCTCACTTTGATGTATGGGATACAGTTAGGTTCATGCTGCTGCCCTACACCTAACCCGATCGTTCATCCAATATCATTTAAATCCCGTGCGATCTGTACACCATCCGGATAACAATAAAGCCCCTGTCATCCTTGGCTCGGCTCTCCCGCGCTGGCACATCCTGTCAATCCAGGTGCGGCTATCCAACCTCAGGGGCTGGCTAGATAGCATTTGGGATACTAAACTGGAGTTTAGCTGATATTGAACCCCATGCTGAGTTCCACAGCAGTGTCTGTCACCAGTGTTCCCTGGTAGTGAGCGACATACACTCTCGTCATAATATTCTGCAAAATTCTCCTTCTGTGGAAAAAACGGTGGTACTTAATTTGATCCTCGTGAGATGTGCCGCCTTGGTCACAATTTCTCAATGGGTTGATTAAGGGGCTTGTATGGAGTGAGGTAGGTAACGGAATTAAGAACACCTGATTTCTTCAGGATGGCTAGCATGGTTTGTAAGCCTTTTGGGGGCATTTTATAGGCAAAAACAGGTTATCCACTTTGTCATCCTTGCATTAGCAGTCCGTTTTGGGCATAAAAGTTGGAAAAAATGAACGTTTATGGAAATTTGTGGTTTGCTGGCGGCCATCTTGAAAAAAATGGTCGCCATATTGGAATTTTTGATGGCCAGCACTTTTTTTCTGAAAAAGTAACTTACAGAGACTATTGATGCCAAATTTCATGCTTGTATCACCAAATGAACGATTTTGGCAAAAAATCACATTAAGCTGCTCCACTAAAAGACATAACATAGAAGGAATACGTGTATTCTAATCAGAAAATAATAGTTATATATATATATATATATATATATATATATATATATATATATAATAATTTATATATATTGTATTTTGTGTACAGAAAGTTGTTAGATGAGACAAGTAATTGGTACCGTCGGTTTCAAGCCCGATAATTAGGACCGTTTTAGATATCCATATAAAGCTCTCTTCAGCCAATACTCATTTCTTTTTTATCAACGTGATTGATTATGCTGTTGAGTAACTAACTTTCACGGTATTTCTATTAAAAATATCATGCAGTTTGTGTTTTTCTGGAAAATCATGAGTATTGGCTGAAGAGATCTTGATATGGATATCTAAAACGGTCCAAATTATCGGGCTTGAAACCGACGGTACCAATGATTTATCCCATCTAACAACTTTCTGTACACAAAATACAAATATAAATACGCTGTTATTTTTTCAGATATCTTCAGATTTCCTTTTAATTTAGCACTTTGCTGGATTTCTTTTAAAAAAAAATCTACTACTACTACTACTACTACTACTAATATATATATATATATATATATATATATATATATATATATATATATATATATAAAACCAGACTATATATTCACATTAAATCACGTTTTATTCGCCTTATTCCCTCTAATTCATGTTTTGTTATCAAGTAAGGTCTATGACTTACTTGCAGTTTCATCAAATATTTTTGCAAGCAAAATCCAATCCCGCATTTTGCTAAATCTTACCCTCTGATGAACAGGACATTATTTCTTTTAAACTCCGCGGATAAAGGACTATCCACTTATTTAGTGTTTTCTTTCTAAAATTAAATATGTTTTTAACTATTTTTCAAAGTGTTTTTAACATGTTTTATTAACTATTTTTTCGTATATATATACATATATATACATATATATATATGTATATATACATACATACATATATATATATGTATATATATATATATATATATATATATATATATATATATATATATAATACTAACAGGCTACATGGCATTGCCTGGTCGTAAATTACACTTAAATATGATATTCTCATTAATGCAAATGTCGTATTTATTATTACATTATATAAGGCCCAATATATAGTAATGATAAACAAATGACTCGTGCGTCACCACCGAGAATCGAAACCAAAACATTTAGCTTATGATTTACTATTTCCTTTGACGTTAATGCCTGAGCTATGAAGAAATGTTTGCTGCAAGGCTAAAAATTTAAAAATGACCAAATAGTTTACACATGCATATTCGTAATGCCGTCGTTCGACCTTCACCCGGCAAATATAATTTCCTTAATTTTCACACATTTAGACTTATTTTCCCCGGATAAAACTCAAATTTAAAGTTTAGCATGGGTTCGATAACCTTATATATTATGATTCATTTCTGTAGACCAAAAGCTGACAGACGAGTTTTATAGGAAAAACGTTTTTAGAATATATATATATATATATATATATATATATATATATATATATATATTGTGTGTACAGAAAGTTGTTAGCTAACGACAGTAAGATGTCTGTTTTCATTACACTTGAACTTCTGCATGTCAGTACAGTTGGGAAAGCAGGGACCAGGAAGGAAATTCAATAGTGTAGTAGTTCTGGAAAATAACTTATTAGAGTAGAAGGTTTCCTTACATCTAGGGATCTCTACTGTGTAGGGGTGGGATTTTGCTGCTTGTCGGGTTTTTCAAAGCGTATCGCATGGACTATCTAAGAAACGAACAAACAGAATATTATATAGATAAATTCATTATTAATTTCGAAATTAAACTAAACTGTTTTAAGTAAGATGACACTGACCAAGGATATGTTTCCTTATTTTTTAAACATAATTTTTCCGAGATTTTCTATTTTTATTATGTAAAAAGAGACATACCCCAGTAAGTAAAAGAGCAAACAAGATAAGTTTGAAAATGATATTGGGAAAAAGCTAGAATCGAACCCAGTAGACAAATGTTAAAAAGATAATAGCTATTTAATTTAGGAATGCAGTCGATTGTTCATTCTTTTAGAAATAACTGGATATTAAAAGGAATGGGCAATACGAGTCTATAAACAATAATTAACAAAATCAGTTAAAAACGGTACAATTCAATTGAGGATTTTTTTGTTTATCAGAGGGGTGTAGATGCATGCGCAAAGCGCACGTGTAGTTTGAAACGTGAAGGAGTAACATTGTTTGGATACGACTCTGACGTGATCATGAAAGTAGCTTCCCAATATATTGAGACAGGGTTCGAAGTTAGAGACAGTCAGACTCAGGGACAAAAGTCGGAGAGCGACAGTGAGAGCTGATGCCCCTTGGAGGCAACGAGGGAAGAGGAGACCATGTAGTCGTAAAGGCTTGAATCCAATCCCTGACCATCATCAATCATCTAGCTGGTATGAATAAAAAAACATGTATGTTTGTATACTGTTGTCTTAGCCTGTCGTCATCCCACCAAAAGGAAAAGGTAAACATGTTTTATCTATCATCTGTAAACGAACTTTGTATAACTCCCTTAAAGTATTATGTGTTCCTTCCGCAATCATCAATAATGTATCTCCCCTCTATCCGAGTTTACAAGAACTGTTGCGTAAATGTATCAGCTCCGTATTAATAAAGTTCCCATGAAGCGTCAGTCATTGCCTTGATGTAATTAGTATGTAAATGTCTCATTCACTTGCTATCAATGTATTCCCGCCATTATCATCATCAATATTATGTGTCTCCAATATGCCCCCCCCGACAGCACAACATGTTCATTAATCCTTGATTTTATGATATAGCCAATTAAATTGTATCATTCTAATTTTTTCGGTTCTAAATTCTAAATAAGGACGGATGCACCTTTTCTCATACTTAAGTTACAGAATGCGGACACGTGTGTGCAACTGCCGAGCCGTGTGCGAAGTCATGTCACAACAAATTAAAAAGGAAAAGACTATTAAAAAACGTGTGCATAGATTGAGGGCCTTCGACAGCGAAAAGAAGCACAATCACGTTTTATTCGGGAATATACACGGAAATATTTAGTTCTAAAAAGAAATGTTGTGTCTACTTATTACTTGTCTTATGTTTCTTGCCACGTCCTCAGATACAACGTGTTGAGGGTTACGTGTGTAAATGTTTACTTTGTTTTATATATATATATATATATATATATATATATACTAGCAAAAGTACCCGCCGTTAACTGGGTTCAAAAACAGCCTACATAAAATGAACTTCGGTTTATGAAAGTTTGATAGGTTATGAAAAGGAAAAGTTGTAAAGACATAGCTTCGAATTTGGGGGTATCAAAACTAAAACAAAATATGATGAAAATAAAAATAAAAGAGATAAACCCCATAATTTATTATACCATACCTGTTCACACTACAATATTCTATGGATCTATATTAAAAACCTTGTTAAACTTTGTGACATATTTCTATTCTATTGAGGTCAGGCGCGAACGAACACCCCATAGTTTTATTATATCATATTTCTTCAAACTGAAACATAATAATCAAAGTATACTTACACAGATAGATATGAAAAGTCTATATTAAAGTTTGTGCCTATTTCCATTCTATGGAGGGCAGGCGCGAACGCAGACCCCACAATTTTATTATACCATCTCTATTTAACTTAAAACATACTTATCAAAGTATTATTATGTACATCTATATCAAAAACACTTGTAAACGTTTTTTTTATTTCAATTTTTTTATTTCCATACTTTGTGGACCAGGCGTGATCGCAGACCCCACAATTTTAATGAACCACCGTTCTGCTAGATCAAAGATACCCATTCCTCTGTCTCGATACATCTTTTATCATTATATGTAAACAGTATTTTAAAACAGTTAACCATAAAGGAGCCAATTCGTGACCAGACACACACACACACACATATATTCAGCTTTATATATATATATATATATATATATATATATATATATATATACATATTATATATATATATACATATGTATATATAATAAATGAAAAAAATGAAATAAGAATAAATAACGCATAACATCAATGACAATGTAGAAAAATTAAAGAAGACACCATTCGTTGATGCGAGGCTTAGATATCTGAATTGCATTTGAATTAACTTAAATACAGTAAAAATTGGCGTTTCATATAATGACGGCTTTGCGCGCCTGACGTTTAATTTTAAAGGCTGCGTCTATATCAAGTCCGTTAAGTTAAGACGCACTCATATCGAAAGAATAGAAAAACAAAACAAAAACAAAACAAAAACAAAAAAAAGGAACGAAAGAAAATAAAAAAGGAGAAAAGAAAGAAAATAAATAAATAAATAAAAAAATAAATAATTAAAAAAATGTTAAACAAAATTAAAAAACAAATTAAAATCATTAACTAAATAAATCAGCACTGTGGATACATATTACCACTCGGTATTTCTTTTAACCCAGAGCCAGGTTGCACATTGTTCAGTAATTTCTGTTAGATTTTTACATGCTGCGCTTCTTTTTCGGCCTTTAATTCCAAGCCGTCCTAAAAGTTGATATAAAGAGCCTGAAATGAAACCTCTTGCTCCAATTTCAACCGCTCGAAGAATTGTAACGCAACCTTCACGGGTCAACTCTCTTTTTAGGTCTTCATATTTTTCATCTTGTATTGGTGTTGCTTCTCTACCCGGCTCTCATAAGGTACTGTCAATTCAATCAAAACGAATTTTTTCCTTGTTATTGATGAGAGAACAATGTCTGGCCGTTGACCCTTTGCTTTTATAATTTTTGGATTATTACTTTGCCAGCCAGAGAGATCTGCGGCGACTATCCAATCATCATTGATTCCGAGAATATTTTGGTTCTGTACTAGCAATGGGCTAGTTATACGTTTTGATCCGATCCACATTTTTCCTCCCTCAGCAAAAAACTTGTGATTTATGTTAGCTGCTTCGGGCTTCATATGGTTGCTTATTGTTGTGGTCAGTTCTTCCAATACCCTGTTGTGCCGCCACGTATATCGCCCATTAGCAAGGGCGACTCTGCAGGAACTAAGAACATGTTCCATAGTCTGAGGTTTTTCTTTGCATACACGACAGGTTGGATCATCCCCTTTCTTCCATTTGGCAAGGTTAGTCATTGATGGAAGCATGTCGTAAGTTGAGCGTATTAAGAAACTCAACCTTAGCGGCGACATTTGCCAGATGTCATTCCACGTAATGGATCTTTGCATAACTTCTTCCCAGTTTATCCATTGTCCCTGCTGTGACTGTTGAATGGCTTTTACGAACCTTTTGCTCTCCTCCTTGCTCCTTATTTCCTGAATGACCAGATAGCGGCGCTCTTTGGTTGTAGCCGTAGACCATCTTTGAATGCTGGTCATTCCCAGTCTAGATTTCCCTGTCTGAGTGAGCCCAATGACTTCTTTGAAGGCTAGGTTTTCTTTCGCTTCATGTATAGCATCTCGGACTTTCCATTTCCGTCCTGTTTTAAGAGAGGGTTGTACTGTATTTACAACAGTGTTGTTGGAATTGTCCAACATCATCTGGAATCTGGCTTTCCCTGCTTTGAACTCCTCTGCAATAGACTTGAGCGGTAATTTTAGTTTGGATTGTTTGCTATATAGGGCAACATTTGATAATCCTGGAGGCAAACCTAGCCATTTCCTCGTATATCTGTTGATTTTCGCTTCGATTGCCTCAACCGTACTCATAGTAACTTCATAAATGAGAAGAGACCATAAAAGAATTGGGATGAGCATGTGTTGAAGACACCATACCTTGTATTTACCTTGAAGTGGACAGCGCCCGATCGTCTTTAGACTCATCGACGGTTTTTATTGTCACTTTAACTTGGTTGGAGTCTTTCAAGGTTTTATCGTACCATCTTCCCAGGCTTTTTATTGGTTCTTCTGAGACCGTAGGAATTTTCTGACCACCCACTAAAAAACAGATATCTTCATGCAGTTTTCCTTTTCTAAGAGAGAGGCTTCTGGACTTCTTAGGCTTGAAAGTCATTCTGGACCAAACCATCATTTCATCCATAATGCTGAGTAACTTGGTGACATTTCGCATTCTTCGCCTAATTTAGTAGGGTTTACATTGTTTCCTTCTGCTTTGAGAATTACTTGCATCGCTAAAACAAAAAGTATAGGCGATACTGTACATCCCATTGCAATTCCCGCCTCGAGTCTCATACAGTTTGTCGTGTAGTCATTTGTGGTAAACCGCATGTGAAACCCATCAAAATACATTGTATATAATGTTCTAATAGGTTAGACTTAAAATTGTGCATGTCATATGTGTTGTTGCAAACGAACGGTATTTTGGTCCGAAGGAGAATTCATGCGAATCAACACACACACACACACACACACACACACACACACACACACACACACACACACACACACACACACACACACACACACACACACACACACACACATACACACACACAATCACATACACACACAAATACACACACATATATATATATATATACAGAGAGAGAGAGAGAGAGGGAGAGATAGATAGATAGATAGATAGATAGATAGATCGATAGATAGATAGATGTATAAATATATAGAATGTGGCGTAATTGAAAAATAAAAAGGTATTTGCAGCTTGTCTTCCAATTTTCGGATTTTAATCATGTCAAATCACACTTCAATTCCTTTTGACGGATTGATTGTTGCTATTTCTTCTGATGAGTTAAGGGCATAATAGATTCACTGATTGATATAATAATTAAGTCATTGATTTTCCACTCCGAAACAGATACTTCCAAGAATTGTATAAGTCAGCTGAATTAAAGAAATAAATTATAAAATGGTCAAATTCGTGAATTTTGGAATATAACTTTTTGTTATTTATTTTCTATATTGCTACGTAATTACATTGAGCTTCTTATATAAGGATTGATAGATATTATAAGAAAATATATTTCTACAGAAATACATACACAGACACACATATATATATATATATATATATATATATATATATATATATAACAAAAGTACCCGTCGTTGACTGGGTTCAAAAACAGCCTACAGAAAATGGACTCTGATTTATGTAAGTATGATAGATTATGAAAAGGAAGGGTTGTATAAAGATAGCTTCGAACTTGAGGGTATCAAAACCAAAGCAAAATATGATGGAAGTAAAAATAAAATAGATAAACCCCATAATTTATTATACCATACCTGTTCACACTGAAACACTTATCACAATATTCTGTGGATCTATATTAAAAAAACCTTGTTAAACTTTGTGATATATTTCCATTCTATGGAGGCCAGGTGCGAACGATCACCCGATAATTTTATTATACCGTATTTCTTCAAACAGAAACATAATTATCAAAGTATACTTACGCAGATAGATATGTAAAGTCTTTATTAAAGTTTGTCCCTATTTCCATTCTATGGAGGCCATGCGCGAACGCAGACCCCACAATTTTATTATACCATCCATATTTAAGTTAAAACATATTATCAACGTATTCTTATGTACATCTATATCAAAAACACTTGTAAACGTTTTTTTTTATTTCAATTTTTTTTATTTCCATACTTTGTGGACTAGGCGCGAACCTCACAATTTTAATGAACCACTGTTCTGCCAGATAAAACAGACCCATTCCTGCGTCTCGATACATCTTCTATCATTATATGTAATCAGTATTTTAAAATAGTCAACCATATAGGAGTCTATTCGTGACCAGACACACACACACACACACACACATACACACACAGACATTCGTCTTTATATATATATATATACATATATATATATATATATATATATATATATATATATATATATATATACTTTTTTATAGGCAACTGACAAATTCTGTCCGTCCAATAGGGCGTCCCCTGCTTCGTTACAAAGATAAACTAAAAGACAACCTGAAACGTTGTGGAATTTCTCTGAGTTCCTGGGAGAGTGTAGCAGAAGGTCGCAGAAAATGGAGGAAGACGTGTTTCCTGGGGACCAAAGAATCTGAACATAACCGCCTTTGTCATAGAGACACACTTCGTGCAAATATGAAGGCAAAACACAAGAAACATCCACTTAAAAATGAATATGTATGCCATTGTGGTTTCAGAGCACGCAGCAAAGCAGGGTTATCTGTTCATTCGAGAAGGCATCTTTGACCTACGAGCATATGAAAGTTCACCATCTGCGGAGGAGTGTGCCGGACGTCTACAGGATTGCAATTACGCATGTGGTGTCACAGATCTTGGGAGCTGCTGAAGATTGCATACTGAACCCTCATTCATCGTCTTTGATGAAAGAATCCACCATATATATATATATATATATATATATATATATATATATATATATATATAAAGTACCAGTCAAGAATCTGTTCTCGAAAATCAGGAAGACAGGTGCGGGAACAAAAACTGGCTTATTTTCAGCGGATTCTTCGGATTGAAGTCTGGGTATCACACAGGAGGTCCACGCTCCTAAACCTGTCACCCAGTATTCGGGTCATTGCTTATGACCGAGGCTACCCGAGCAAGCAATGCTGACGGGGATGCACAGCCAATTTTTGCTCTGCGAAAATTTCCCTCCTTTTCGGCGCTTGTTTGACCCATCACTTCCTTGACCCTTGTGTCATATAATTCTTAAGCATTTAAATTCCTATTCATTTTGAATGGGTAATGTCTGCTTCGTCTGCTTACCAATCAAGAATCCGTTGTTCTAATTCGGCCCGACAGGTAAAGGGCGAGAAACCTGGCCAGTACCTATCGGCTACACTGAGCTTCAATCTCTGGTCCGCCCTCACCAATCTTTCACAAAAGAAACCCACCTGTCTAGCTTAAACTATGTCAATAATTTTCCTCACTCTTTATCTGTGCCTTAATCAAAGCGTAGATTAGGAGTGCACGCCAGTGGAACTCTCTTCCGTCTGCCTGTTTCCCATCCGACTACAACTTGGATGTCTACAAGTCCAACATAAATTAGTTCATGATAAACCTCCCTCTTAAGTAAACACTCTCTCAAATCTCCATTACTAACGATTACTAAGATATTATCCCATTGATTACTGTACTCGCAATAACCCTTATCCCCGAGATGCTTCCGGGCCTTGATAAATGGGGTACTAGCAGGTCCCCTCTCCCAGGCCTTTAAACCATGTTTTCGGTTAAGTTCGATGTATTGTTTACACCCTGAGGCGCCCCGACCGGGAAATGCGGGCGTGGATTCCCAGGCAGTTTTTACTAGGTAAGAGTTTCTCTCCTTTGGCAAACTTGCTTGACACTCTACTTTCCCTATCTTGTTTCTCCTAATGCTCTGGTGGGCAGTAATTAAATATATATCCATTTTAAAATTGGAGATAAGTAAATGTATCACAGGTAAGGAAGACATTTTTGATAGCTTAAATAAGGGAACTAAATTAATCTGGAGCAAGGCACTAGATTCAATATGCGGGAACATTTTTTTACCCTTCTGATTAAGGGAGGTGGTGTTTGATCAACACTGCCGTGAGCCAAAGTTTAATATACTGTTTGTTTTTTTAAATCCCGGAACAGTTTCATTGTAAACAACTTATTATACCTAAAATTAACATTAGGGATGTCGTGAATTCCAAGAAACAAGTTGATCCAACGATTGCAGGTGATTAAATGACTTACTGACTTAATAATTTTCCAACGAATAATAAAACAAATATAAAAATTAAATAAGATTTTTATTATATGGTTTTAAAGGTTAAAACACTTTCAAGATCACACACACACTCACACACACACACACACAAACACACGCACGCAAACACACATACAAACACACATACACACAAAGACACACAAAGACACACACACAGACACACACACACAAACGCACACACAAACACACACACAAACACGCACCCACACAAACACACACAAACACACACACACAAACACACACACAAACACACACACAAACACGCGCACACACAAACACACACAAACACACACACAAACACACACACAAACCAAGGTTTAACACAAACACACACACAAACACACAAGGTTTAACACAAACACACACACAAACACACACACACAAACACACACAAACACACACACAGACGCACACACAGAAACACATACATATGTATATATATATACTAAATTAAGCTTAAAAATAAATTTTCAACAAGTAGATAAACATATCAGGACGAAAAGGGCTCTACCTGGATAAATTATGTAATAATTTTTAAAAATACGAATAAAGTTACATGGAAACTTTATTGTATTATCGTTGCGAAGCATTAAGCTTAGAAATGATTTGGCCTAAAGGGGTTTCTTCCATATTTTCTTTTTCCGTAATTCTTGTTGACGTGATAATAATGTGTCTATGTAACATTAATTAACAAAATCACATTGCACCTTGCCTTTTCTATCTTACTCTAAACACACACCCACATACGCACGCATATATATATATATATAAATCTCGCTCGCTCTCTCTCTCTCTCTCTCTCTCTCTATATATATATATATATATATACATCTATCTATCTATCTATATATATCTATTATATCTATAAAAGTGAACGTGTCTGTCTGTGTGTCTGTCTGTGTGTCTGTGTGTCTGTGTACATTTCCCTACGCAATAACTCTGTCAATTTGTAGTCTATAGACTCGAAATTTGAAATACCGGGTACTGAGATTTGGGAAAATCGATGTGACGAGTGTCAGCCAGAAATTTGGCTGTTAAGGGGTCAAATTTCAATGATTTGACCTTTAAGAACTCTACCAAACTCCTCCGACAATTTTGGGTCTAGACACTTGAAATTTTAGATATAGGTTCCTTGAACATGGATCTAACTTAATAAAGTGATTTGAGCCCGAAACAATAAATTTTAAGTGGTCATAATAGGGGTCAAAATTTTAAAAAATTAACCATTTTTTTTTGTTTTTTTTTTTGCCTTTTTTGCACAGCATACACCTCCAAACACCCGAGCAACGCCGCGCACCCCTGCTAGTATATATATATATATATATATATATATATATATATATATATATATATATATATACTCGGGGCTCACCAGTTATCAAGGCCAGGAATATATGTATATTGTATATAGTTTCTTCCAGTCTTTACCTGTGCCTAAACCTAAACGTTGATTCTATAAACAAAGCTTCTTTCTTCGAACTGCACAACAGCACACCTTCCGTTTACCTGCTTTCTAGGTGCCTACAATATGGCCGTTTTCAAGTCCAACGTATACAAGTTCTTGATCAGCCGTTCCCCTTCAAGTAATCCAATTTACACTTCTAAGTATTACTATTATATTGTCATTTTGACCACTGTACACTCATTAACCCTTATCCTCGAGTGGCATCTGGGCCTTGATAAGTGATGATTTCCTTGTAAAAAAATATAATACATTTAAAATAAATGCTTGACCCTACCAGACCTGAGCTACTGAACCTAATTTTCCCCTGTACCTGGCCTCCTGGGCAAAATTGTGAAATCCTGATCGGAAGCTACAAAATTGCGACTTCATCCTTCATCAACCATACCAGAATCTCCCCTATAAACTGGTTGAGTTACAGGCTCCTTTCTTTGAGCAATTGATTCTGATCTAGGCCTACTTGCATCATCAGATTTATCATCTCTTTCTCCTGGATCAATATATTTTTGTTCAGAAACATACTCCCACTTAAATGCGCGTTCGTCTGAATCAGAATTTGCCACTTTATTCAACACTTGTTGCAACGCGAAACTCCTTGGTCTCACTCTTTTACCTGTCGAAGTACTTGCTTTATCACTAGCTCGCTGTATTGCTACCTTAGTCTACAAAACAACCCACAACTCCGCCAAAAAGAAGTCATTTGCAGAACATTAGACTTGCGTTAAATCGAGGCTAAGCAACGGAAGGGTAGCTGACAACATAAAAACACGTGGTCGGAAAAAAACATCGGTTTAGTGATAACTCGGTATATAACATTTTTTTTTTAAATTACTGGTATATCAGTAGTGCAGTCTGGTAAGGTTAAATATCCACGATATTTCCCGCGGTTAAGGAAAGGATTAAACACTAGTGTGTGTAGGTATTTAATAGTTATTACAGTAAATAATTATGACAACCCCTTTAAGAACTCGATTCTTATCGCTGAGCACTTTACAGTTTACACTTTAGCTCGCATGCGCATGCGCAGATCATGATGCTAAATCATTAGATCATTCTAACAAATGTTAAGACATTTAAAAAATAAATGTTTAAATTTACACGACATTTCCCGCGGTGTAGGTTGGCCGAGACGATTTGTTCCTTACTAATGGAGTCAAAGAGAACTTCGTACACCGCTTCCAATATCCCAACACCAAAAATCGTTTCATCCTGCACTGATTATTCCCACTAGTGTCTGAAGGTATTTAATAAAAAAAAATATTAAAGTAAATAATTATATATATATATATATATATTATTTACAAAAAGTTTAGATAAGTCATCAGTTCCGTCGGTTTTAAACCTGATAATAGGGAACCGTTTTAGATACCCATATCAAGCGCTCTTCAGCAGATAGTCATAAGTTAAATAAGAAATCAAAAATAGAAATAATACGCTCTTATTTTTAAAGTTTTTCTTATAATAGAGCACTTTGCTGGAATCCTCCCCCCAAATATATATATATATATATAACTACTTCATTTACTCATATAAACCTAATATACGAAAGTATAGATTTATGCGTAAAGTATTTACTTCAAAAGTGCTCAATACGTAGGTAGAGCTAGTTAGTAATTTATAAAATATATATGGCGATTAAGCTACACTGAATATTCTGCGTTTCATCCACTATAGGATTCGTCAGGCTTATGCATAAGCCTGACGAATCCTATAGTGGATGAAACACAGAATATTCAGTGTAGCTTAATCGCCATATATATTTTATAAATTACTATATATATATATATATATATATATATATATATATATATATATATATATACATATATAGCATATATCATTCTCCTTGCAGGTTACTAAATAAAAATAAAAATACATAAATTAAAAAGGTTCAGGTCTTACGAACTTTAACTTTGCTTCATGCCAGTCATGGCATCTTTTCTCTCCTCAGAATTTGGAAATTTTCTTGAACATTTTTAATTATTGTATTTTAATTCTTCTTGGCTTATGGGATCAACTATGATGTAAACGGTTTGCACATCGTAGAAAGATATGACTGTATTTACATAAAGAATAGGAATAGTAATCATTATATATATATATATATATATATATATATATATATCTAATATGCTGAGATTATATACTAAAGAACAAGTTCTCTTTATAATAATTATATTATAATATAAATAGATATAAGCATTATGGTTTAAATTTCTCGTCATCTCGATAAAATATCTCGTTATATATATATATATATATATATATATATATATATATATATATATATATATATATATATATATATACATATAGTGTTATAATGGAATACTTCCAGGAGGAAATCCGGGTATGAGAGCTCAATGTGATAAACAGAGCAATAACATAAACATATTTTTTTATATATATATATTTTAATATATGGCATATTTATATATATATATATATATATATATATATTATATATATATATATATATATATTTGTGTGTGTGTGTGCGTGTGTGTGTGTATGCGTACGCTGAGATCATGCACTAATGAACAAGGTCTCTATAACATCAATAGATATAAATAATTATGTTTAAATTTCTTGTTATTCGGCGTTTAACAAAATGTACTTTTGTTTTAGAAGTGTTAATAAAAAGTTTCTGAAATTTTGGACAAAGGAACAGGGATTATCCGAGGAAGGAATGAATCAACAAACGTAGAGTATAAGAATTTTGTTGTATTTAAACATCAAGGTTCTTTTTATTCGTACAGTCACTGTATAAAAAGCGATAATTGCTAATCAGTTCATTGTTAATCGTTCTCTTTGCACTGTTGTGGTACGTTCTTCTAAAAGAACCGTTTCTTTTGTCAATAAAGAAATTATTTGGTGAATACCACACTAAATTTACCTCCGATAATTGACAAATGAAGACAAAGATTTTAATTGGGGAAAACAGGTATAAATTCAGACGTTTTGGCTGTTCGACCACAGATCAACCACGACTGTCTTGAAGTTCGTTTTCAGTTAGTTGGAAAGACGTTCAACAACAACTCCAGCCATGCCTAACTACACCCTCCATTACTTCAATGGCCGCGGCCGTGCCGAGTGCATGCGTATGATGTTCCATATGGCCGGCGTCAAATACATGGACAAGAGATACGAATTCTCCGACTGGGATCGTTGCAGGAATGGTAAGTATATATATATTTATAATTATTTTTTTACTATAATAATTATCAAATACCTACAGACACTAGTGTTTCATCCTTTCGGGAATCTTCAGTGCAGGGTGTCACGGTTAATACCAGTCGAACGATTCGAACCCCGCATCACGAGACATCTCTGGCTCGATTAAGCGAAGACCTAATCCATTCGGCTACCATTAACTGCGTGAAATAACGTCGAATTTAAACATTTTAATTTTAAATGTTCATTTACGTCAGTCAGAGAGTGATCTAATCGTTATACGATGATCTATGTATGCATATATATATATATATATATATATATATATATATATATATATTAGAAGATATACGAATAAATACGTTAGAATACGCGGCGTCGTTGGTTTAGCAAACGTTTACCTAGTTATTAGATAGAGTGGTTACAATATGATCGTTAACAAACTGAAAACCCCTTCACCTAACTGATGTTTCATATAATCGGCGTTAAATATATAAGCAAGAGATACGAATGTTTGATTGGGATTTCCGTAGATATTGCTAAAACCATGACTTTTATTTAGCAGTTTTGAAGGACTGAACCGGAAATTTAACACATAAACGACTATATGTATGTCAGCCTAACTGTCGGTCTGTCTCACGTCCCCATATTTTCAAACTCTATTTCATCCGAAACTAAATATCACAGAACGCCGCTAGCGGCTTCACATGGTGGAACTTTTTACAGGCCGTTCTTTTCCAAGTCTTTAGCTGGTTAAAATTGTTACTTTCTGTATTGAAACCTATAAGAGACAAGCTGTGTTGCAAGATTATCTAACAATGCTATGCGCTTATTAAGTAATTGTCTCTCTCTTAACATATATATGTGTTATATAGTAACATTTTCTTTTTTTTATAGTTGTAAATGTCCAAGCGTTTAGTTGGTTTATGTAAGCGCTAAGTTTACTATATCTTCAACTTTGTTAGGTTCAATAGATATATATAAGGTACTTATGCACTTTGCCACCGTGCTGAAATAATACCGTTACTATTTTGAAAACCATAAATATTTTTTAACGTGTTTTACAACAGGCAGAATCAAAATATTTATTTACATGCTTGGAAAATAATATTTTTCTGTTTTAATTTCTTACAGATATTTTTTAACAATTATTTTTTGTCGGAAATCAGATAAGTCTTTATGATTATTGACTGTTCACATTTCTCTGTCTCTACTGATATATAAAAGTCACTTTGTGTTTGTGTATGTGAATTCCTTCCTCATAGGTTCCGAAACGACTGAGCTTATCTGTTGCAAATTTCACGCAAAGGTAATTTACATGTCTGGTAGTGTTCTTAGATAAATTTTGTACAGGAATCCCTCCGATAAGTATCGAAAATCGAAAAAGTCCGATTTAAAAAAAAACAGTTTTTCTCTTATCGAAAAACAAGAAGAATTTTTACAGGGAGATGTATTATAAGTTGCACCGGCCGGTGTTACGTAAATTATTCCCTTGTAAAAATTCTTCCGTTTTATCTATAACAGAAAAAAGATTGTTTAAGATCGTCAAGCCCAAATATCAGCTGACGTGATATTATAAACAAACACAGACGGAATTTGATAAACGGCATTATGAATAATACTTTTTTATTTTGTTATTTTTTTGCGAATTAGTCATTCGGGCAAATTATTCCTCGTAATATATCATATTCATAAGAGGATTAATTCTATAATAATATATACGCAATCTGCATAAATTAAATAGCCGGTGTAAGAGTATTGTACAAACGGGCAACGCCGGGTGCCCATCTATTATCAAATACAACGCCGGATACTTCAGCTTGTTACTAATAAAAACAAACAACCGCAACAATCCTGCAGTTCTGATTGCGGTCACGGACCAGCAAATTAAATAACAACTTCTTGATTTCGCGACAATGTTTATCAGCTACGGCATTTGCTTCGATAAACTTTATTTGCATCTTTATATAAGACTATACTATCTTTTCTTTTCTTTTAGATTTCCCATGTAATTATCTCCCTTGTCTGGAGATGGACGGTGGCATGAGGATGCCTGAGACCATGGCCATCTGCAGATACTTGTCCAGGGAATTCGGTAAGTATAAAAAGGAGAACACGAGTCTCAATAATATAGAAAAATTACATTTGTGCAAACATTTTTGTCGGTTTCATGAATGTATCCTTTCTCAAACACCCGTCTAACCGAATCCACAGTGAAAAATTTCCCCCACTCTTTATCTGTGCCTAAATCAAAACGTGGATTCCATGAACAAAGCTTCTTTCTTAGAACTGCGCGCCTGTGGAACTCTGCTCCGTTTGCCTGCTTCCCACCTGACTACAACTTGGATGTCTTCAAGTCCAACGTTAACAAATTCCTAATGAACCGCTCCCTTAAGTAAACACTTCATCAAATTTCCGCACAAACGTAATGTACTTGCAATAACCCTTATCCCTGAGTGGCTTCCGGGCCTTGATAAGTGGTGACCAATGTGTAAAAAAAAGAACGAAAAAAATGCAATTGTGTTTGTTTAATTATTTGGAATTTTATGACGTCCATTACTTAACCATTACCGTGTCAGATTTATTTGTTTGTAGATTCATATTTTACACAAATGATATGTTTTGTCCCTCTATCTATCTTTAATGCTTTTATAATCTTCTTAATCAATTATCATATTCAAGTGTTTTTTACGACCTGGTCAAATCACCTTCTGGCGATGCTGGGGTGGGGGAGGTTAACAATCACCACAACCAGGGTACTAAGATGCAGTGCCACAATTATACAGATTCAAGAACTGACAATAGCAGACCTCCCTGAAATTGATCACCTCCAATCAAACTATCTCTTTGATATTTGACTGGTACACCGCAAAATAGTCGTAAAGGGTGAACGAAAGTGATCATTTCGAGGAGGTATTTATTGCCAGAAAAAAATGTCACATCCTCTAATATTCTGAAGGAACAAATTCTCTTTGTTTTCGGCTTTATTTATAACAAGTATGGCTACCCGGCTAATTTCTATATTTTTTTTTATGTCTGTAGTAGGTCAACTGCATCCAATTATGTGCGTTAGTTGGATACTAAGGACATGTTAGTTTGATACTGAGACACTCCCAGGAAAAAAAGCAAAGCAACTAATTTGTAAATCAAAATAGTAACGAACATTCATTCGAGCTAAAAAAAAAAATAAATAAAATAGCCGCCGTAGACAGGCAGGCTAAAACTTGTAACGGGAAAGAGGAAAAGGAAAGAAAAAAAAAAGCTAACACGCTAGCTGTCACGGCCACGACGACTTATGACGTCACGACGGATCAGAAGAAACGTTTTTTTTTTAAACGTACATTGAGATCGCTAGGCGTATGAGTCAACAAAATGGCGACGCAAAAGGTGACCTTGCAAAAATCAACCCAGTTGTCCAGCACAGAAAGAATCTTTTTGGCCAGTTTTTAGATATTTAAACTTACATTAATTACACCTTATCAAATCCCCAATGCTATTACTACGATACTATCCCATTGATTACTATACACACAATAACCCTTATCCCCGAATGGCTCCTGGGACTTGATAAGTGGTGACCCCAATGTAAAAAAAAATAATAATGTTGCTTTAAATCTACTGATTGAGCTGAGGTTAATGTTACAAACTTTTCACATTTACGACACTTCTATATTATACAGGTTTCTACCCAAAGAGCAGCATGGACATGATGAGGTGTGACTACATCTGTGATTGTTTCTATGAAATCATGCACGATTACATGAGGTACTTCCACTGGAAGAACGGACGCTTCAGGGTAAGCTCATCATTTGAGAGATGTTAAATATTTCAGAGTTGCATTATTTCATGACATACACATAATACACACACACACACGAACACACGAACACACACACACACACACACATATATATATATATATATATATATATATATATATATATATATTAAATGTTTATTTTTTAAATGTCGTTGATTTCAATGTATACCGTTTTCGTTTAAGGGTCTAGATTGTTATGTTTAAAACCTAATCACCGTTAATTTCGAGTAAAGCTCAATGTATCTATTTAATAGATGCAGAGCATATATAGTGCAAAACTTTGTTAAAATTCAAAGACTTACATTTTTCTTTTTTAAAAAAGAAATTTTCGGCCATATTGTTTATAAATATATCATTATAATACAATTATTTGTATAATGCAAACTTGCTAGAGAAACGGTATTTACTTGCTTCCCCATAGACGCAAAATGTGACACATGGTCGTTTTTAACGTGGGGGAAAATCAGCTACCGAAAAAGAGGAACTCTGGAAGTAGGCAAAAATAAAAATATCTTAGTATAGAAACGTTTCCACCTCCATTGATTAAAGACATATTCATTTGACTGTAGCATCAGAACAGAAATTATACACTGGTCCTGGCCTATGACAGGTAACTAAAAAGAATTAATGTTTTACCATGAGTTTCATCTGAAATTACAATTATACCAGTTATTGAAGCAGTAACACCCCAGCTAGTGCTAATCTTGACAAAGTTAAACAGGAAGTGCATATCGATGTGACACGAAGTTTTCGAAAGGAAACGTTTATCAAGAAATATGACAGGGAAAATACACTAGGTGAAAATACAATAGGTGAGTGTAATTACATTAACATAGAGTGTCAAATATGGCACATCTAGATATCGCACGCCCTCATAGATATCGAGGTTTACAAATATCAGTTTTGCTATAGACCTAACGTAGGAGAAATCGCCAATAACGCTGTAATAACTAAAATAAAACTTTGAAAATCACCAAGAGCTCATGCATTTATTCCCGGAAAGTTTCATTTCTCTGTTGTAGATACTGATGGTTTGAGACTCCAAGACATAACCCTGTAATAAACGTTTACTAGGAGAAGATATTCCTGGCGAAATGCATCAAGAATAATGATAATTCTGTAGAATTTTCTTTTTTTAGTGATATAACTCTTGTCTTAGTAGTTCTTTAAGCTTTTGTAGTTACAAAATAAGAATCCATACTTTTGGACGACTTTCGTATCGCAAAGCCCGCTACATTTTTAATAATGATTTTTTTTTTATAAATCGTAAACAGAGTCTCAAAGAACTCAAAGAAGTCTGGTCTGTTTCATACATTATTTAATGGCTTAGAATGGCTTCTTGGATCTTTTTTTGACAATTTCTTTGGTCTGCTTTCATTATATATATATATATATATATATATATATATATATATATATATATATATATATATATATATATCTTAAACGCTTTCTATGTTCGTTCATTTTGCATTAGTTCCAGTTTTTTCTTTGTCGCCGAAGAGATTATACCGATTTTCCACAGTATATTATTACTGTTTTCGGTGTATCGAAACCGATGGTACCACCTTGAAATATCTATACATAGTGTCAGAATAAATATTGTATATATATATATATATATATATATATATATATATATATATGTATTTGTTTATTGTTATGTAAACATGCTCACATCCCCTGCTGCAAACAGCCACCTGTTTCAATCAAACAACAGATATCATCAGGCAAGTCGCTGCCTGATGATATATGTTGTTTGATTGAAACAAGTGGCTGTTTGTAGCAGCGGAATGTGAGCATGTTTATATTACAATAAACAAGTATTATCAGCTCTTTTTATTAAGCACTATCTAACAACCTCGTTGAATTCAGTAGTCCATTACTTTTGAATAAAAAACCCCGAGGATATATATATATATATATATATATATATATATATATATATATATATATATATATATATATGTATAAAATAATAACTAGTTTTTCGTGCTTTCGGGAATTATCAGTGCAGGGTGACACAATTAAAACCGGTCGCAGGATTCGAACCCAACCACGAAGCCATGTATTATTCCATTAGCAAAGAACACACCTGTCAATCACAACCGTAAAAAATATGGTTGAAATGTTACCATTTATATTTTAAATGTTGTAACATCAAGCTATAGTGATCTAATGATTATAACACCATATATATATATATATATATATATATATATATATATATATATATATATATAGTTAGTAAGTTATAAAATATATATGGCGATTAAGCTACACTGAATATTCCGCGTTTGATGCACTCTAGGACTCTTCAGGCTCATGCGCGAATTTTGTGGTTATTTGTCGTTTTTGTATACGCATCTTCTATTGAGATATATACATATATATATTTTTATTTATTTATTATTTTTAAAATAGTAATCTACGTACACGTGTGTTTCGAGGTAATTACATCTCGTCAGCGTAGCTTAACTGTTTCTAGGGATCGAATGTCAGACCGTGTTTACCACAATCAGGTGCCTTTACCGTTAGGACACGAAACGTTATAAATTTAGATTTGTTATTTTTGTTTTTTCAAACGATAAATACGGTTAATATTGGCTCCGCTCCGAAGCTCATTTTTCTTTTTTTGGACGTATATAACATTTTTATTTACTTATTATTTTTAAAACAGTAATCTACGTACACGCGTATTTAGAGGTAATTACCTCTCGTCAGCGTATATATATATATATATATATATATATATATATATATATATATATATATATATATATATATACATATACACATTGATTTAAAAATATAATTACCCACTAAACCGATAAAACAATACATATACCGCTCCCCATTTACGAATACCAAGTTTGTCAAAGGGAAACTATTCCCAACTCGCATTTAGGAAAAATGCACTTTCGTATAAATAATTGAATTCGTTCAAAACGTACCGTAAAACAAAAACATTTAGAACACACACACACACATACACACACACATACAAACAAACACACACATATATATATATATATATATAATTAAAGCAAGTCGATGAAAATAGGGAAAAACGCTTTATAATAGTTGATAGTAATCACACACACATATATACATATACTATATAATTATTATAAGAATATTAGTGAATAAATTGAAATCAATAATTGTTGTTATCATTGTTTTCATTTTTAACAAAGTTTTCATTATTCGACGGTTATTTTACAGCACAACTTCTCTGATCGCGCCATGATGAGTTCCAATATGGGATCCAGTGGCATGATGAGCCCTACCATGGGATCCAGTGGAATGATGAGCCCTACCATGGGATCCAGTGGAATGATGGGATCTAGTGACATGAACTCCAACTATGATGTAAGTTTGACTATCTAACACTTCACCCACATTATATATATATATATATATATATATATATATATATATGTGTGTGTGTGTGTGTGTGTATATGTATATATATATGTATTAAATTGTAATTAAATGAATTTCCAAAAACTCTCATTGAAATGAATTTCATATCAAAGAATTTTTATTATTCTAAGCAAGACAAAGAATGCTTTAGAAAACTAATCTTCTTAACCTATAGGGTTTCGATGTCTACCATCTCATCAGAGGAGAAAGAATATTAGCAAATATTTATAAATGTATGCACCCTATTTGCTAAAGTCAGTAAGACATGGAAAGTCAAAGTCAAAATAAAAATAAAGTTATATGTATAAAGTATATATATATATATATATATATATATATATAAATGTATACATATATGTTTATATATATAAATGTATATATATGTATATATATATATATATAGAAAGATTTTTACATGTACATAATTTTATAAAACTCTTGAATAACAACAAACGTAGATTTTTTTCTTTCAATAGTTTAAACATAAACCATTTAAAAGAAACTTTAAAAAATCCCATTTAAAAGAAACTTTCAAAAAGAAAACCAAAATGCACTTTTAAAGTATATTTCTCCTTAACTCTAATTGTATGTTTAACAACCATACATTAGATAAAAGGGATAAACATTGGTGGTACAAAAAAAAAACACTATCGAGACGTCTTTCAGCCAACCCTTTTCAAGATTAACGTTGGCAATGGGGGAGAAAACATCGTTTAAAAACGTGGTCAAAAGACCATAAATTCATAGTGAGGGTAAAAAAAAAATGATAGGGAATAGGAGAAAAAGGAACACTCTCAGCGAATACCCATCAGTTCTAAATTATGGGTATACTCCCTTTGCTTACAAAGAGGTGGTTGGCGCAAATTAATGGATGCAGCTTCGAGAATTTTTAAGTGTATTCTCGAGCGCGCTCTGTGTAAAACTGAGAAAGTTTCATCGGTGTATCCGTCAGTGCAGATTTGGCACTGTAATAAATGTTCACCAATGGCCGACTTCAAATAATTTTATCTTACACATCTATATATAAGCGTTTTTTTCTGGAATGTAGCTAGTAAAATGTGTTTACATCCAACCAAGTGGTTTTAACTAATCAGAAATATATTTTCAGAATAATTTATACTGATTTGAAACTATCTCCGCGTTGTAATACTAATAGATTTCGTCTCTGCTTCCAATATGGTCACGCCCCTTGTCGTTTATTTAGCAACGTTTGGTTTGAATCAGTCACATTTATTTCATTTCTGAAGAGTTGTGCTCTGTCTTAATACTTTGCTAATTGAAGACTTTTTCTTTACTACTGATTTCGCAGTAAGACACATTCATTTACTCTGGGATGGTTCCTCTGTTGTCTATGAAGCCCCCCCCCTACGGTCCGAATTTTTGGACGGGGTAGTTTAGCACAATCTACGAGTGTTTCATTTTTTAAATGTTGTGTTTTCTTCACTATATTAAACTTCTTCTGGCCAGGTGCGTGTCTATATTATGTTCGTTTTATTACTGTCAATTGAAATAACTAGACTCTAAATACTTAAAGTAAATATATATTAATAACGGTATTTTATTCTTTGTTTCAGAACTACATGTATTGGAGGTACATGAACACCTTCAACAGAATCATGCCTTTCATGGAAAGGACTCTGTGCATGCGTAATGGCGGAAACCAGTGGTTTATGGGAGATCAGGTACGGTTACTATATATAAACTACATATCTGATGTAAGGCTAAACGTTTTAAGATACAAAATGTTGATAACAGGGATATGTCAACCGATTCAAGAACATTAGATGATGCTAAGGCTTAATACAAGTGTGATACTATGTGTCGGGAGTGATCTCAGTATGTCAATGGAAATAGCCAGTATTTAAAGTGAGAACCACGTGAAGAATAAATTGCAAATTTGTTGGTTTTTTTATTGTAGTTTGTTGTGTGACTTGGATTTTTTCAAAAAACTCACGAAGATTGTGACTCAGGGTTTTGTGGTGTGTATGAAGACTTCATAGGAGGTCGCTATATGTTAACTTTCTAAATTGGTACTTTGTACGTTTTACTTTGAGAGCAGCATTACACTGATGCTGTACTCGAAGCCGGAGAAAGTTTAGACCGGAAATTGCACAAAAAATTATCACTTTAAAGTTTGAAGATGTTGTTTTCTCGATTGAAATTTGCTCAAATAAAATTCATCTAGATTTAGTACTTTTTCACAATTTCTCACATGAAGTGACTTCCTGCCTTGCCTAGATCTATTTCCCTGCAATTATTTGGATCCAAACAAAATTCTCTCAATGACATATAAGTCTACTTCGTTTTGTTTAATCACAGAAGAGAGGCAGTTGCTTTTGGACAACATCTACTTTCATATTTTTAATAAATTTCATATGAACTGTGTAACTGCTATAATTGCGGTCGGCTAAATTTGGACACTGTTTTACGGACAAAGAATTCGACTATAAACATTTTATACCGAATTGAATTATTTGATTTAATAAAATTATATAATTTATAAAAATAACTATGTCTGTCTAATTGTCTGTCTGTCTGTCTCCATATTTCAAACTCTATCTCTTCCGAAACTAAAAGTTGTAGAGCAGCGCTAGGCCCTCAAATAGTTGGGGGGTTTTATAGACCCGTATTTTATGGATCTTTAGCCGGTTAAAATAGTTTTTAAGGCGTACAGAAGTTGCCAAAATTGAAAAAAAATCGTTATACATGTTATACATTGATCTTAGTTTATTTTTAATAAGTTTATATGAGTGCCACATTTGGACAGCGGTAACGTCACCAGCTTTTAATGCTGTAGTTTTGCGTTCGGTTTCGATTCTAGCTGATGGCACCCAAAATGCATTTCTTTTTTTACTTTTTGAAATCACGACTCTATAATAATTTATACGAAATATGGACAAATTAAAAAGTAATATTTAAGCGTATATTTCGACCGGGCAAAACCAGGCCTCACTCCACCGCTAGTCATATATAAAATTTTCAAACAGGTTTTACTATCTTCAGTTAGACAATATTGTGAACGGACATGAGAAGTTTATGACAGTTTGATGAATCTTACTACTTTTGTATTTTCTGATGGCAAATTTGGAGGTGGATTTTGGTTGTGCCATTGGTACTAAAAATCGTTGCACCATCCACCATAATCACTCAACAGAGCCTCTCCGTTCCTTAGATGATAGGAACTCAATCTAATCTCAGTATGGATATCCCTAAGAATAACAGGTGCTACATCTTACCCAAATTAAATCTTGATCTGTACAAGGCAGAGGTGTTAATCTCTTTTAGGTATTATTAATACCTGCTCACCTAAATGCAGTAGCACTCCGAAATACGGCATTAATCCGTTCCGTGGTTGGAAGCGTATGGTGAAATCGCCGTATGGCGGGGCCTAAGCAAATATTAAAAATTAGTAACAAAATACAA
Source organism: Euprymna scolopes (assembly GCF_053919585.1). Classification (NCBI taxonomy): domain Eukaryota; kingdom Metazoa; phylum Mollusca; class Cephalopoda; order Sepiida; family Sepiolidae; genus Euprymna; species Euprymna scolopes. The sequence continues at coordinate 2,431,844 of NC_136521.1, read as the reverse complement.
TGCAGTGTATAATACACATATATTTGATAAAAATAACATTAAAAATAAAAATAAATACCGCGATCAGGGACCGTAGTCAACATAGAACCGTAAACACGTATCCCGGGGGCACCGTATCCCGGAACAGCCGTATCACGAAGACACCGTATTCCGGGGTTCTACTGCACATACAAAGCCTAGTCTTTTTGAAAGGTCACTATTCTGGTATTGACTTAGCTTAATGTTGCTTAACTTGGTAATTCAACGAAAACTGGTACTTCAACGTAGCAATTCTTCTCCAAGAAATTTAATATGGTTACCTGTGGTTTTTATTTTTATGTATTGCTTGCAAGAGAAAGTGACAAATACGACCTGAATACGAAGGATTCTGATGCCGACACATCACTGATTATCATCAGATACCTGTCAGCTGAGTAGCTTTGACATTGCCAAAATTTCACCCCTTATTAGGATAAGGAACAGCTGTATGCCGCACGCAAAGAGAAAAACGACGGATACTGGTGTCGCACTTGAAGTTGTACCAGTGACTTGTTACCTGGTTACATTACTAATAACACTAGAACTAAATCTGTTTGGACTTTATAAGTTTTCTGCAATGCTAACCCTGGGATATATTGAATACTTAATATTAAATTATCTGAATTTTAGTATAGTTTTATATGCCATTTTTTCAAACTAGTCATTCTTAATCTAATGTGGTTAATTTTATTTTTCTCTTCTTCCAGATGATGTGGTGTGACATGATGTTCTACTGCTGCATGGAGAACATGTATATGCAGAACAAGTCCATGTTCAGCAACTATCCAAGAATGATGGCTCTCTACAACCGTTTCGCTAGTCATCCCAAGATCTGCACCTACCTTAAGAGTCGTTGCATGACCGACTGGTAAAAGCGAGAAATGGTTTGAACAAAAAGGTGTTTCTAGTGTTGCCCTTTGAAATCTTTCAAAGGAAACAACGGAATCTTTATTTTTATCCGAGATCATAAAATCTTGATAAAGAAAAGAAAAAATGTAAAAAATATCGAATAAATGAAATATATTCTCGTAATTTGTGATTTTGTAATTATTTTCTGTTCTTTGTTTTGCTTTTTTGATGTGATCACGCCTGTGTCTTTGTTTTCAAACTCCATCTCCTCCAAACCCAAACGTCGCAGAGCAGCGCTAGAACCATCAAATGATTGTTTCGCTATAATAAATACATGCAGCACTCAGCATTCCTAACTGTTCAGCAACTTTAAGCTGATTAGATATCCCGTTACTTAACTGTGGTGATCTAACGACAATTATGTCGTCGCCATAATTTTCTTTTCATACAAATCTGCTATATTTACTTTAAATCCCTTCCTTGTCCAGACCAATTAGTAAAATGCGAAACGATTTACAAGGGAAAATCTTCCACGTTCTGTCGTAGTTGTAATTATTCAAAATAAATATATAAATAAATATATGAAAAAAATAAAGAAGTAAATTAATAAAGTAATGAACTAATAAATAAATGAATAAATTAATAGATAAATGAATGAATAAATAAATAAATAAATGAATAAATAAATGAATACATAAATAAATAAATGAATAAATAAATAAATGAATAAATGAATAAATAAATGAATACATAAATAAATAAATGAATAAATAAATAAATGAATAAATGAATTAATAGATAAATTAATGAATAAATAAATGTATAAATAAATTAATAGATAAATGAATGAATAAATAAATGTATGAATACACAAATAAATCAATAAATAAATAAATTAATTAATTAATAGATAAATGAATGAATAAATAAATAAATAAATGAATAAATAAATGAATAAATAAATAAATGAATAAATAAATAAATGAATAAATAAATTAATAGATAAATGAATGAATAAATAAATGTATAAATACACAAATAAATCAATAAATAAATAAATAAATTAATTAATAGATAAATGAATGAATAAATAAATAAATAAATGAATAAATAAATGAATAAATAAATGAATAAATAAATAAATGAATAAATAAATAAATTAATAGATAAATGAATTAATAAATAAATGAATAAACAAATAAATAAATAAATGAATAAATAAAAGAATAAATTACTAAATAAATGAATAAATAAATTAATAGATAAATGAATTAATAAATAAATGAATAAATAAATGTATAAATAAACAAATAAATGAATAAATAAATAAATAAAAGAATAAATAAATAAATAAATGAATAAATGAATGGATAAATAAACGAATAAATAAATGAATAAATAAATAAATAAATAAATGAATGAATAAAAGAATAAATAAATAAATAAGTAAATGAATAAATGAATGAATAAATAAATGAATAAACAAATAAATAAATAAATTAATAGATAAATGAATTAATAAATAAATGAATAAATAAATGAATAAATAAAATGAATAAATAAATAAATGAAAAAAATAAAGAAGTAAATTAATAAAGTAATGAACTAATAAATAAATGAATAAATTAATAGATAAATGAATGAATAAATAAATAAATAAATGAATAAATAAACAAATAAATGAATAAATAAATGAATAAATAAAATGAATAAATAAATAAATAAATGAATAAATGAATGAATAAATAAATGAATAAATAAAATGTATAAATAAACAAATAAATGAATAAATAAATGAATAAATAAAAGAATAAATAAATAAATAAGTACATGAATAAATGAATGAATAAATAAATGAATAAATAAATAAATGAATAAACAAATAAATAAATGAATAAATAAATAAATTAATAAATAAATAAATGAATGAATAAATAAATAAACAAATAAATAAATGAATGAATGAATAAATAAATGATAAAAAACGACGGAATTTCTCGTTTTATGCGAGATTATAAAAATTCGATAACGAAAGTAAAAAAATGTAAAAAAATATCCAATAAATGAAATAGATTCTCGTAATTTGTGACTTCGTTATTAGTTTATTTTTGTTATTAGTGGGAGGAATCCGCAAAAATTTCCCGGCCTTTCCTGACTGTACAAAATGCTTCAATATATTTAAATCCAGGCAGATTTTGCATTTATTATTGCAGAGTTAATTCTCTACTGAATATTATATTTTACCTATTATTAGCAGAGGGTGGTGGCTTTGCCCGGTCGTAAAATACGCTTAAATATGATATTTTAATTTGTCCGGATATCTTATATATTTTTATACAGTGGTGATTTCAAAAGTAAAAATAAAATGTCTAGAATCGAAAGCGAAAGCAAAACTGTAATATTCAAAGCTGGTAACGTTACCACTATACCAAACGTAACGCACATATGAACTGATTAAAACAGACTAAGATGAATGTACAAAATGTTTTACAATTTCTTCAATTTGAAACCCTCTCTGACGCCTTAAAAACTATTTAACCGGCTAACGATCCATAAAAGATCGGTCCATAAAAAATCAAATCATGTTAGACCCCGAGCACGGCTCTGTGACATTTAGATAGAATTTGAAAATATGGAGACAGACATACATAGTGAGTTTTATGAATTAGATACAGTACTGATTTCAAAAGTAAAAAAAAAAATGACTTGGATGCAACCACCTAGAATCGAAACAAAAAAAAAATTAGCGCTCCAACTGGTTTCGCTGACGTTTGATCTATCGACAAATATAGAAGAAAGATTTAAAATCAAACCACTTCAAGCTTCATCTGAATTTACGCATGCGCAGAAGTAATAAAAATATGTCGACAAGTTAAAATGAATTGATGGCATTTCTACTTGCCGACATATTTCTGTACGCGTTTATTCATTAATCTAAACAAATACTTTACCCGTTTAAAACTATCGTTGGTTTATGATTACTAGTTCCTGGTAATAGCAGTCTAATAGTCTAGTAGTTTAAGATTTTATGGGTAAAATAATTCCATACAGTCAGGCATATTCATATAACTACTGTTTTGGGGAGATGCCCTTTTCTCTTCCTTGCCACCTCTCTTCCACAGGAGAGACGTTGCGAACCTGTCTTTGTTTTATCGTTACTTCCGTGGCAAGTGCCCGTCCGAGCTTCAATTTCTGCCCCCCCTCGCCAATCTTTCACGATAAACACTCGTCCCTCTGAAACCACTGTCAGTAATTTTCCCCACTCTTTATCTGTGCCAAAACCAAAACGTAGATTCAATAAACAAAGTTTATTTCTTAGAAGTGCACGCCTATGGAACTGTGTTTCGTTTGCCTGTTTACCACCTGAATACAACCTGGATTTCTTCAAGTCCAACATAAACAAATTCCTGATGAACCGCCCCCTTAAGTAAGACACTTTATCAAATCTCCAATATTAAATATTTCTACGATACTATCTCATTGATTAGTGTACACGCAATAACCCTTATCCCTGAGTGGCTTCAGGGTCTTGATAAGTGGTGACTACCTTGAAAACAATATAACAGCTGAAGTACTCAGCGTTGCCAGGTTGTATTTAATATATTTGAATATTCCGTCTTAATATATAATTATCTGATTTTCGGCAAAAAAATAATTGTCAAAAAATATATGCAAGAAATTAAAAAAGAAACATTTTAATTCCAAGCCTGTAAATAAATATTTTGATTCTGCCCGCCGCCAAATAGGTTTAATACATTTAAAATCATGCAGTTATTCGCATTTATTAATAACATAAAAATATGATGAAAAAAATTGACCTACTATCCTCAGCTAGAATCGAAACCAAAACTTTCCGTGTTTTAGCCGAGTTCTATTGGTATCAAGACAACGCCAAAATAAAAGTGTTAATATTAACACACTTAAATAAATTAACTTTATGTGCGCATGCCAGAAAAATATAAACATGTCAGCCAGCAGAAATGAACATTTCTCATTTAAACAGGCTGATATATGTCTATATGCGTTATTCATCAACCCAAACAAAAATTCATATTATTCTGTTCTCATTTTAAGTGTGATATTCACAACGTTTCGGTCGATGTAACCTCCGACCTTCTTCAGGTGTTGGTTGTCGAACTCTGAAATGTTTCTGTCGAACTCGGGAATTTGGACGGAATTTCGAGTAGAACTCTTTATTTACTCCACGGGGGTAGCCTGCTCTTGTTCCGTCAGCCATGACTGGATAGAGGTCCTAAGTAATTCGCAATTGTATTTTTTCAGTCGCCCACACTGAGGATTGAACCTTCAAACATCAGGAGAATATCACTTTTACAATTAATTTTTCCAAGTACTCTAACCGCTGCACCACGGGTCGACAAGATACACCTGAAGAAGGTCGGAGGTTATATCGACCGAAACGTTGTAAAAATCACACTCAAGATGAGAGCATTAGTCCTATGGATAATGAATAACTAATCCTCATCTCAAAAATTCAGAAACGCCAAACAAAGATTTCACTCGTTATAAAACATCCCTGGTGTGTAATTACTATTTCCTGTTAATTTCAGTGTCATGTGACCAGTAGTTTAAGAGTTTACCTGTTAAATATTTACACACACACACTCTCACATAAATATGCATACCTACATACGTACACACACATACATAGGCGTGTGTTAGAACATTTTGTCTTATGTACTACAGAATTATAAACAATGTAGAAAACATGCATATATATATATATATATATATATATATATATATATATATATATATATATATATATATATATATATATACCTATTAAGCCGAGGCATTCTTCACACTGATATTGATGTTAAATATCGGTTTTTTACCATTGAAAAATTATTAAAACGACCTTCTTACTATACTTAGTCATGGATATGCGACCAACTTTATAATTTGCATATAACTTTGAAAACACAATTTTTATTAATTGTTTCCATTTTTATGATTCCTTAGTAGACGATTTCTTTCATTTTACTATTACGTTCATTTTTACATTGTGCATAATTTCTTAGTATTTAAGAGAAACTGTTCTAGCACACGCCTATATATATATATATATATATATATATATATATATGTATGTATATATATATATATATATATATATATATATATATATATATAATAAGTAATAAAATGTATATGGCGATTAAGCTACACTGAATATATTTATATATTAACTAACATTAAAAAAAAACTAACCTATATTTAAAACAGATCAAGAAACTAAATATCCAGGCTAAATAGAGCACACACAAGGGAACAGGTCAACCAGCGGTCAAATAGGCCTTTGTCCGATAAATGCATGCTCATTGGCTGATAGGAAGGGAGCGGTGGATACTAGAAAGCATATTGGCTAACTAAAATCTCAATAGAAGATGCGCATATAAAAACAACAAACAACCACAGAATTCGCGCATAAGCCTGAAGAGTCCTAAAGTGGATGGAACGCGGAATATTCAGTGTAGCTTAATCGCCATATATATTTTATAACTTACTAACAAGCTCTACTTACGTATTGAGCACTTTTGAAGTAAATACTTAAAGTTTACGCATAAATCTATACTTTCGTATATAATTTCGTGAGTAAAGTAAGTAGTTATATATATACATATATATATATATATATATATATATATATATATATATATATATATATATATATATATATATATATATACTAGCATTTCAGCCCAGCGTTGCACGGGTGCTTGGATGTGTATGTTGAGCAAAAAAAAAAGTCGTGGGAGTAGGAAGGCAGGCTCGAACCCCTACCGTAAAGAAGGAAAAGAACGGGGTAAAACCTAACGTTTATGCAGTTACGACCACCGCCAAACCGGAAGCGACATGTTTTAAAATTAAGGCTAGACAATCTAAAAGAGAGGATAACGTTAAAAAAAATATCGGCGAAAAAGTGACCCCTCCTGTACAAAAGTGCCTAGTTGAAGGGGAAGATATTAATGTTTTTAGCCAATTTTTCAATATTTGTTGTATGAAAGGTCGCACTTTAAAACGATACTGATCTTGGTAAAACCCGTCGCCTCTATTGAGAGTTTAAAACAGACATGCAAACAGACATATATACATACATTTATATATTGGTAACTAAAAATTTTCGACCTAAACTGATGAAAAAGCTTGCCCTATCTGAATACCCTTTATGTAAAATTTCAAATATTTAGACCAGAAATTGTCTGAGACCGCAGAGGTCAATTTTTTTAACACTTGGACCCTTATTATGCCCACTTAAAATTGATTGTTTCGGGCTCAAATCAAGTTATTAAGTTAGATCCATGTCCGTGGAAACTATACCTAAGATTTCAAGTGCATAGATCCAAAATTGTCGGAGGAGTTTGGTAGAGTTCTCAAAGGTCAAATCGTTGAACCTTGACCACTTAATCGCCAAATTTCTGGCCAAAAACCGATCACATCGATTTTCTCAAATTTCAGTACCCTTTATATCAAATTTCGAGTCTTTAGACTAAAAATTGACAGAGTTATTGCGTAGGGGAATGCACACAGACACACTCACAGACACACACACACGTTCACGTTTATAGACATATATATATATATATAGATAGATAGATAGATAGACTAATAGATTAAACAAAAATATATGCGTATACAAAAATATATATGGAAAGAATTTTTTGTTTCATGTAAACATTTTACGCAAATATTATGCAAGTATAAATCATGTAGAATATGTGCATAAATATAATTACACGTAATAGTTAACTCTAGATGATCATCGCACAAGAAAACTGAAAAAACTAATAGGGAATTAATTAAAATGAATGTTTAAAAGAATATGCAAATTAGCTAGGTCTTTTGCTAGTGAATGCATTTCCACAACCCGTATATAAGAACGTTGTATTTTCTTTTTAAATAAATAGAAGAGAGGGATTTTAATACGAATATCAATAAACACAAAAGAAAAACGAATTTATAGGTGTATAGAAGATATATATAAAATAAATATTTTAATTCTTTTGTTTGGCCGGTTTTTTCATCTGCAATTTCCGTTTTAGTGTTTAAATATTCCCATCTATCAAATATACCAATCTACCTACACATGCATATCCTGTATGTATATTTTACTTATATTTTACTATATGCATTTACATACATACTTACTTGCTTTATCCGGAATTTGCAGATACCGGCCATCCTCTCCCCTTAATTTTTTTTTATTTAGTGTCTTTTAATAACTCCTGCTGATATTTTCTTAACTAATGACCCGTACATTTCAGTGGACCTCTTTTTTTGTCCTATATTTTTGGCGTGATCTTGTCTGGATTATTTTGACATTTGTTTTTCTATTTTATATTTAATTCAATCACCATTCAACCTTTTTTCCCCTTCTTCTCTCACTAACTTTTCATAACTACACTTTGTCTCTGCAGCCGAGTTTAACGCATACCTTATTTTTCTTTTAATAATATTATTGGAATTCTTTCCCATTTTTCCTTGTACCTATTTGTGAATTATTCCACGGATTTCGACCTTTTGGATTATTTTGGACTATCTTCCAATTACGCGATTTACTTGAATTTTACTTGTGCGAATGGAAATTTAACTAACTTTCTTGGAGTTATAGTTTTGGATTTTACCGTCATTTACTTTCACCAGCCTATCCATTCACGTTAAATCACCTTTTTCTTCACCCTATAGCCTCTGCTTCACTTTTTGTTATCAAGTAAGTTCTTTGACTTACTTGCAGTTTCATCAAATACTTTTGCATGCAAAATCCGATCCCACATTTTGCTAATTCCTACCCTCTGATGAGAAGGAAAATATTTCTTTGAAACTTCGCGGATTAAGGACGATCCACTTATTTAGTGTTTCCTTTTCAAATTAAATATGTTTTTCACTCTTTTTCAAAGCGTTTTTCAAATGTTTTATTAACTATTTGCTCTTATATATATATATATATATATATAAATATATATATATATATATGTATTTACGTGAAATTATCTTTTTGTGTATGTGTCTGTGTGTGTACATTTCCCTACCAAACTAGTCTGTCAAGTTTCAGTTTACAGACTCGAGATTTGACATAAGGGGTATTGAGACTTGGGAAAATCTTTTAAATCGGTTTCCATCAGAATTTTGGTTGTTAAGAGATCAAAATTCAACAAGTTGTCCTATAAAACTCTATTAAACACCTCAGCCAATTTTGGGTCCAAACACTTGAAATTTTAGCTGTAGATTATTTGGGCATAGATAAAACTTTTTTTTATTCAATTTCAGCCAAAAATAAAAAAAAAATGATAAGGGGATAACATTGAGGTCAAAGGTAAAAAAAAATGACTTCTGACGACTCTATTAAATTACTCAACCAATTTGGAGTCTAAACATTTGAAATTTTGCATAAAGGTCATCCATATAAAAGGAAAGCTTTTTAATCAGTTTCTTGTCGCAAATTTTGCTATGAACGGGTCAAAGTTTATAAGATTTGACCTTTGCGGTCTCTAGAAAAATATTCAGCCAATTTTGAATCTAAATATTAAAAAGAAAGGGTATTCAGACACCAACAAGCGTTTGAATTAGTTTTGAAAGTCAAAATTGAAAGAGTTGATCTTTGCAGACTCTACCAAACTCCTCTGCCAATTTTGGGTCTATACAATTGAAATTTTAGATGTAGGTTACTTGGGCATTAATCAAGCTTGTTAATACATGTAAATATGCACATAAATGTATAAACAGTACTCAAATTTTTTCATTGACATTTATATAAGAAGATTATGTTTTCTATTTAAAAATTATTAAAACATATTTCTCAATATACTCAGTCATATATATGGGAAATACTTCTAAATGTTAACTAATTTGCATACTTTACTGCAAACTGTACTTTCATTAATTATGAATTCTTATGTTTTTCTTATTGGATGATAGGATATGTTAACTATTATACTCAAGTATACTTATACATAAATCTATATTATGTATAATTGAGTAGAACCCTCTTGCATACGAACACGCACACACACAAGCATATATATATATATACATATATTTAGTGTGTGTACTTAGGCAGCATACTTTCATTTAAGCAAATTTTGTTGAAAACAACAAAGAGCTGTCGTTTGATTAGACATTTTTATTTTTCAATTTTTCTGGTGATTTTTTGGTGTGTTTTTATTATAAGAGTTAACATAGATTCCCTGTTTCGTTATAAGTTGGCTGTTATTGCGTTTTGTCTTTGGAAGAAGATATCTTCAGATGGGCTGTGTGAATATTACAGCTAGGAGAGCTGGAAGGGTTTTCTTTATATAATATAGTAGCAGCGGTGAATGCATGTGAACTGTGATTTGATTAAGGGCAATTTTTACGTATATAAGTCTTTTATCTTGGCGTTCGTTTCGTAATGTATAATTTGTGTGTTGCTAACAAAAATTTCTCTAATGTTAATGGAGGGGTATTAATGTTTTTTTTTAAAATAAATTTTGTAATATTTCATTCGATTTTTTTTATTAGGCATTATAAGGCGACGTGACAGAGCAATCGTTGTATAACCGACGTAATCAACGTAATTATTAGTTTTATTCTTGTTACAGGAGTTGCACTCTACGAATGGGGCATTTGAATTATAGATTACATTGGTTCGGTTCTAAACGTTGAATGTTGGAGAGGCGTTGGTTTTTATTTCTAGATTTTGGCTTCTAAATAAATTTATGGTATATCCTAAGTCTCATTAGATTTTTGTCGGTGGGGTAAACATAGGAATAATATTTTTTATGTTATTTTCCACTAATTTTAAGTCCGGTTGAATTTGTTTACATTAAAATGGAAATTAGGATTAATCTAAGGTGTGTATTACTATTTGTGGTGGTATTTTGTAAGTTTTTAACACATTACTTTTATTTGTTGGTCCGAGATATAGATAGGATATCCGTTATTGATATGCACTTGATGTTATATTTTAGTTCGTGGAGAATTGATTTTTATTAGAGGAAATAGGTTTGGCGCGGTTAAGTAGGTTTTGATTATGGCAATTTTGTATCAGTGCTCAATACGTGGGTAGAGCTAGGTAGTAAGTTTTAAACATAGATAACAATTAAGCTACACAGAATATTCTGTGTTTCATTCCTGTGCAACATGTTGTTTTATACACCCATCTAATGTTTAGTCTAGCTAACCAATCTAATTCATTTTATTCCTACTTGTTTGTGTGAAGTGTCTAATGGCTAAGCTTCATCCAGACATATATGTGGTTGACGTTTATTTCCTATTCTATTGTTTTATTTTCTATAGACTAGCTCACCTTTTTCTTTTGTGGATGCGTTGAGTTAATAGGTGAGCTTATATTAACACGCTGACATGTGCCTTGTAATAATATGTCAACAAAATAAAATAAAATAAAGAATGCAGTTTGAATTCTTGGCAAAAGAAAGTAATTTTTATCTATCGCAGACTTAGCACTTACATAATCCGACTTCTAAAATGTTTATAATTACAAAAGATGATACAACTATATAAAGATGAAAAAAAAAAAAAAACTCAGAGAGAAAACCTTAGCTAAAATTTCTAAATAGACTTAGCATTTGCTTATGCGACTTCTCAAAAGTCTTCAAATATAAAATAAAGTTTTACTATATGAGGCTAAAAAAAAAAACATAACTAAAATTTTATAAATAGAAAACGGGGATCCTCAGCTGTAGCTCGGGACCTTATAAACAATGAAAAAACAAAAGCAGCTATTGAACATATGTTTTATTCTTAGGAGAGAGGAATCTTTCATCTCTATGTATTATTTGTTTTATCTACCCTAGGACTGGTATTGTTCATGTTTTATCCCTAGCATAGGTAATTTACAGCATGTATATGAAATTTTTTTACCTTAGGGAGAAGAGAACAGGTAATATACAACATAATGTGTCTATATTACATCCCTGGCAACGCCTAGAAACCAGCTAGAACATGTATTTCAGTCAATCTATATTACATCCTGGGCTATGCCGGGAAACCAGCTAATCTCTATTTAGTGACTTGACCACCAAAATACCTCCCTAAGTGTGTCCTTTCTTTTGAACTTATTAGATATAGGTATCTAGAAATGTGTGTGAAATTTTGCTGAATGCATTGTTCACTATGAGTTTCTTATTGTTCTACACAATATCAACTGTAGCGAAATAAAACAGTAAACTTAGTGTAGTGTTAGAATAAAGAGCAAAGGAAAAAATTAGAATCATATTCTGTAATTGCAAATCTAAATTTGCTAGCGTGTACCAGTATTTGCCAGGTTGTGGAAAAGTTTCGGAGATTTAAAAACAGGACAGCTGTTAAATGCATGACTCTCAAGTGGATAATGCCACTTCCCCAATAAGAAAATGTAGGATACAATTACTATTTATACTAATATATAAAAAATAAAAATAAAATATTATCAATATATATAAGTAACTAAAACAAAATATTAAGATCTATTCTGCGACATGTTTACCTGCATATAAATGCTATGAGAATAAAAATGCATAAAAGCATAAGTACATTTTCTACCAGAAAGGCAAATAGATTACCGGAAGTATACCTAGCTATAAGTATCCATACATCCAATATATATATATATATATATATATATATATATATATATATATATATATATATATATATATATAGAGAGAGAGAGAGAGAGAGAGAGTTATAAAATATATATGGCGATTAAGCTACACAGAATATTCCGCGTTTCATCCACACTAGGATTAATCGCTATATATTTTATAGCTTACTACCTAGTTCTAGTTATTATAAGAAGAAGGTTTTTACCTATAGTCTAGTCATTTGCTTCTCCTACTAAAAATTAGCGATTCCTTACCAGCACATTGGGTCACTTCTCTCCCAGAAATGTAACAAGAGAAAGTGCACCAAATTCCTGTTGAACTTCTATTATTTTGCTAATTCTCTTGCAAATACAATTTTAAAATAATCCACGTAGATTTTCATGTGTAATTTTGTGTTTATTAGCGAGATAAATGTATCAAGATTCTTGTAAAAACGATCCTTATTTATTTTTACTCGTAGGAAAAAATATTGTCCCGATACGCCACATAGAGATTTATCAAAAATGTTAGTTTTGTTTTAGAATCGAAAACATGGATTTAAGCTCCGTTGTTGGATTTCAAGAAAAAATAAAACGTTGAAGTAAATACAGTATAACTCCTATTATTTGAACATCCGCTTCGTTCAAATAAGAGGATGCTGCTCAAATTTCGCGATAAAAAATATGCTGCAGTTAACTTTAATTTTCTAAGAATTAAAAAATAGTAAATGAAATTCATTGGTGTATGATACCTCAAGTATATATTAAGTTGAGTTTACGATATATTGCAAGTAAGAATTGTTGAATATTATTACCAGGAACAAAAACATTGACAAAAATATTAAATCTACTCTTACTTGTTAGGTATTTATTACCTAAGTTGTTATCTACAGAAATCATACAGTTTTTTTTAGTTTTTTATTGAATGATTCTCATTGCAGTTTTTATTTTCATCGATTGAGCTCTCGGGCTCTGACATTGTATTCCGTAAGCAATCACGAAAATCTACAATTTCTTGGTTCTGTAGTGTCTTTATGACTATATATGTTCGGAGTGACATTGCTTGCAAAATATAATTGTCACTAAAGTAAGGACTTTTTTCTATAAATTTTATAACCGTCTCTATAGACTTTTCTGCATCATCCGATGATATTGCTTCATCAGAGTGTTCTTGGTTATTTACATTAGGGTCAACAGAATGGGAGCTGACGCTATTTTCATCACCATTACCGCCTTCAGTATATTGATCAACAGTTTCCTCATCTTGTTGCATCCACATTTCAAGACCATTTGTATTAAGTGATTTAAGAACAGCGGTGTTGATCGGTAATCGTTAAGTTTCAAGAACTTTTTTCTAGACCAGATTTATTCTCTGATTCTTTCAGTTCAGAAACCTTTGGCGCTGGCCATAATTTACCCCATGCTTTTGTTAATGTGCTTGCTCGAACTTGTGAGAAAAAATATGGAAACTTTGATAGTAAAATGGCGCTGAAAATCTATTTATCATATTCATCATGAAATCATTTCTGTAGAAACATTTGTGTTAAAACATAATCGGCAATTATCGTCTTGAATTTGTCACAATAATTTGATGCTGCTTGTGTATCACTAGACCGTTGTTCGCCTGACATTGTTAATTACCTGATACCATGTCTACTCTTAAAGCTCCTTAGCCAGCCTTCACTGAATTTCATATCTTCTGCGATATTCAACTCTTACCTAAGGGATTTTCGTTTAGTAATTAACATGGTCCCAGATATTGCTACACCTTCGAGGAGGGCGGACAAAAGAGAGGAAGGGAACAAAGGGGAAGATGGGAGGGGGCGCTTGGTATGTGGGTAATGTATTAGTTTTGGGGTTTAAGGAACTTGTGGGGCAGGGTCCGTGAAGTTCATTTCTGGTGTGGCTGAGGACATAGGGATACATTGAGGGGAAGCGGAATATGTGGGGGTGGGGGAGGGGTTACTTAATGTAAGAGGGGGAGTCTTAATGTAAACGTTTTTATGGGTCTCGTTGGTGAGATGATTTCTTGGTAAGTATGTCTCGATCTGTTGCACCCCCTAACCTAATTCCCTCTTTCACTCTTTCATCCTAAAATAGCGAACATTTCTGTAAAAGTCTGAGGAAGCTACAGACGGCAAAAAAAAACGGCATGATCTTCAGTGTAACTGCACTAATAGTAGCTGAAACAATAATGTAAGTTAACAGAAAGATACGGTAATAAAAAATAAAACGTACATATATATACATATATATAAATATATATATATATATATATACATATATATTATATTTATATATATATTTATATATATACGTATAGAAATATATATATATGTACATATGGATGTATATATATATTTACATATATATACATATATACATATATTTATACATATATATGCACACTCATAAATATATAAACATATACATAAATATAGACATATATAGATACATATATATAGATACACATACATATATATGGATATACATATATATACATATATATGCATATACATATATATACATATTCATATATATACATACATCTACAAATACATATGCATAAATATACACACATATATATATATATACATAAATATACATATACGTATATATATGCACATAT
>NC_136521.1:2229267-2411767 GCF_053919585.1 Euprymna scolopes | reverse complement strand
TTGGACAATATAGTAATCATTAGTAATGAAAATTTGGTAAATTTGATAACTTATATGGAACGGCTCATCAAGAACTTATTTACGTTAGACTTGAAGACAACCATATTGTAGTCAGCCGGAAAGCAGGAAAACGGAAGACAATTCCACATGCGTGCAGTTCTAAGAAAGAAGCTTTGTTCATGGAATCTACGTTTAGGTTTAGGCACAGATAAAGAGTGGGGGTAATTATTGATAGTGTTTACAACTAGACGAGTGTTTCTTGTGAAAGTTTGGCGAGGGGGGACCATAGATTGAAGCTCAGTCGAACACTTTCCATGAAAATAACGATACATCAGAGACAAACTCACAACATCTCTTCTGTGGGATAGAGGTTGCAAGGAAGAGAAAAGGACATCTCCTACGAGGCTACGAAGTCTATTTTGAACTCTATCAAGGCAGGCCAAGTCCTTTCTAGCAGCTCCTGCCCAGATGTGGCAACAGTATTCCATCCTTGGACGTACCTGGCTCTTATATAGATAGTGAATAGCATCAGCAGTGAGATATCTACCGGATCGATAGAAAGATCCCACCATTTTTCCAGCGGCCTTGGCAACAGATGCTACAGTTTTGTTTTCGATTCTAGCTGATAACCTCCAAATACTTTTTTCTCTTTTGAAAACATTGCCAGGGCCGCTGCAAAAAAAGGTAAGCTCTCTCTACCGTGCTAGAAAACTACTGCCACCTGAAAGTATCCTGTATCTCTATAAGGCCACCATTCGCCCATGTATGGAGTATTGTTGTCACATCTGGGCTGGTGCGTCTACTACTAGTCTCTCGCTCCTAGACAAGGTTAAAAAAAGAGTCGCCAATCTGATAGGCCCTGAACTGGCATCTAAGCTTCAGCCTCTGTCCCATCGACGAAACGTTGCACCCCTCTGCTTGTTCTACAAGTATTTTAATGGTGAGTGCTCTGACAAACACTTGTGCCCCCACGATGCAGACACCCTCAACAAAACCGACAGGCAGCTAAATCGCACCCCCACACAGTAGAGATCCCTAGATGTAAAAGATCTTTCTACTCCAGTGGTTTCTTCCCCAGAACCGCTTGACTCTGGAATTCCATTCCAGGATCCTGCTTCCCTAACAGTACTGACATGCAGAAGTTCAAGTGCAACGTGAACCTACATCTTGCTGCCCAAATCCCTACATAGTTCTCCCGTAGTTGCTGACCCTGATAGTAGCCCCCTACACCAAAGTGGCAATGCGCCTTGTTTGGGGTGAAAATGTAATAAAAAAAATCACGACTCTATAATAATATATACGAAGTCCGTACAAATTAAAGTATCATATTTAAGCGTATTTTGCCCCAAGGAAAGCGGCGTTCCCAACGGCTAGTTACAAATAAAGTTACAAGATTTTATCTGGGCAAAAGTACATAGTGGGTCTGAGATCCGTTTCCGATCTATTCGTCATTCACTGCTACTAACAACTTAATTTAGTTGAATAGTATATATACAGAGTTTTTCATGACGTTGTTAGCAAAGTCATACTTACAATTGCTCGACAGAACTCAACAACCATCCAGACATGCCTAACTACACCCTCCATTATTTTAATGGACGCGGTAGTGTTGAGTACATGCGTATTATGTCCTATTTGGCCGGCGTTAAATACATGGACAAGATGTATATTACATAAGGAATTCGTATATTGAAACTAAATATAGTTATAGCAATAGAATTAAGGGCTATAAAAAATTATAATTTTTGTAATAATACATTTAATTAAAACAGCAATAACAATTAAATTATGTATTCATTAAAATTCAGATTAAATAAATAAATTAATATAACCAACAATTGAAATATATGTGTGGTTTAAAAAATTAATTTTCGTATAAATATATGTGTATTTTTTAAAAAATAAGTTTCATATAAATATATGTGTATTTTTTTAAAATAATAAGTTTCGTATAAATATAAGTGTATTTTTAAAAAATTGAGTTTCGTATAAATATATATGTATTTAAAAAAAAAATAAGTTTCGTATGAATATATGTTTTTTTTTTAAAATAAGTTTCGTATAAATATATGTGTACTTTAAAAAAAAATAAGTTTCGTATAAATATATGTGTATTTTTTAAAAAAATATTTTCGTATAAATATATGTGTATTTTAAAAAAAAATAAGTTTCGTATAAATATATATGTATTTTTAAAAAAAATAAGTTTCGTATAAATATATGTGTGTTTTTTAAAAAAAATAAGTTTTGTATAAATATATGTATATTTAAAAAAAAAAGTTTCGTATAAATATATGTGTATTTAAAAAAATATATTTTCGTATAAATATATGTGTGTTTTTTAAAAAATAAGTTTCGTATAAATATATGTGTATTTTTTAAAAAATAAGTTTCGTATAAATATATGCGTATTTTTTTAAAATATAATTTTCGTATATATATGTGTATTTTTTAAGAAAATAAGTTTCGTATAAATATATGTGTATTTTTAAAAAAATAAGTTTCGTATACATATATGTGTGTGTTTTTTTAAATAAGTTTCGTATAAAGGGAGTGGGTGTGTAAATATGTTGAATATACTATAATTATTGATGTTGTTTGGGTAAATATAGATATATTAATTATAAATAATAATTTATTAATTACTAAATACAAAATTTCTAGTAGTGTATAATTGCAATTTGTTAATACAAATATTTGAGTTTCAGTTACTTTATTTCTAAGTTCAACATGGCGTAATGTACGCAAATAATAATGTAATTGTAACTTTACTTCTAATTTTCGGATTTTTTAATTATGCCCAAATGTATTTTATTTCCTTTTGGTGAATTGATTATTGCTTTTCTTTGATACGATTATTTAGAGGGTGATGAATTGATATAATAATTTGTGCTACCAAACAGATACTCCCAAGAATTGTAGATGTAAATTGAATTAAAGGAATAAATTGTAAGATTGTCAACAGCATGAAATTTGGAATATAGACTTTTGTCATTTATTCATTATATGGTGTGTAATTACATTGAACTTCTTAAGTAAGGATTGGTGTATATAAAAAATATTTTCACAGAAATATAAATATATATATATATATATATATATATATATATACGTATGTCTCTCTCTCTATATATATACAGAGAGACAGAGAGACAGAGAGATATACGGATATATATATATATATATATATATATATATATATATATATATAATATAAAGCTGAATGTGTGTGTGTGTCTGGTTACGAATAGGCTCCTATATGGTTGACTATTTTAAAACACTGATTACATATAATAGAAGATGTATGGAGATACAGGAATGGGTATGTTTGATATGGCAGAACGGTCGTACATTAAAATTGGGGGGTCTGGGTTCGCGCCTGGTCCACAAAGTATCGAAATAAAAAGAATAAAAATAAAAAATAAAACGTTTACAAGTGTTTTTGATATACATGTACATAAGAATACTTTGATAAGTATGTTTTAACTTAAATAGGGATGGTATAATAAAATTGTGGGGTCTGCGTTCGCGCATGGCCTACATAGAATGGAAATAAGCATACACTTTAATAAAGACTTTTCATATCTATCTGCGTAAGTATACTTTGATACTTATGTTTCAGTTTGAAGAAATATGGTATAATAAAATTATGGGGTGTTCGTTTGCACCTGACCTCCATAGAATGGAAATATGTCACAAAGTTTAACAAGGTTTTTTAATATAGATCCACAGAATATTGTGATAAGTGTTTCAGTGTGAACAGATATGGTATAATAAATTATAGGGTTTATCTATTTTATTTTTACTTCCATCATACTTTGCTTTGGGTTGATATTCCCAAATTCAACCCAAATTTACAACCCTTCCTTTTCATAACTTATCATACTTTTATAAATCAGAGTCCATTTTCTATAGACTTTTTTTGAACCCAGTCAACGATGGCTACTGTTGCTAGTGTATATATATATATATATATATATATATATATATATATATATATATATATATATATATATATATATGCGTATCTCTCTATTTATTTATATATATATATGCATATACATATATATATATATATATATATGTATATGAATGAGAATATGTGTAAGAACATTTCTCAACTTAGATACTCAGCGAACTTTTGATCTACAAAATTAAAATTATCTATATAAGGTATTCAGACGTGTGGATGTTTTCAATGGATGCACCTGCGTGATTCGTTCATATGACAGATTTCTGATGTGAGGGATAAGTATGTTTAAAAACAGTTTTATTATCGTGGCAAACTGGTTCACTATTTAATCGTACTTGACTCAGTCTTAAAGTTTTGGTTTCGGTCTCAGCTCGAGTATTTTTTCTTTTTTACAAAAAAAAACCAACATAATACTTGCATGTACATGCCTCAGTTTCTGTATGAATTAAAATATAATATGTACGTGTATTTTACGAATGGGTAACGCCGGGCGGCCTGCTAGTATATCTATAAACATGAAAATGTGGGGCGTGTGAGGACACTTCTCAACCTTATTATTGAACGAATTTTTTATCTATATACATGAAATTTGGTATATAGAATATTCAGACATGCATAAATAATTTAATTGGATTTTATCTGGAATAAAGCCTGTTAAGGACTCAAAATTAAAAAAAGAATCATAGGTGGGGGGTCATCAGAATTTTATCTGTGTGAAAACTGTTCCACTAATTCGCATGCGTGAATCATTCACATTACAATATCCTTATGTATAGATTAAGTCAGTTTTAAAAAAAAGCCCATTCAAACGACGTGTCAAGTTGGCCTAATGGTTATCGTATTTGACTCACTGTCTATAGGTTTTGGTTTCGATCTCAGTTCTAGTATTTTTTTCTTTTTACTTATAATAATTGAACTGGTTAGGAAAAAAACGTAATACTCGCATGCAGACGTCTCACTTTCTGTATAGATTTAAATATAATATTTATACGCATTTTACGACCTAACAACGCTAGGTTGCTTTTAGTATATATAAGTATCTCTCCATTAAGTTTTGGACCTCTAATATTAGTCAAATATTTTTTAAATAATAATTTATATTGATTTACTTTTGTAAAGACCTACGTATATATAAATAAATAAATTGCATTACAGAACAAGAATCGTTTCTCTATATTAGCAGAGGTGAAATCACACACACAGCCACAGCCACCCACATACACACAGATATATATATATATATATATATATATATATATATATATATATATATATGTTTTAAGAAAAATAGAAAAACCGAATGAAATTATTAAAAAATCAACGTTTCGTCCTTATTTCAGAGGACGTCTTCAGGATAATTGAAATAAAAATGTAAGAAAAGAAAAAGTCATTTTTATTTCAATTATCCTGAAGATGTCCTCTGAAATAAGGGCGAAACGTTGATTTTTTAATAATTTCATTCGGTTTTTCTATTTTTCTTAAAACATAACGTCAACCACCGCTGGTATTTTTTCATTCCTTATGCATATATATATATATATATATATATATATATATATATATATATATATATATATATATATATATATATCCTTTTTTTCGAGGGTACCCAGTTACATATGGTTGTTACAAACAACCATCTGTTTCAGTCAGTGAGGCTTCCTCAGGGTACCCAGAACCATTTTTCTATGGCATCGAATGGTTAAGATTTGCCTGACGAAGTCTCATTTACTGAAACAGATGGCTGTTTGTAGCGACCATATGTAACTGTTTACCTTCGAAAAATAGTAAACAAATATTTTGTTCTTTTGTTATCGAGCACCATTTAACAACCTCGTTGAGTTCATTAGTTCATACATTTGAATATCGCAAGCTTGAATTTATATACATATATATATATATATATATATATATATATATATATATATATATAATCTTATGTTCAAATTCTAATACTCATGAGGATAATTAGAATTCTATTACTCCTGAGGATAATTACAATGGAATGGTATATCCAACCAATTTCGGATATATTTTGTCAACACCGAGAAAGCATTTGGACCAACACAAATAACACACAATCAACGCAACACAATAAGACATCCTGGTATACTTTTCGAAATATCAAGATTGAGCAGTATGCTTTCGCTATATGGGAATATCACTTTCTCCCATGGGCCTATTTTTCGCCCACCCGGTTTTGTAACCCCGAATGAATTTGGACTCCTGATAATAGACTACCCAGGTTGTATCAACTGCTCTTTTCGTATAGTTTTTTTTCTCCATATAATTATCCACAACCACTCAAAAACTATTTTCAATAATTGTGCTGCTAAGCAAATAGCGTCCATTCTCTGAATGCAGCTGAACATTTTGATAATTACATTTCATTTCCTCTGATGATGTGAGCCATTGTTGAAAATCCATGGACTAAAGAAATTAAAAATAACCCTTTATATATATTCCTCTGTCAAGCAATAAATTCTTAAATCGAATATATGCCTCTATATGTTGTTTTTTCAGAATTTAAAATTAAACCACGAAACTTATATATATATATATACATATATATATATATATATATATATATATATATATATATATATATATATTGTGGAAATATTTGTCAAACTATACTTCACCTTTTATTCATACCAATCCTAAATTTATGAAACTCAATATATGACGAGATTGGTAGAACATAAAAGTCAAGACTCTGTGAGAAAAAATCAGTATTTCGTTCACACTTGATGAGTAAAACCCGTCAGCAAGATGAGTAGAAGAGAAGCTGCCTAGAAATGGGGAAAAATGCGGAACATAAATGTTAAATCTCTAAGAAAAAAAGAGTTAGTGTTTCGCTTGGACTTATATAGTATAAGTATATCCCATCAGCAAGAGACTTGTGACATGTTTTATGCAGGTGTACGAGAGAAGCTACCTAGAAATGGCGAGAGTTGCAGAACAGAGGTCACACAACTCTAAGAGAAAAGAGTCAGAGTTTCGCGCAGGCTTGATGAGTAAATACCTGTAAGCAACAGACGTGCATTCGCGACAAAACGGTGATTAAGGAAAAAAAGTCCACTTGCACATAATTCGCTAAACACTTGTCCAGAAACAAACCGGAGAGATCAAATCACGAGTGAATGCGGAACGGGTTTACGTTAAATGTGCTTTTCTAGTGAACAACTAACAGCAGCAAAAAACAAGTAGCAGTGTCTTAAGTAATGCATGAATAAATGTCATAGTAGCTCGTACAATTGGTTATTAATATTTGAAAAAGATTATATGTAAGAAAGAATAATCCAAAGAACATCATTTCGGATTTAGTTACGACATTTATTAGCACGTAATTATGCCGTATATTAACACACCGGTTCTCGTCAGATCATCACAGATAAGCAACGATGTACTTGGTTAGTACCAGTTGGGTGACCATTTGGGAATTCTAGGCGCTGTATGCGTTCTCTGTATATTTTGGCAATTGTTTCCAGTCGTCCTGTACAAACAATTCACTTTCCACATGTATTTAACAACATCGACTCATGAGACGTGTAGTTCTTGGTTGCGCAACTCCTGCCACGAAAACTTCACAAGCAGGCACCCATACGTGGGTATCCATAGCCTGTCAAAGACTGAAGGAGCCTGTACTTTTTATTAGCACATGTCATGTTACGTATATGAACATCATATTCTGTTTCGATTTACTTTTTATCATCCTTGTATCATTCTAGTTTTTAGATTCCCCTTTTTATTACATGGTTTTATGGTTGGTGTTTCTTTTTAATGTGGCGAAGATTCTAAAAGAGCCACTCTGAATCGAGACAGAAACAAAAGATTGCATTTAAAGATTGCATTTTCATCAAGTCATTCAAAATGACGCGTTTTTTCATGAGTAAGGGAGACAACTCTGAACAACTTTAGTAGGACGCATTTGTATTCATAATTACTAAGTGGAAATTCCATAGGTGACAGTTCATGTTTGGACCATTTGTTCGCATGTTGTCTACATTTACTGTTTTCTTCTCTTTTATCTTTTTTTTTTTTACATAGGCATCACCACATTATCAAGGCCAAGAGGCCACTCAAGGATAAGGGTTAAAGAGTGTACAGTAGAAATTGGACAATATAGTAATCATTAGTAATCAAAATTTGGTAAATTTGAAAACTTATATGGAACGGCTCATCAAGAACTTATTTACGTTCGACTTGAAGACAACCATATTGTAGTCAACCGGAAAGCAGGAAAACGGAAGACAATTCCACAGGCGTGCAGTTCTAAGAAAGAAGCTTTGTTCATGGAATCTATGTTAAGGTTTAGGCACAGATAAAGAGTGGGAGGAATTATTGATAGTGTTTACAGCTAGACCAGTGTTTCTTGTGAAAGTTTTACGAGGGGGGGGGGCCATAGATTGAAGCTCAGTCGAACACTTTCCATGAAAATAACGATACATCAGAGACAAACTCGCAACATATTTTCTGTGAGATAGAGGTTGCAAGGAAGAGAAAAGGACATCTCCTACGAGGCTACGAAGTCTATTTTGAACTCTATTATTTTATCTTCAATGTAGTTGGTACTAATCGCGTTGTTTTGTGCAGCTGTCAGATTGTGTTTCTCTTCTGTGTTTTTTTTAAAATTATTATTGTCCTTATTATCGTAATTATTATCGTTATTATAATAATTATTATTATTTGTATAATCATTAATATTATTATTATTATTATTATTATTATTATTATTATTATTATTATTATTATTGACTCACATGGAGCTTTCACATAAGTCAACAAACGATCTGATTGAAAACCCGTGGTGTTCTCTGGAGACTGAGTCACAACAAATCTCCCCAGACGTCCAGTTCTCTCCACATCCTTCGATAGCATTTGCAAATGAATTTGCATCATCGCAACCGCCTCTTACCATTGATTGCTCGCTGGCAGTGGCCATTGATTTATACTGGAATTCGAGTGGCACTAAGCCCCCCCCAAGTCCCAGTTCTCTTTGCGCTTGTCCAAGCGAGGTCTGGCTGGTGCTCTCTCCTTGGTCTTTCAGTCTTTCTTGACCCTTCTCAGCTCTTTCGTGTCACTTTTTATTGGGAGGAGCGGTGGTGAAACTATGGGGGGATGCATGATGGGGCGTGGAACTTGTAGATATCCAGTTTCGGTGTTCTTCATTCCTTGTAACACTTATTCGTTATATTGTCTTCTTGTATTATTCTCCACATTCAAGGGTTTTCCTTAATATTTCAGTCGTTTTCATTATCGTTAGTCGTTGTACCTTTGCAGTTATTCATCTAATTCCAATTTCTGACATTCTTTTTTTGAAGCTTTTCGGAATTGTTCCTAGTGCTCCTACTATTATCGGTACTATTTTGATTTTCTTCATCATCCAAATCCCTTTTAACTCTCTGGCTAGCTCTGTGTATTTGCTTTATTTCTCGTTTTCTTTCATACTCACCCTGTGGTCAGCTGGGACAACAAAGTCTACGATTTGACAGGATTTTTCTTTCTTGTTAATTATTACAACATCTGGTCTTGTTGAGTGATATTATTATTATGTTTATTTTTGTTATTATTTCTTATGCTGTATAATTATTATCATTATTATTATTTATTTATCATTATTATTGATATAATTGTTGTTATTATCATTGTTGTGATTATTATTTTTTCATTATTTGGTTAGCTTTACTCGCATTACTATTAGTATTGATGTTTTTATTGTTTCTGTTGTTGTTATTATTATTGTATTATTACATACACTACTAATGCTCCCAACTAAAATAAACTTATTTGCATTCTCATATATGTCTATATTATTTTTCCTTTCAGATTTCCCCTGTAATTACCTGCCTTGTCTTGAAATGGACGGTGGTATGAGGATGCCCGAGACCATGGCCATCTGCAGGTACTTGTCCAGAGAATTCGGTAAGTTGAAACAGCAAGATACCATTATCTTTAATATAAATAATTACATTTTGGTTTTCATTTCTGTGTGTTTCAGTGTTTGAAACAGAAAAGAACAAATACATTCGAGCATTTTTTTAATCATCTGGAAGCGTCAACGTTAAGATCCTTGCCTTCAACGCACCATTTGCTTTGCACCGCTGCTCATTGTGGACATCGTTGAGGATTTCCTTGACCATGGTGTAAAACAGGGCATCATTTACTTTGTCGTTCAACCCTGTAGTGACGTCAAATTCTCTCCCCTTGATGAATGCCACGGCAACATAATGTCAACCACCCACGGAAAGGTGGCCAAACAACTTGCCATATAGTGAAAATATATTTCGCCGAGTGACGACATGAAGTATGTGTCAGATCTTGTTCCTTCTTCTCCAATGCAAAGCATTATCCTCTCCCCAGACCTGCAAACCAAGCTTGTTTAAAATAAAATTCCAGAAATCCTCTCTGCAGGGAAAAATCAGATTATCTCTGATCAAGAAAGAAAAGATGTCCGCTGTTTATTTATCTACGACGTTATCAAGTTGACAGCTTTGGCGTGTTCAAGAACATTAAAGCATTCATGGTCCCCCGTAAGACCACAGTGAACGAGGCATAACAAATGACTAAGTTCAGCATTGCCACCCCTCATTTAGCCCCAAAAGTCCCCAGGGGACGTCAAATTTTAGTTAAAATAGACAAACAGTACAGTTTTCGGGCTTAATATATGTAAATTTGAGTTCTGCACCATGCAAATAAAGAAATGGCTAAGTCCATCACTGCCCCCCCCATTTAGCCCCGAAATTTCCCAAGGCTTTAAGATATGTAAATTAGACTTCAGCACCGTGCAAAACGGCTAAATAGACATACACATAAATTTTTGTACAAATATCATAGAATGGTCCCAAAAATGGAGTGGTTTTATTAGCCCTAAAAGATCCCTTGTGGCACACCCAAAGGTTATAGTGAAGTATACACAAACAAAATTATATAGAAATCAGTTAGTTACAATTTTTAAGAAAGTTTTATAAAAATCCAAAGCATCATTTTTTTTAATAAGC
This sequence comes from Euprymna scolopes, assembly GCF_053919585.1. Lineage (NCBI taxonomy): Eukaryota > Metazoa > Mollusca > Cephalopoda > Sepiida > Sepiolidae > Euprymna > Euprymna scolopes. The sequence goes on along the minus strand of NC_136521.1, from coordinate 2,400,793 downwards.
ACAACAGTGTCAATTTTAGCCATTTTGACCCGAAAAGCACCTCCTTTTATAATCATAACAGGTTTAATGCTTGTGCCAAATTTCAAAATATTCCAAGGTGTAGTTATTGAGAAAAGTGCGGACAGACGAACGGACGAACAGACGAACGAACGAACGGACAAGAGTGAATTTACAGGCCCACCCTCCTTTTGTCGGGAGACAAAAAAATAATGAGTCATAAAATAGTTGCGATTGTATATTTGTTCCAGCTCACTGATTATAAGTTATTTTAAGCGCAAAATGTCTTTTATTTTTAACCAGATTCCATAATGACTGTTAAACTTTTGAATTTAAATTTAAAACTCTCTAATATAACTTTCAGTCGTCGTCGTGTTTACCTCTAATTAATGACCTTGTTTCAAGTCGCTATGCAATTATGTATAAATAAATAAATAAATAAATAAGCCCAAGTTGCTGTGATTATAATTAGTACAAAGCCAATTTCGTGTACAACATGCACGTTGCAGAAAATTGGTGGCGATTGTGGCACATCGAGCTGTTTTTACATACGAATGGTATGGAAAACCCCCCAGATCGATGCGGTACTGACGTTTCATGTCTTTAGTTGTTTCCGTTCGGATTGTTCGCCATATTGCTACGCTCTCAGACCCACTGCCAATCACAGTCAGATTCAATTCGTGTTGATAACGCGTGATATCAATGGTCAGTCGTCGCCAATTTTCTTAACATGCATGCTGTATAAAAAATCAGGTTTAAACTAATTTAATTTGATCATAGTTGTCGCATTTCCAACGTCATCCTTTATTCATTTAACAAAAATATATGAAAATGCGGATTGTGCATTTGTCATAAACGTCCAGAAAACTACAAAGTCAAACGACAAAAGTAACACTTACTGCATATGTATCGCTTTGTTAGTGATCATTGTTTCATATCATAATTATTGGAGTTGGCCACGTACACGATTCCACAATTAATTACAAAGGCTGTGACAACAGTATATTCTTTTCATTGTTTTGACTCTTGAGTATATACCCTTAATATTTTATGTTTTTATATAGACTAATTTGGTTCTTGGTTGATTAAGTGTGTCTAACTGTGAGAGTAAAAAAAAATGAAAAAAAATATTCAGTTGTCACAGCCCTATTACATAATAACAATGTCTCTCTAGTACATCGTACGTACCATCCGACTAAATATTGTTGACTTTCTTTCTCACGAATACAAGCATACAACGACATATCAAATCTATGTACTTTTTCTGAAAGGTTTCCTTTTTACAACAAAAGGCCAAATATTTCTGAGCAAGTTTATTTTAATTAATATCTATACTATACACATCGATATTTTAAAATAAATTATGATTGTGTAATTTTAATTAATTAATTAGTAATAATCCTAGTGTATTGGGTTTGTAACTAAGTTCTTGCCATTTTTTTTAAAACGATATTGCATTTCCGAGTCAAAATAAAGTGACTTCTACCGAAAAAGTATTGTGAATCTCGTTGGACGCTGGGAAAAGTTATGTACACGAATGGAGAATACATCATTGATTAAATAATTATTAGTTCTTATTTTACTCTTAAAAGATGTAGATTTACACAACGGTAAAAAAAAAACTTAGTTCTTAATCTAATAGTTAAAGTTAATGGAAAAATATTCTAAGCCTTGCCATACGTTTCTATTTTCAAGGTTTTTACCCCAAGAGCAGCATGGACATGATGAGGTGTGACTACATCTGCGATTGCTTCTATGAAATCATGCATGATTACATGAGGTACTTCCACTGGAAGAACGGACGCTTCAGGGTGAGTCAGTTTACAATACACATTTGTTTAACGGTTTATGTATTACGTAGCTGTAGCTGTAACTAAATGACGGCTCACGTGCCGAGCTATATTTTAAGCCGTCACGTGATTATGATGGCACGGAATGAAAGTCATATATAGCTATAAAGATCGGAAAGAAAGTGTGAAGAAGCGAATAGATGAGAAAGGAAAAGACGCATTAAGATTGGAAAGTTATGATAGACAAGTAAAGGGTACTCTTCCTCCTATTCCCTCGATTAAGAGCCATCTCTATCTGGTGCAGTATATTAAGAACCAGCTGTGTTTGATATCGTATATTGAGAGACAGCTGTGTAAGGTATCGTGTATTAAGATAAGACTGTGTCTGGTCTCGTTTATTGAAAGACAGCTGGATTTGATGTTGTGTAAAGGGAGCCGGCCAACGTTGTGATTAGAAAGAGAACATATACTGATGTTAAATACATGTCGGCGACTCGTGTAGTAAACACAGAAAATAAATAAATCTTTCTTTCACTGAGGAAGTTTGTGTCAAAGTTTTAATGTTCTTTTGTGACTGTCTCTGCATAAAACGTATGGGTCCAGAAACAATAATGGCACAAAAATCACGATCATAATAATGTGTTAAATATACGGCGCAGACATATGTTTTCTATGTCTCCCGTCTTAAATAATTTAAATAAAGGATTGAGTTTTAATTATCTTACCAGAGTTAATGTCGTTGTGTGTGTGATCATGCATTTTCACATACCTCTGTTTCTTTGTCCATCTGGAACATCTCGTCTGGGAGGGAGACTGGTACCTGTTTTTAGGGACGAAGATTTATTTCACTACAAGACAAGAAATTGGTTCTATAGTTTCTTATTCATCTTCCAGATCGTTCGCAGAAGATTGGAAAGTGAATTTGGCCTGTGTTATTTTTTTCTTCTAGTTCTTATTTCTACCACGTCAGCGTTCGTTTCCCCCTCCACACATACAGCGAAGGGGAGGAGACAACGGCGAAGTCGTCCGCTTTCTTCCAAGTCCCAAGCAAATCTCCTCGATTCAGCTAACCTGATCACATGACTCACACACAATCCAATCAGCTGATCTTGACTTCTGGCCAACGTGTCTACACTATAATTCTCTCTCTCTCTCTCTCTCTCTCTCCATTCTCTAACAAATGTCACGATATCGATATATATTACAATTTGTTATTTGTTACTCAAAGTCATGCGTTGAAATGCTATACTAGAAGTCATTATCTATACAAAAATAAATTGTAGAGTTATATTCCTTTCAAGATAATATCAACACTTTTATTTATAAATAAGTCAGTATGAATATAATAATAATTATTGGTAACGTGTCACCCATTTCTTCTACTTATACTAACTCGCCAGACCTGCTAGAATTCCAAAGAAGCATCTTTCATATACAATAATTTACTGCTAGACATTCTATGGACGCTCAGCCTGAATGGAAACCCCGCGATATTATTGTACATTTTTTGGGAAAATTATAAAAATAGTAAACTGGTTAATATAGTGGCTGACTATATTGGGTAATTACGGGTTATCTACAATATCAGTATAGAAGTCGGACACAATGCGCGAAGGGAAACCACACGATATCATTATACTTTATACTTTTAGACAGAACAGATACTATCCTTGGATCTTAGCGGGAAGATTAAGAAAGTATATTTTAGTTTCACGTACGGCCCAAAAGCGACATCACTCATTTTTTTTTTTATTTCGTATTCGGTAATTGGGTAATCGTATTTATTAAAAAAAGGATTAATAAGGCTATGGCAATTATAATAATTATTATTATTAGTTTTATTAAAAATTTCTGTAAATATATTAAAAAACGCACTCACAGAGACACCCATTTATTTAAATATATTGTGTTAAATTTACGTTCGTTTTGTTACTTACGCTAAAAGTTTTGTGTAAATAGAAAAAAGATTTGTAAATATTTAATATTAAAGAAAATGTTTTGTAAATATATATTTTTTCTTTTAAATCTGAAAAAGTTTTGTAAATATATATTTTTTTAAATCTTGTTCGCGAACATTCGACCATACCTGCTATTTGGCGTGTTTACAAACAACCGCCGGCAATGTCAAGGTCGAACAACCGGTGTCACTTGAAATGTGTGCCAATCTTCGTCTTATGCTACGGGGTATCTAATCTTTACTTGATCTAAATAAATTATTCTTCGATGAGAAATAATTTTAAGTAAAAAATAGATTTATTTTAACTATCTAAACTTATTTTGACTATCGAGAATATATCATTTAATATTTATCTTTTATATGTTTGTTAGAGAGATGTGGTTCTCGATTGATTAACAGCGTCTTACTGTGTCGGATATATACCCGAGAGTCAAGACGATGATAAGAATATTCTCTTGTCATAGCCCTAGTGATTACATCCAAACATTAAATTTACGTATCTATATGCTAATTAAATGTTCGGAGTGAGTTATCCCATCCTATGCTTCCTTTAAATAATACTGTTATATATTGTTCTTCATCTGAGTTCTCACTAGGGTTATCACTGTGGGGCGCCATTTACGTTTTCTATATAACATAAGAAGATTCCGTGTGATTGTCTCTAATATAAATAGTTGTGTGTTTGATTTTCATAAAGGGAATCATGTGTGTGACATGTAATTTCTGAACCTACCTCTGCTTCTTCTCGCTGTTGGACCATCTGGGAATTTCTCATTCTGGGGGGAGACTTGATACCTGTTTGACGAAGATTTATCACTCCAAGACGATGAATGTGTTTTATAGTTTTTTATTTCACTTTCCCCAGAGGTCCTGCAGCAGGTGGAAGTGAAATCTGCTTGTGTGGGTTCTTCTTCACACACGTCAGCGTTCGTCTTCCCCCCTCCCCAGTTAAGAGGGGGAGACCACGGAAAAACGTCCGTCTTCTTCAAAGCTCAAATCAAATCTCCTCGATCGAGCCAAGCACGTCACTCATACGTAATCTGGTCAGCTGACCTTCGGTTCTTGTAAACGTGTCTACACTCCACATTCACTCACCTCTCTCTCTCTGTCTGTCTGTCTGTCTGTCTCTCTCTCTCTCTCTCTCTCTCTCTGTAACAATACGATCTCTCGATCGAATAATTTACAATCTGGAAACCGTGAGACACGTACGTACGTTAAAGGTACAACGGTATTAATATAAACATGAACATCAACATATTTTACAAGAAGTTTCATCTAAAATAAATATCACACCAACGGTATAAAAGTTTAATTATGGATAGATTTATGCTGGATAGCGATTACATAATCTAATATTCCACCTGAATGGATCAGAAGAGATTGCATTGGTATGATGACTAAAAATACATCCATGACCTGAAAGTTACATCTCTCTGTTGCAGATATTTATTGTGTGAGGCCCTAAGAAAGCGAAACCTGTCATGAACGTACGTCAAAAGCAGAGATGCGTCATTAAATCTTTTCGGGTTATTTACGGCCGAATCCAAAGATTTAGAAGAATTTTTTTTTCATTAGAATATATTTGTTGTTTTCAAGTCGGTTTCTATTTAACCCATAGTTGAAACCCTAACAGGTACTACCACTTCGGGTCAGAGTGGACCTGGGAGCAATAGTAATTAAAGGGTGGCTCCACATTCCCCAAAGCCCACAAGCTGGGGCCTCATCACTGGATATAGTTTAAGGTCATATCCAGGACCCCCATTGAGGGACTTTTGACCTCTGCAGGGGGGCAGTCGGCGTATTCTAATGCCACACCGACAGGGCCCCTTTGTTAATAGTGTATTAATAATGGTGGGTATTATGTAGAAAATTAAAGGTTGCTCGTTTTAATGATATCACTCTTGTCTTCGTAGTTTTTTAACTGCTTGAGTTTAAAAAATAGGAGGCTTTAATTTTGGGAGCAACCCTTGTATAAATAAGCGCGCTCTTAACGCCTATGTGCGGCCATCGTTTATCGCTGATAAAAGAGTGTTGAGAATGGTGGTAACTATGTAGAAAATGAATTTTGACGCACAAAACGTCGCTCGTTTTAATGGTACTACTCCTATCGTCGCAGGTGTTCAATTTTTTAGTTAAAAAAAATAGACGCTACTTTTGGAACACCTTCTATAATCTTATAGTTAAAAAAAATTATATGGTATATAGGACAGTGGGGACTAATGTGTTTACTTATATTAGTGCTTGTGGTGATGTTGGTGTGTTCTGGTGTACCAAATCAACATACAAACCTTTTTTTACAAGGGAATTACAACTTATCAAGGCTCAGAAGCCACTCGAGGATAAGCGTTAAAAAGTGTACAGTGGTCAAAAGGGCAATATATTAATCGTTACAAGCGTAAATTTTGTAAATTGGATACTTAAGGGGAACGGCTCATCAAGAACTTGTTTACGTTGGACTTGAAGACAACCATATTGTAGTCAGCTGGAAAGCAGGTCAATGGAAGAGAGTTCCACAGGTGTGCAGTTCTGAGACAGAAGCTTTGTCCACGGAATCTTCGTTTAGATTTAGGTACAGATTAAGAGTGGGGGGAATTATTGATAATGTTTTCAGCCAGATGAAAGTTTGGCGAGGGGTGATCAAAGACCGGAGCTCAGACGAGCATTTGGCATGAAAATAACGATAAATCAGAGACAGGCTCGCAACGTCTCTTTTGTGAAAAAAAAGGTTACAGGGAAGAGAAAAGGGCATCTACCACTAGGCTACGGAGTCTATTCTGCACTCTGTCAAGGCAGGATAAGATTTTCCTAGCAGCCGCTGCGCAGATGTGTCAGCAATATTCCATGCTTGGATGTACCTGGCTCTTATATAGGTAGACAATTGCATCAGCAGTTAGATATCTACTGGATCGATAGAAGGATCCCACCATTTTTCCAGCGACCTTGGCAACGAATTTGATGTAAGTGTTCAATTGCAGATACGGAGTAAAGGCCAGAAGCTTGTCAAAAGAATAGAACCATTTATTTCATGTTATGTTACATAGGGGTTCATCTAATGTGTCCTGTTATTATTTGACGTGTTATTAATCTCTACAGTAGCTTTCTTCACTGTGTCAACCCTAAATTATTGTGCTGAAGCCTATTTATGTTCCGTGATCGTCTAGGTGTGAGTTCTTAACATTTTCTCTTTGATTCTCTCCCCTCTGACCTTGAGCGAGTGGTACAATAGGATAAGAGGGGGCTGCTTTCTTTTAATGTATCTAAAACCAAGCTCCTATATTTAAATCATCAACGCTCTGACCTCCATCTGGCATCAATTGAAAGTGATGGCTCTCGTCTTGGGGAGGCTCGATGTTTTGACAAGCTTCTGGGTTTGACCTTTACTCCTGATCTGAAATGGAACACGTACATAAAGTTTGTTGTCAAGGTCGCTGGGAAGATAATGGGATCCCTCTACCACTCCAGAAAATATATCACTACTGATGCAATTCTCTATTTGTATAAAAGCCAAGTACGTCCAAGGATAGAGTACTGTTGCCATATATGGGCAGGAGCTGCTAAAAACAGCCTATCCTGCCTTGACAGAGTACAAAATAGACTTCGTGACTTAGTGGGGGATGCCCTTTTCTCTACCCTGCAACCTTTCTCACAGAGAAGAGACGTTGTGAGCCTGTCTTTGTTTTCTTGTTATTCCCATGGCAAGTGCTCGTCTGAGCTCTAATCTCTAGTTCCCCCTCGCCAATCTTTTACGATAAACACCGTCTAGCTGAAACTACTGTCATTAATTTTCCCTACTCTTTATCTGTGCCTAAATCATAACGTAGATTCCATGAGCAGAGCTTCTTTCTTAGAAGTGCACGATTGTGGAATTCTCTTCCGTTTACCTGTTTCTCACCTGACAACAACTTTGATTTCTTCAAGTCCAACATAAACAAATTCCTGATGAACCGCCCCCTTAAGTAAGACACTTTATCATATCGCCAATAATAAAGTATTACTACGATTCCATCCCGTTGATTACTGTACACGCAATAAGTCTTATCCCAGAGAGGCTTTCGGGCCTTGATAAGTGGTGAAATCCATGCCAAAAAAAAAAATCTTGGTGTGTAATTAACTCTTTTCTTAAACTTTTTGACCTTGTTGTGATCGTTAGTGGTGTCTCTTTGTATGCCCGCCTAGTGAAGGTCTCCTCTAGTGAGCGTGTGGGGATGGAGGTGCGTCGCCATGTAACAGGAATACATAACGACGTATCTGGTTCTGCTGCTGTCTGTTTTGGAGGATTCCTCTTAAGGAAGTTTACAAAGAGACGCATAAGAAATAACTCAAGACGATGGTTTGGTTTTTGTATTCCCTTATTCGCTCCCAGGCATTACGTCTAGCAGAGGAGCGATGGACGATATTTGTTTGGGTAGCTAATTCTTATGCGTCTCACGTCCGAGATACTCCTCCCCTAGAGAGGAGACACCTTTCCGATTGTCTTCTTCTATTGACGTCCTTAATCCACGTTTAATAATATAATGGACGATTCCAGTATTATTCATTTCTCTATAAATGACCTCCAACTATTATTATACATTGAGTGCTTGTGATAGAGAGAGAGAGAGAGAAAGAGAGAGAGAGTGAGAGAGAGAAGGAGAAAGAGAGAGTATAGCAAATATATAGGTCATCTCCCCGTGATTAAGAATTCATTCGAAAAGGGACGAATTACGTTCTATTTTAAATGAGACAGTTTAGAAATGAACTGGTTTCCAGGAAAGATGATCAGAAGGGATACTCTGCCATGCATTTGCTCGAAATACATCCCCAATAATGCCGTAAGGAAAACTTTGATAATCCTTAAGAGCGAAATTTACCCTTTATTTTTATATATGAGATTTATATAAAAAACAAACATTAGTTCGGAAATGTTCTCTTTCTCGCAATAGCATTCCTCACAGAAGAGACGTTGCGAGCCTATATCTGTTCGATTGCTATTTTCATGGCAAATGCTCGTCTGTGCTCTAATTTACTTTGCTAAACTTTCACGAAAAACATTCACCTAGCTACAACTTCTATCTACAACTTCCCTCAGTCTCTACATGTGCATAAATTTAAACGCATATGTCATGAACACATATTTTTCCTTGAACTGCACACTGTTCAGCTGGCCTGCTTTGATTTCCAGTTTATTACAATGTGATTGTCTTCAAATCCAATGTAAACATATTCTTATTGAGCCGGCCTCTGAATAATTATCTTATACTCAATTTCCACCACTAACGATGACCACCGTACAGGCATTAATCGTTATACTTGAGTAGACCTCGGGCCTTGATAAATGAAACCTATTTTGTAAAAAAAATTAGTAGATAATAATTTGTTTTTTAATAAGATGTTTACGAATGACATATTTTATTTGTCGTTTTTTTTTCAGTACAACTGGTCTGAGGGTGGCATGATGGGTTCTAACATGGGATCCAGCGGAATGATGGGATCAAATATGGGATCCAGTGGAATGATGGGATCCAATATGGGATCCAGTGGAATGATGGGATCCAATATGGGATCCAGTGGAATGATGGGATCCAATATGGGATCCAGTGGAATGATGGGATCAAATATGGGATCCAGTGGAATGATGGGATCCAATATGGGATCCAGTGGAATGATGGGATCCGGTGACATGAACTGCAATTACGACGTAAGTATTAATTTCAGATTTTGCCACTAACAACTACGTCCAGCGCCTCCGCAATCGATGTAGCTTAGATTTAAGCACACTGCTGATACTACTGCTAGAAATTTTGATGATGGTTAGGTTACCGAGTGTATAGAATCTATGACATTCGTATCCGTAATATACTTACAAAAGCTTTTATCTCATAACCTTCCAGATTAAACTGATATTACTGTTCGAAAAAACAGTGAAGGCTGATTGGCAAGCCGTCTGCTCACAGGGACATGTTGGTTAATATGGGTCATCGGTTTATTCATTTATCTAGGTATTAATTAAATACTCTATAGTGAGAAAAAGTCTCCCAAAATATTGGGTCCTGGATATGACCTAAAACTATATTCTATAGGGAGGCCACAGCTTGCGAGCGTTGGAAAGTGTGCAGCCACCCTTTAATTGCCATTGCTTCCAAATCAACTCTGACCCAGAATGGTATTACTTGTGAGGGTCCCAACTATAGGGTAAATAGAAACCGACTTGAAAAAAAGAAACAAATATATTCTATTAAAAAATTGTTCTTCAAAATTACTAGATTCGGTATTAAATAATTTGAAAAGAGTTGATATGCTGTAAAACAACAAAAAAAAAAAAACAACTAACCAAATCCACCAACCAAAATATGGGAAAATTCATATTAATTATTAATGTATTCGTTTCTCTTGTACAAATTGCACGAGAAACTTAGAAGAACTAAAACAAATTTCTTTGTTGGGTTATATATATATATATATATATATATATATATATATATATATATGTATGTATATATATATCGATAAGTGAACCCTTCAGGAGAACGTCTGTGCATGGAATCTTTAAAGGTGAGGTGACTGGTGAATAGACAGCCACCACATTGTCTTGGCAAAAGACCAGACCAGAGTCCAATTGCACGGAGACTAAGACAACGGGGCGCCCATTTTTGCTGCAGCCTGCTTCCGCCTTTTAGACCGTCGTAGAGCTCGCCCTGCTACCATAGTCCGCCCACTCCGGCTTTGAGGTCTTTTTGGAACCTCCCCTCGACCTTACGGCCATGGGTGGCCCTACCTATCACTCACAAGTTCATTGGAACACACAAGCCTCTCCACCTCGACATGGTGGTGTTCCGAGGAGAGCAGAGAAATGAGAGATCTACTAGCAAAACAGCTCCTCCCACCTCTTCCATTACCTAGCCGACCACCCACACATGCCTTCACTGCAATAAAGTCTGCGGGTCAAGGATCGGCCTCTACAGTCATCTGAGGACCCTCAGATGACCAGACTAAATCTCACCGACGGGAGAACTTGGAAAAATACATTGTAAAAGTGATATTCGTTTGAAGGTTGAAAGCCCAATTCTCAGTGAAAACGACCGAACATATAACTGTGACTTTCTAAGGACTTCTATCCAGTCATATCTGATAGAATGTGCCCACGTGAATTAAATTAAATTTTCCGTTCAAAACTATGTGCATATACTGGTGATAGGACGATTCCAATATTCTTTCCGATTCCGAAACAATTACTGATTCCGTACTAAATTCCCGATTCCGATTCTTTATAAATCTGTAAATATTTAACTATAGCGTTGTTATTTTTACTCCGATTACCGTAAAAATGGGCAGATATTTTTTAAACCTAAAAATAAATAAATAATTAAATAAACTTGTGCAGTATAATCTACAGATTTTCGGTTTACTGGTAGTTTAAAATCAATAAATTTTTATTACTTTATTATTATTACTAGCAATAAAAAAAATAGTTTTAAACCGAGTTAATTAAAAGAAGACAAATAAAAGAATCGTTTTGGCATCGGGAAATACGCACACATTTTTCCGATTTCGATACCTTCCAATGTTCCGATTTTTCTAATTCCCGATTCCGATTACGATCAATCGCCCCAATAATAGAAAGATTCCCGAGTTCGACAGAAAGATTCCGAAGTTCAACATGATTCTGTCTAATGGTCAGAGGCGGGTATATGTAAACTCCGTGATAATTCTGCCAAATAAAATTTTATCTACAACCGATATGCAGAAACTTTATCAAATTGAATTCCCAGCAATACATTTAATTTCAATAACGCGTTTCATTTGGTTTTAGAACTACATGTACTGGAGATACATGAACACCTTCAACAGGATCATGCCCTTCATGGAGAGGACTCTGTGCATGCGCAATGGCGGAAACCAGTGGTTCATGGGAGATCAGGTGAGTTTTAAAATTAATAAATTTTATATTTAGTATGAAACCTTATGTTTTTGATACATCAATTTTGATCAAGAGAATATGTCACCATTCACAGAGATTGTAGGCATTATATGTAAGCAAGTATAACTGCGTGGTGAACTTTCGTTGTTAGATGCTATTGCATGCGTACGGTTAAAGCGTGAGATAGAGGATATCTCTTTCTCTACTATTATATAGGAATTTTATCTATGTGTGTCCGTTCCCTATGGACTCCTAAACGGTTGAGCCGATTTTTTTGAAATTTTACAAAAATGTTCTTTATGTGCCTGGTAGTGTTCTTGGATAGATTTTGTATGTTTCTGATAAGTATCGATAATCGATAACTGAAACAAAAAAAATCGATGAAAGGAAAAAAACAGGCAGTTTTGACAATGTTTTACGCCTCATACAGATAATATCATGAGAACAACTGAGAAGTGTTATTACCGCACAAGCAGAAAGGGCCAGCATATAAAATCAACAATAAGATCTTTGATATGGCATGAGCACGTTCTGAAAGAACGCGTCTGTAAAGAACACAAGTGAACCGTGATATCTGACTGTTTTTTTTTTACATAGGAATCACCATTTATCAACGCGCGGAGGCCACTCGAGAATAAGGGTTAATGGGTATACATTAGTCAATGTGATTATCGCGTAGTAGACATACGAAGTGGGAGTTTTGTAAATTGGATTTCTTATGGGGGACGGTTCGTTAAGAACTTGTTTACGTTGGACTTGAAGACAATCAGATGGTAGTCAGTTGGAAAGCAGGCAAACGGAAGAGAGTCCCACAGGCGTACAGTTTTAAGAGAGAAACTTTGTTCATGGAATCTACATTCAGGCTTAGGCACAGATTAAAGAGTGTTGGAAACTATTGATAGTGGTTTTGGCTTTGTGAAAGTTTGGCGAGGGAGAACCATAGATTGAATGTCAGCTGAGCATTTGCCATAAAAATAACGATAAAGCAGAGGCTAGCTCGCAACGTTTCTTCTGTGGGAAAGAGGTTGAAGGAAAGTGAAAAAAGCCCCCCCCACTAAGCTACGATGTCTATTTTGCACTCTGTCAAGGCAGGATAAGCTGCCCAGATGTGGCAACAGTACTCCATCAACGGCCGTACCTGGCATTTATAAAGATTTAGGCACAGAAAAAGAGCGGGATAAATTATTGATAGTGGTTTCAGTTAGACGAGTGTTTTTCGTGAACTCTTGGAGAGGAGTACATTAGATTGGAGCTTAAACGAGCACTTCCGGTGAAATTAACGATAAACCAAAGACAGGCTCGCAACGTATCTTTTGTGTGAAAGAATTTGCAGGGACGAGAAGAAGGCATCCCCTACTAGGTTACAATATCTATTTTGAATTCAGTAAGAGCAAAATAAAGTGCTGCTAGCAGGTACTTCCCAGATATTGCAAGTATACTCCATATTTGGACGATCTTGACTCTTATATAGGAACAGAATTGCATCCGCAATGAAATAGATACTTGAGGGACCTTGGCAGTGTATTTGATGTACGTGTTCCATTTACGATCAGGATTAAAGGTCAAACTTAGAGGCTTGACAAAACATGAAGCCTCCTCAAGACGAGAGTCATTCATTTCAATTGATGCCAGCCGGGAATCAGAACGTTGATGATATAATGATAGAAACTTGGTTTTAGACGCATTACAATTAGCCAGCCACCCCTTTTCTCATTGCCATACGTGTAAAAGACCAGAGGATAGAGAATCAGAAAAAAATTTCGTCGTTTACGGCCTTTCAAGTGCTGCCAAAGATTGTAGTGTCGTAAGCATAAATGTCTGGGGATAATCTTAGGATGTCATTTGGAAGATCATTGATGTAGATGAGGAAAAGAGTTTGGCTCAGGATGGACCCCTGAGGGACTCAGCTTTAATGTAATGAGCTTCTGATTTTTGCTCATCAACCACGACTCTTATGAACCTATCAGAGGGGAATGATTTAATACTTGAGAAGTCCTTTGATATGTCAAAAGGCTTTGCTCTAAAAAGGAAGGCTTAGTCGAGAGATTCGCTTATTTTACATCTGCTGTAAATCTCGCAGAACGGAAATCATGTTGTATTCCGCTGATTTATTTCCAGTACAATGTTTTACACATGCTTAATTGCAAGAAGACTAAAAAGCGACCTGAGCATGAAGAGTCCTGATGCCAACACCTCTTGGAATCTCACCAGAACTCTGACATGATCACCTCTGACACGAATACGTTGCTTGGAAATGTTGCCTGTTATACAGAGATATAGAGCCAACTAGTGAATTATTACAGATTCGGAAGTCTACATCAATGGCAATAAAGTTAGCTAGTGTTAATTTGACATAATATACATTCAACGCATGATAATAAACCAGTTTTACAAAACATATTTGCTTCCAGACATAGTTGGCATTAATTAGAGCGATGGGTAGTAGTTAAAACGCTATAGAACGTACAGAGTTACATGTCGTCACGGTTTACGAGATGTTCTCATAGATCTGTCTATATAAGACAATTTTTAAACATCGGTTAAAGCCAGTCTGTCATATGATTTTTCTCTGGATGACAGCACAACCTTCGCTGTCACTTTTTTGGGCTCGTCCGTATGAATGTGTACATGTTCTTAGCAATCTTGTTGGAAAAAAGGGTTTTTTCCCTAAAGGTGGCAAGGTTTGTTTTTCGTTTAGATTGAGTTGCCAGTTGGAGGCATACAGTTGGCTAGGTAAAAACCAAGATAAAAATTCCGAGGGACTATTGTTTTTGCTAAGAAACAGGTTTATTTGGGCTTCAATTAAAAGTTAAAGATTTAAAAACCTTTGTGCTTTGTTTATTTTCCAAGAGATCTTGGTATTGTTTAATTATGAGGTGATTGAAAGCAAATTTTGTTTGGCGCGCTCTAAGTTTGGTGTAATAGTTTTTGCATCTCAACGACAAAGAAATGTATCGTAAATTCCATCATAGAATGATAAGCTGGGGAAGGTTTATATGAATTGTTGATGTATAGATTAAAGTTTTTTTTAAACAATAATATAAAACACTTTATAACCTTGACGACATGTTACAAAATTTTTTCAGTTTGCGTCACTGATTTCAGCTGAGTTAGGAAGTTAAATTACGGTGTACATAATTAGCTAAAAATCATAAATCTCTCTCCAGCGGCACTTCTCTCTAAATAAAATCCCCAAGAAAAAGTTCTACGATTGTTTCCTTGTGTCATAAAAAAAGTGTATAGCAACAATTAGATGAAACGGAGAGGACAAAAATAAACGACTATTACAGAAGTGGAAAAAGCCATGTATAAAAACGCCGCACCTGTACAATGAAAGACGGTGCATTATTTTCAAGGAATTATTAGTCGCATTACGATCTTAATAGCAGTTCAGACCATTTTATAGACATCGGCTAAACACTAAATTGAATAATCTGCGTTTTAGTATATATTTATATTTGAATTTTTTCAAACTAGTCATTCTTAATCTAATGTGGTTAATTTTATTTTTCTCTTCTTCCAGATGATGTGGTGTGACATGATGTTCTATTGTTGCATGGAGAACATGTACATGCAGAACAAGTCCATGTTCAGCAACTATCCAAGAATGATGGCTCTCTACAACCGTTTCGCTAGTCATCCCAAGATCTGCAGCTACCTTAAGAGCCGTTGCATGACCGACTGGTAAATAGAAAGAAATGGGTTTGAAGGTGTTTTATTGTTGTCCGTCGAAATCTTTCAAAGGAAACAACGGAATCTCCATTTTGAAACGAGATTTAAAAAAAGAATGTTAAAAATGTAAAAATATCGAATAAATGAAATATATTCTCGTAATTTGAGACTTTGTAATTATTTTTTGTTCTTTGTTTAATTTTGTGATTTGTTGACACTTTTTTATTATAATTCACTTGCATCTTACCTGGTATTCAAATACGTAATTATACTTTTTAGAAATGTATCAATAAACTACATCTTACAGTTATGGATTTCATATCAATTTTATATCTAAACAAACTTTTCTCTTCACTGCGACCTCTTTCTCACAGAAGATCGTTACGAGTCTGTCACTGGTTTAGCGTTATTTTCATTGTAAGTGTTCGTCTGAGCTTCAATCTATGGTCCCACACAAACATTCACGAGAAACACTCGTTTGACTGTAAACACTATCAACAATTTCACCCACTCTTTATCTGAGTCTAAACCTAAACGTAGATTCCATGAACAAAGTTTCTTTCTAAGAACTGCACATCTGTGGAACTCTTCCGTTACTTGTTTTCCAGCTGATTACAATATGACCGTCTTCAAGTCCAATGTAAACAAGTTCTTTTCTCTTCCCTGCAACCTCTGTCTCACAGAAGAGACGTTGCGAGCCTTTTTTATTGTTATTTTCATGGATTTATTTATTTTGTTCTTTTTTTGCTTTTTCGATTTTTCACGTTTTATTTTTATAATTCAGATGCATCTTATTGAACTCATGAATTATTCGATAAAACTTGGGAATTAATCCGGAATTTCGAATGTAATCCTTTATTTAATCCATGAGATCCCATCTATAATAATTTCATCTATAATATAAATGTCATTTGTATGTTATAATGCATGTATGTATGTATGTATGTATGTATGTATGGATGGATGGATGGATGGATGGATGTCTGCCTAAAACTTTCGACAATGACGATGGATTTTCCTGAGATCGCCATCGTTTTCACGCTGGATCCGTTGGATGACAAATATCGAAAAATTGGCCAAAAACATTTATTTTTTAACCCTCAACTTAACATATTTCTACAGAATAGGACCGCCTATTTCGCTGATATTTTCGAAAGTCATCGTCTCTTTTCGCTTTTCCAGCCTTAATTTAAACATACAATTGGCGATTGACCCAACAGCAAACACGCCAAGTTTTCTCAACGTTCTTTTCTTCCTTCGTGGTATGTCTTCATGCCTGCCTGCCTACTAACATTTTTGCTTCCCCCGACATTCGTGCAACGCCAGGAGCCCAGGCTAATTTTTAATATAAATCTCACGTCTGTTTAAATGTATGTATGTATGTATGTATGTATGTATCCCAAAAACTTTTAATAGAGGCGACTGATTTTCACGAAATAGGAAGCGTTTTCAAGCTGGACCCTTCGGACGACAAATATCGAAAAATTAGCGAAAACATTAATTCCTTCACCCTCAACTGGGCACATTCCTACAAGGATGGGTCGCTTTTTTCGCCGATATTTTCGAAAGTCATTCCCTCTTTTCGATTGACTTAATTTAAACTTAATTTTAACTTATTTAAACCTTCGACAATTTCGGGTTGGCGATGGACGCAATGGCAAAGACTTCATGTTTGTTTTTCATGTTCTTTTCCTCATTCGCGGTACGGGTTCGAGCCTGACTGGCTACAACCATTTTTTTTTGCTGAACACGCACCTCCAAACACTAGCCTGGTTACATGTACTTGTCAAAATGAAAGAAACAACTTTCCATCATTTAATTTTTTTTTTAAGTTATACTTTTAACAGGGTTAAATATATATCTGTATTAATATTATTTATTTGGCATTTTTATAGGCGGTTAACTAATCTTTTGTGTAACGTTTTCTACTTTGTTAATTTTAATTGAAACAAAAAAAATCCTTACTGCAATTTTTTTTATTCGAGGCCTAAGTAAACTGAAAGTCATTATTTCGACATGTTAAAGGGTATCTCACCTTTTAGTTATAACGTTATAGAAATTAGATCCCCCATTTTGTAAACACGGTAAGGAATTATTGCCCGTTGTTTTTTTTTGGTATTTGTGTACTTTTGCGGCTATGCTGAAATATTTTCTCATTTATTAAATTATTTCTCTTTAATAGGTTCATTATAGTAGTGGTTGACGGGCAGAAATCAGAAGCTCTCAGAATTAATGCTGGAGTCCCTCAGGGATCCATCCTGGGCCCAAATCTCTTCCAGATCTACATTAATGATCTTCCAAATCACATCATTACATCATTCGTAGGCATTTATGCTGACGATACTAAAATCTATGGCAATACATAAAAGACCGTAAACGACCAAGTTCTTTCTGATTCTGTCTCCTCTGATTTTGAGCAAGTGTACAATGGGGTAAAAAGTGGCTGATTACTTTCAATGCATCTAAAACAGAGCTTCTCTCTCTACACCATCTACGCTCTGATTCCAATCTGGAATCGGTTGAAATGAATGGCTTTTGTCTTGATGAGGCTTTATGTTTTGATAAGCTTTTGGGCTTGACCTTTCCTTACTGATCTGAAATGGTACACGTATATCAAATCCATTGCCAAGCTCGCTGGAAAAATGGCGGGATCCTTCTACCGCTCCACTAAATATCTCACTCCTGATGCACTTCTCTACCTATATAAAAGCCAGGTACGGCCAACGATGGAGTACTGTTGCCACATCTTGGCAGGAGCTGCTAGAAGCATCTCATACTGCCTTGACAGAGTTCAAAATAGACTGCGTAAATTAGTGGGGGATGCCCTTTTCTCGTCCTGACAACCACTTTCCCACAAAAGAGCCTGTTTCTGCTTTATCGTTATTTTCATGGAAAATGCTCAGCTGAGCTTAGGTGTAGCCCCCCTGCTCGCTAAACTTTGACGAAAAACACTCGTCTAGCCCAAACCACTATCAATAATTTCCCACACTCTTTATTTGTGCCTAAACCTTAATGTAGCTTCCATGACCAAAGCTTCTTAGACTGCACGCTTATGGAACTCGTTTCTGATTGACTGCTCTCCAGCTGACTACAATCTGATTGTCTTCACGTCCAACGTAAACAAGTTCTTGATGAACCGTCCCCCTAAGTAATCCAATTTACAAAATTGCCAATGATTATGTTTACTACGCTATAATCACATTGACTCATGTATACCCATTAACCCTTAACCTCGAGTAGCCGCCAGGCCTTGATAAGTGGTGATTCCTTTGTAAAAAAAAAACGTTCCAATAAATTCTCTTGCTCTTTGTTTAATTAAAAAAAACAACACATTAATAACATGGAGAGAGGAGGGTGTTTTGTAACTAACTTGATCTTCCACCCAACAATTAAATAAATAAAAAAATTATCGTGAGACTTTAATTTAATCTTTAAGCATACCACGATATCAAAAATGCATAAGTCTCGTTTTTTTCTACTTGTTTTCCTGTTTTGTACACACGAAAGTAGGGTTTTTCGGGTGTGCTAAAAGCGAATATCAGTTTTTGCAAAATCGTTCACGCCTCGCAATCTCAATATACGTTTTAAAGTCGTTATTTCCAGGGCCCGTTACGCCGTAAGAGTGCCGTGGGCCAGAGCGTTACAAGTTCGAGCTTGGCTACTATAGCTTATATTATATTTTTCACTTGCACGGGTACCAGCTGCTATTTTCTATTTTATTCATGGTGTTTAGGTACTCGCTTGATTCAAACGTTTTTTTTTTAGGGCTGGGTTTCTAAATAGCTTTACTATACTCTCTTTCCACACCCGGGGAACGCCATTTACCCCCGCTAGTATGATTATAAATACGAAATTTGCATAAATCAAAATCTCATATTCAAACGTACTTTTATGCCGAGCTGATTCTAGTCACATATGAAAGATGCCACTGCGAAATTTCCGCAAGTCTCGCTAGGAATTAATTAATATTGCAACTTTCCTAAATGGGGCAGGTAGCATTTATTTTTTTTATTTATACATGCGTCATCTGTAAAAAATTTCAAATGAGTAAACAATTAAGCAGAAAGATAAGAATTTAAATGTGATCCCACAGCGTATCATTCCCTTCGATAATTGGCATCACTACGCGAAACAAACGTGTGTAATTAACTGTATTTAAAAGCGACAATAAACACCGAACTGCACCTGGAATCAACCAACATCACTTACGTGGTCTGCGCCAGACAAGCAATGGAGTTTCTCACCTGCATAGATGCAATTGGTCCGTTACAGCGCAAATTAAACTCTATCGAGTACGGAATATTATTATAGATAACCTTGGACGGGTTTACGTTGACCGATTCGTCAGCGCTAACAACTTAATTGCCGTCATAGCATAAATACGCTGTCGGTCCTGGTCTTCGTCGCAAAAGTAGACTTGTAGTCGCTTGAACCGCAACAACTTGTTCTGTTTTTGGGTTACTAATCAAGCCGAAAACCACTTCGCCATGCCTAACTACACCCTCCATTACTTCAATGGCCGCGGACGTGCCGAGATCCTTCGTATGATGATGGCCATGGCTGGCGTCAAATATATGGACAAGAGATACGAATTCTCCGACTGGGATCGTTGCAGGAATGGTAAGAAATTGTTGTTTTTTTAATTTTGCAGAATTAACTTAATTAAAATAAAATGACGTTTAAACAGCGATTATGTTAGAAAAATAAAGGTTAAGCAACGATGATTCTAGTCAGTACTAGATGGGTTACGGTAAAAGATTAGTATATGAGCTAAGTTAAAAACAAACTTTGAATAGATATGGAGTTATTTAAGTTACGTTAACAGTAAAATTGCATAAGAGTTCGTTGACAGATTCCTTGTTACGTAGTCATTCACATTTAGAACCTGATTCTACGGAGAATATAAATGCGACGCTTCATCTATCCAGATCGTCGAACCGTATTAGTAGGTAGTTCTATTGATAGTTAACACACCGGTAACAACTTCACTATATCTAATAACGTACAATACATTAATGTACGCATATGCTATATACGTGTGATGTTTTGTTTTCTAATGCCCTTACAAATAATAGCTTGACTATCGGAAAAAATAATTAATCAGCCTTAAGTTAAGTTTTTATCAAAATCGGTTAAAATCGATTAATAACTCGTTTTAATTTATTAGTGACTGCATATTACGACATATCTTACCTTCTCTGTGTTTACATACACATACGCGCGCACAAGCACATACATACAGACTAGCATCTCCTTATCTTGAATGGAGCATATTGGGAAGTGATACACGATATACCATTAGCGTATTAAGCGATGCCCTTTGTGTAAACAAATCGAGCTGTGGTATTCGGACGATGTAAAAACATCGTTAATTCAGTGCACACACAGCAGCTGCTGATTGGCATAATGGTTAAAAGGCTTGACTGTCGTGCGGGCGGTCGCGTTCCGATCCTTGCTTGAGGTAGTACTGTATGTGTATGATATATATATATATATATATATATATATATATATATATACATTGGTTTCAGTTGGAAAACCAGTGAGAGAAAAAAAAATATAATTCTCACTGTTCAGGTGGTTTTTAAATCAATAAATATTTCCAACTGATGTTTCAAAATCTTTTGTCTACACAGGCTAGATTTTGAAACATCAGTTGGAAATATTTACTGATTTAAAAAACCACCTGAACAGTGAGAATTATATATTTTTTTCTCTCACTGGTTTTCCAACTGAAACCAATTTCCCTCTTTCCTCATTCGATTCTTAGCTTTTAATTTATCATTCTGACGTTTCCTCTTAGAGGGTAAGACGATAAGACCTTAAAGAAATTTTAACAATTCCACCTACCCGTTTTGTTTGTTTTTGATTTAAATTAAATTATGTTTCCTCTGAAATTTCTCCTTCCATTTTGCTGTGCCAAGAATTTACTTATATATATATATATATATATATATATATATATATATATATATATATATATATATATATATATATATGATGGACTTATCCGTCGATTACGACGTATGAGCTCTGTCACAACAAAGTTGTTCGGAAATCCACACAGAGGATTTGTTTATGATGGTGAATACTTTGTGTAGAAACAGCCACACGTTTTAGTACAACTGCTAATCTTTGTCGGTGCAGTGGCTGCCAAAAGCCACAGCATTAAGTAGATCTCAGTTTTGTTTTGTACATAAGAGGTTTTATTTCTCCTAGATGCATGTTTTAACGGAAATTAGAGGTGCATCTCTTCTAGTGAATTCAACGATGAAACGCTGTAATATTCTGTGCGTGTATATCTATCTATCTATCTATCTATCTATATAATTATGAAACTCAAATTACCTTTTAACGAGTGATGTAACCCACTTTCCGGTTTACGACATCCGGTTGCGCATGCGCGCATAAACATTAACGTTTAGACAATTGGACAGAGTTATCCCCCTTACACTATCAATAACCATGGAACTAATGCGGGCCTTTATAACTAGAGGGCGTGATTAAAATCTTTTTTTCTTCCAATTTTTTAAATGTCGTCTCCTTACATTCTTACTGCCGGTTTTCCATAGCTGATTAACCTTAGCATAGCTTGGCATGCTCTTGTATTTTATCTGCACATGCAAACGGAAATCCGGATCGGTAAATGCGCACGTTCCTATTACATTAAATACTGTTTTCTTTTGTTGTTTTTTAAACAGCAAATACTTGAATCTATTATGTCATATTTTTTACACATATGAAATTCATTTTTTAACAAATTTATTATTTTAAATTCTTCATAAGTTGTTAAACAAAGCTGTAAAAAATGTTGTCGGCGTTCTATTCGTAGGAAAAGTATGTTTAATTTTCAATTTTGAGCGATTATTCGGAAAAATAGGTAATTTTACACGATTAGGAAACATTTTTTTCTATGTTTGAGTAAACCGTCCGGATGCCATCAATCCGGAAATATGTTTATGTATAATTAGAAAAAGAAATTATAATTCTAATATATATATATATATATATATATATATATATATATATATATATATATATATATATATACACACACATATATATATATATATATATATATATATATATATATATATATATATATTCAATAAATGTTTTGGTTTTCAAATATTTTTGTTTTTGGAAAAAAATCTTGGTTGTTACTTATTCACTGCGGGATCTAACCAAGAACACATTGGAGTTATCCCTCCACCACCACCATTGCCGCCGTCCGTATACTGCAGAATTGCTGAAAATAAAATTAATTAATAAAAACGAAACATTTTAAGTTAAATAAAAGATGTAATGTTTTCTCACTTACCTATTAAAATTAACACGTGATTAGAACAAAACGTTTGCGATAAAATCGCGGGTTTCTAAATGATATGCTTTCGTTCTAAAAAAAATGTCGAACGTTTCGTCTATGTGGTAGAAATGAACAAATCGCAAAACGGTGTAAACATGATTTTGTTCCTTATATTAAAAATGTCGACCACATTTTTTTTTCGTCGAAATTACTATTTTAAAAAAGGAAAACAAATTTTTTAATATGTAATAAATTCTAACTATTTTACTTACAAAACATATAAATCATTTCAGGAACAAAATATGTTAATGCTAAACTAACTTTTGTCTGTATTTGCAAATAAAAATTATGACCAATTGGTGCTAGGGTCCTGAAATTATAGCCGCATTTTCGTATTGCGAAAGTCTAAATCTGCTAGAAAACTGCAGCCGCTGTAAAAAAAAACTATTTTCATTACGTCACAAGTCTCACGTTCATACATGAATTCCATAGCTTATATAGCATACTGACCCAACGGGTCACGGGTAGTCTAGTATATATATATATATATATATATATATATATATGTGTGTGTGTGTGTGTGTGTGTGTGTGTGTGTGTGTGTGTGTGTGATTATTATTGTCATTATTATTACAGTTGTAGCAGTGACCGTAGCAGTCATCATTACTGCTTCAATCTCGGTATGTATCATTCGCTGTAATGATCAGAGAAATGTCAAATATGCCCATGCAATGACACCAACCAATATATTACTTTACTATATGTATATTAATAAGCCATTGCTTGTGTGTGCGTGTGCGTATATATATATATATATATATATATATATATATATATATATATATATATATATATATATGAATTCGGGTTTAAGATGTTCAAAAGTAGGGAATAATGAATACAACAAGGTTGTTAGATATTGCTCGATTACAAGAGAACAATATTTTTTATTATATACTCGAGGGTAAAAAGTTGCATTTGGTCGCAATAAACAGTCATCTGTTTCAGTCAGTGAGACTTCGTCAGGAGTACCTGAACTATTCGACGCCATAGAAAGAAACTTTTCTCTGGCGTCGAATGGTTCAGGGTCACCTGACGAAGTCTCACTGACTGAAACAGATGACTGTTTGTAGGGAAAAATGTAATTGTTACTATCAAATAAATAAATAAATAATAATAATAATAATAATAATAATAATAATAATAATAATATATATATATATATATATATATATATATATATATATATATATATATATGAATTCGGGTTTAAGATGTTCAAAAGTAGGGAACAATGAATACAACAAGGTTGTTAGATATTGCTCGATTACAAGAGAACAATATTTTTTATTATATACTCGAGGGTAAAAAGTTGCATTTGGTCGCAATAAACAGTCATCTGTTTCAGTCAGTGAGACTTCGTCAGGAGTACCTGAACTATTCGACGCCATAGAGAAAAACTTTTCTCTGGCGTCGAATGGTTCAGGGTCACCTGACGAAGTCTCACTGACTGAAACAGATGACTGTTTGTAGGGAAAAATGTAACTGTTACTATCAAATAAATAAATAAATAAATAATAATAATAATAATAATAATAATAATATATATATATATATATATAAAATGTAACAATATGTCACTATTTTTTCAGAATAAACATTTGAACTCTATTTAAGTGCAAGATACGTTCTTATTTCTTTTCTAGAGTTCCCCTGTTACAATCTTCCATGTTTGCAAATGGACAATGGAGACATGATGCCCGAAACCATGGCGATTTGCAGGTACTTGGCCCGGGAATATGGTGAGCTGTATTTATTTCTTTTATCATTAACGTATAAAAATAAAGCCACATTTTTTTTTATTAATTAATCGGTTATACCAAGTCGACCAAACAAATCGCACCGGTTTACAATCATTGCATTTAATTAACACGTATCATTAAGCAGTATTTGACTTTAATTAATGATTAACGAGGGGTACCCTGCGTTTCCCGGGTGTTTTGAGGTGTGCGTGGAAACTCCAGGGGTGGGGATGGGGGGTTAAAAAAAGTAAGTATGAGGATCGAACCCGAACCCTTGAGGCAAAGTTGTAAATTAAAGTGTGAAAAAAAAAAGTACGACGTTAACCATTGCCCCACCGCGAGATGCTAACGGAAACACGTTTGAATTCATTTAATTACTTGGATTTGGAAGGTGCCCGTTTTAATGAGTTAATGAGGTCAAGTTTGACTGCAGGAGAGTATTTCATTTACTGCTGAACGCCCCCCCCCAAGATGTTATAGGAAAAAGACTAACCCACATGCGGCGAGCGACAAATGTTGAATATTTATCTTCCCAAAATCGAGCAAATTAAATAGACAGGCGAGCTTCGTTGTTAACATTGAGATATTTCGATTTATATGTGATATAAAAAGTTTTAAAAAGTTGTGAACCGACCGACCGCTTCTCTGAAAAAAGCCGTTTGTAGACATACAGAAAATGCGATCACACATACATACATACATACATTTTCGCTTTTATATTTATAGATGACAAATCTGGAAACAAGCAATTTTATATATATATATAGATATATATATATATATATAT
The DNA here is from genome assembly GCF_053919585.1 of Euprymna scolopes. Taxonomy (NCBI): domain Eukaryota; kingdom Metazoa; phylum Mollusca; class Cephalopoda; order Sepiida; family Sepiolidae; genus Euprymna; species Euprymna scolopes. The sequence goes on along the minus strand of NC_136521.1, from coordinate 2,375,585 downwards.
ATATATATATATATACTAGCTGGCTCCGTTAACCGGCGTTGCCAGTGAAGCATACCCATCTGCGTAAGAAAGTAAAGTACGGTTGTTGTTCGTTGCCCTCCTCAACCTCCCCATGTTGAGAACGGTGTTCAGAATATATCTCTAACCTCCCCATAGTTCGAACGGCTGTCGGAATAGAAACCTCCAACATTCGCAAGTGAATTACAGTGCAGAATGCAGGTATTTATATCTGTAAAAGTACCTATCTGCGCCAAATATAAATCACCTCGTCTTAATGAGCATATTGGATAATGTAATTTCATTAATGCGTATCCTCAAGTAGTATTTAGCTTGGATTAAATGGATAGAAATGGGCGATGTTATATATATATATATATATATATATATATATATATATATATATATATATACTAGCTGTTTTTTTAATCCTTCCAAAGGGCGAATGAACTCTTTTTCTGGGTCAACGGCCAACTAGCACAGTGTATATTTGTGTGTGTGTGTGTGTGTGTATATGTGTATTGGGGTGGAGAGGGCTCCCGTAAACCGTGGTGAAGGCAACCTTTCTAGGAGAAGCAAATCTCTGATTTAAAAAACAAAGCGGGAGACCAGTACCCGCATTAAGCTGGTCTGCAGTTTAATTTGTTGCTGGCTATCTTGCTCTTGCTTGTTGCTGGATCTCAACATTTTGAACCGAGAGAGAGACTTAGCTGTCGTACAAAGCTAAGACTCTGTAACATCATCTTTGTATAGATACTCCCTCAGGCATTTGGGCTCATGGATTTCAAATGCCTGAGGGAGTGGCACTCGTTTGACAAGACGTTGCAATCATCATATACAAGCTGAGAAACTCGAGTTTGCTTGGATTGATGTCTTCATTGATTAATTAGTGCCCGTGAGTTTCAAGGGACAGGAAAAACGTATTCAAAACTTCTGTGTTCGATTCAATAAATTATTCTTTTTGTTATAGCGTATTAGAACTGGAATTCAGTGAAACAAGATTGAAATATTTCAATGAATATGGTTTAACAGATTGACAGACAGTTATATCTATGATTTGTGCTTGCGTGCTTCCTACTGTTTGTGTGCATATAAGTGGAAAGAGATGTTGCAGAGATGGGCGCCTGCAGCGGGGGCGTCTGCGACACCAATCACGAGATTCGGGTCGACTGGGTTCCATAGATTTATTGCAGAAGAATTGTGAAAATGTTTAGGTAGCTCCCAGAAAAAATTCAAATTAATTATGGAAGTTTTCTGATAGGTCAAAAATATAATTTCCTTTATTTACGATATTGTATGCGTACACGATATGCGCACAAATGCATTTTGGTTTGTATGTCGATGTGTAAACATCGACTACAGCCCGGTGTATAACATATGTGCGTGGGAAAAGATTTTGAAAGATAATGAAATGTGTTACTGCTGGAAGAACCACTAATAAATGTTTTTATTTGCACTTAGAAAATGCTGAGAAGTATTGTGATGTCCTATAGAAGATCAGATAAATAAACGTGGATTTATAAGATCAAAGAATCCAACCTTGATCGCCCTTCGGGGCCCGTTGCGCAGTTGATGGAGACGTTGAATCTCTACAGTTCCAGATGAACATTGTCTGAAGATAGCGGTTTCAATCCCACCCAAAGCGTGCCAGAGGTTAATTGGCCAAAATGTGGTGAGACGACAACAACTACGGGTGGCAGTGGTGGCTGAGAATGCAGTTAGGAGATTCGAAGTTCCTATCCGTCGCGGTTACAGCCTGACGAAGGCCAGAGGAATAGTTGGCCGAAACGTTGTGAATAAACAAAACAATAAAAGATCAAAAACAACAACTAATAGTCCGAAATATAAATAAATTAATGTCCTTCCTTGTTTGTTTGTTTCTTACGACGGAACCATACAACGTATTGGTCCTACTGGTTGAAATGAAATGACACGGTCAAAGTGAAACACCCACCTTACACAACCAGCCATATAACCCTGAATAAAACAACAAGTTATTTAGGGAAATGCGGTAAATAAATCTATATATCTATAAAAGTGAACGTGTCTGTGTGTGTGTTTGTATGTGTGTGTGTCTGTATACATTTCCCTACGCAATAACTCTGTCAATTTTTAGTCTACAGACTCGAAATTTGATATACAGGGTACTGAGATTTGGGAACATCGATGTGATCGGTTTTTGGTCAGAAATCTGACGATAAAGGGGTCAAAGTTCAACGATTTGACCTTTGAGAACTCTACCAAACTCCTCCGACAATTTTGAGTATTGGCACTTGAAATTTTAGATATATGTTCCTTGGACATGGATCTAACTTAACTTGATTTGAGCCCCAAACAATAAATGTAAAGGGGTCATAATAGGGGTAAAATTAAAAAAAAAATGACCTCTGTGGTCTCTTCCAAATTACTCAGACAATTTCTGGTCTAAATATTTGAAATTTTACATAAAGGGTATTCAGGCAAGCTTTTTCATCAGTTTGGGCCGAAAATTTTTAGTTACCAATATATAAATGTATGTATGTATGTATGTATGTTTGCATGTCTGTTTTAAACTTTCAATAGAGGCGACGGATTTTAGCAAGATCAGTATCGTTTTTAAGTTCAACCTTTCATACGATAAATATCGAAAAATTGGCTAAAAGCATTAATATTTTCCCCTTCAATTAGGAACTTTTCTACAGAGAGGGGTCACTTTTTTCGCCGATATTTTGGAAAGTTATCCTCTCCTTTAGATTGTCTAGCCTTAATTTTAAAAAATGTCGCTTCCGGTTTGGCGGTGGTCGTAACAGCATAAACGTTAGATTTTACACCGTTCTTTTCCTCCTTTGCGGTACGGGTTCGAGCCTGCCTTCCTACAACCACTTTATTTTTTTTTTGCTCCACATACACATCCAAACACCCGGGCAACGCCGGGCTGAAATGCTAGTAAGTAAAATAACCAAAACAGATCAAACTACATTATTGTTTATTTATTTTTTTAGATCTTTACCCCAAGAACCCCATGGACATGTTCAGATGTGACTACATCAGCGATTGCTTCTATGAAATCATGCACGATTACATGAGGTACTTCCACTGGAGGAACGGACGTTTCAGGGTGAGTTTAATTAATATTTGTATGAACTACATATATAAATGGAAATCTATAAAAAAAAAGAATACGAAAAGTATAAAAGCTTATTAATTTTCTTTATTCGTTTGCAATTGGTGAGGAATACAAAATAATATTATGAAAAAAATTAAAAAAAAATTTTTTTGCAAGTACATATTTTCGATCGATCCTTCAGTCTTCATCGGTGTAGTGAAAGTGATGAGCAGACACGGGGGAAAGGGGAAAGGAAAATTAAGGAGGAGAAGGAGAAGGAGGTATAGCCAATGAGAAGGTTCCACGTCAGTTTTAAATATATACATACTTTGACAAGTGACTTAGACGAGTTCACTTCAACATTTTAATGTCCTGTTTAGACGAAGAGCACATAGCATGTACACACATCTTTAGTATCTTGTCCGAACTGCTAACTTCAGCTTGAATTTTATCACAAAACGCAGGAATGTGCAGATTTATAAATGGCAAAAATTAATCACATGTCCAACAGCGTCAACAGCAGTGAAACAAACTCAAGAGAAAGTAAAAAGAGGAAAAAGAAGAAAGAGAAAAATATATCCACCTAAAAATGTCTACGTGTATAATGTATACTCTTTCTTTAATACTCATTTTTCTTTCGCATAAACGATTTCACACAAACAAGGCTGTACTAGGGTCTACCGATTGTATCTGATACCAATGAGGGATATTCGACTTAGCTCAAATTCGTGGACCTCGTGTACTAACATTCACAAAATCTGGAATTTTATAACCACAGCGAAGACGTTTCTTTTTTCTTCACTACAGTTCGATGTGTACTAAGTAACTGCCGAAAGGCGTGTACAGCGTCCTCTCGGTGCATAGCGATGCCCCCCCCCCCTCAATTAAAGCAGACAATTTATCGATTTGATTAAAAATAGGTGATTTCACCTATTTCGGTGACAATAAAATCTGAAGGTGTGAAACATTCGTTAATCCTTATTTAATCCCAGGCAACGTCGTTTGTCCCTGCTAGCATGGAATAAAGGAAAGTTAGTCCATACTTTTTTTTCATACAAAATAAAGAACTAGTCAATATATTTCATGGTCTTTCAGTTAAAAAGGAAAAGTTTAGATTTGAATGATTATTAAGAATAAAATTCAATTTATTTTGTTTTCTTTTTCATATTCAGTACAACATGAATGACTACGGTTTCGGTGGTGAAAGCAACTGCAGCAACTACGACGTAAGCAACTTCTTTTTTCAAATTTTTTATTACTATTTTTATAAATATATATTAACATATGCACTATTTATGCTAACATGTATTTACAGATTAAATTATTTATATTAAAATAGTTCCCAAAAATATTAACTTGGCACAAAAGAATGTTAGAACATAAACATAATACGTTACAAAGGTAGAGCATTCGATTTTAATTACGTAGGGTTAATGAGCTAGCAAGATAGCTTGGTTTGGTCAAAAGCTAAGAAAGACAGAAGTCTGACCGTAGGTGCTAAGCGAGTGAGTTCAGGCCGAGAAAAAGAAAAACAAAGATGGTGGCCAGCAATTTATTCCGTGCGTTCTCGCAAAATCTCGTGTGCGCGTGAAGCTGGAAACTACAAAACAAGCTTTATTTTTCGGTGCTGGAGAGATTCTGTGAGAATTTTGAATTGGTTGACTTGCCGAGGGTAGGTCGGTGGGGAAGAAAGGCGTGCTGGTAGCTGTGGCCAACACGGCCGGTGGTCCATTAATCAACGAACCTGAGTGCCTATTCTTTACAAGTTAAATAGACATTTCAGTCACGCGTGAATCTCGTTGACTGAGAGTTGGAGTAGATAAAAAGGGGTGGCCGATCTACTGTTGTGGTAGTAGTTGTTGTAGAGTTTTAGACAAATTACAATTCGACCGTCGTTACCCATTTGTTACTTTTACAAGGAAAGACTGCTTGTAAGCAACGTCGACATTTCGTTGCAAGACTTAAACCGTCTTTTCTTCCCCCCCTACTCGTATGTATGCTAATTCCGACAATTCCAGATTTGGCAGGAGAATATGTGCAACAGGAGTGGAGATTCTACTTTCTCGGATTTATTTCCTTTTGTGTGTTTGAGGTGATCCCCTCCGTGAGGCGCACTGCAGTTTAAGGACCGTGCCACCCTCCCCCCTTTTTTTTTTATAAAGATAGTATTTTCACTTGGTAATACACGTAATGAGTTTAGAGTTTGAACAGTGATTGGAAATGTCGAACAAGTTAACACGAAAGATATCGCCTCCGCGTTTGCAAGTGGAAGAGAAACGCGACTTCATAATAATGTATGAAATTAAAACATATTGCAGCTTAGATGGGAAGTATTAATCAATATTATTAATGAAATTCTAAATGTTTAATTTATGTGTGTATGTGTATAATGATAAAACTTTCGAACGGATGAAGGATGCTGAGTGTACTTGATGTTGAGTGTACTCGATTTTGTGTTTGACTCGGCGTTGTGTGTGCTGACGCGGTAATAGTATATAACTTATTGTTGTTTGGTTTTCATTCAGAGGTGATGAACTTAAATAATGAGAAGGGACGAACATACAACGAATGTTTTTTTGCCTACATACAACATGGACTATTTTATTGCATATTAGTAGCTGCGCCGCGTCAGCACACACACTCAACATCAAGTACACTCAACATCAAATACACTCAACATCAAGTACACTCAACATCGTCTTACCATCAACGCTTACCTTGTGGACTCGGAATATGGTAAATTCCCATATGCACAAAACAAAATCACTGAAAAAAAAACAGAAATGCCCTCAATAAGGTTAAGGATGATGAGTAAACGTTGGATGAAATACTGGTTAAAATTATTACGAACTTGTCAGGATTCGAACATGGAGTATTCTGATACGCAGTTGGACGCGTTATCCATTGTGCCACAAGTCTGTATGCCGAAAGATGTTACCGCGACTGTATACAGACAGTGCTAAATTCCGTTGACATGGGCAGATAGCTTTTTCGAAAATTGAACAGAGGGCCCCAAAGCCCTAATTTCGGGCTTTTTGTGTACCTCTGCGTTATTTGTTACGAACCATATATAGATCAGCCAATGTAGGAACACACCCCTTTCAGGGGAAAAAAAGAATTCTTCAATTTGGAGCCTCCGTTCGAAAGTTTTATTGGCATATATACACACATAAGTAAATAAATAAACATTTAGAATTTTATTAATAGTATAGACGAAAAACCCACACATGAATCTCTACACATACAATAATAGTATAGATGAAATTCCACACATAAAATAATATTATAAATGAAAAACCCACACATAAAATTTTCATTGTAACCACTAGATGTTTCACTGTATACATCAAAAGGTTAAAGAGAGATCAGTTCAATAGACCCTTTTTATATAACGCCCGACCGTATAACATAAGGAAGAAACAAGCAGGATATTAGAGATAACAGCTGTACCCGGCTACGCGTTGCTGTAGCCTAGTTTGTTTAAATAGAAATACAATCAAAAATAAAACCTGTACTGTAAATTTACTGCGTATACATATATTTTTATTTCAGGAAAATTTGCACTCTTTGATGTTTATATACACTTATATATTTGCTGTTGCTTGAAAAAAAGTTGATTTTTGATCATACGCGCACAAACACACGCACACACAAACCCACGTATTCACGGACTATAAAAAGAACCATTGGGACGCATTTTTTGTTTATGTCCTCATTACTTGTGGATACACAATATTTTGAGACTTCTTAATGTTTATAGCAAACGCTCAAGGAATTGTGAAGTGCAACACACACATAAGACAATAATAACCTAAGCATGAAGCGAACTTGAAGCTGTACGAAGTAATATGTTTCTTAGTTACGCCATATTGTAATATTAGTAACCCTTCGTTTAGGAAACGTAAAATTGGATTCCGAAATATGAGAATTATCAGAGCGCAGATAATAAGAATAGTTTGGCGAGGGAGACGTAATTATTTATAATCAGAAATACGAAGAGAAGGTTAGGTCTATGTATTTCAAAGCCAGTTATGGGGGGAGGGGCGAAAGGACGGAATCTGTGGAAAGTGTAGAATTTGTTTTGGTGACAACTGGGAGTAGTAGTACGACTAAATATTAAGAGAAAAATTAGGGATTTATTCTTCTAAAGATGTTGCGATTGGGATGGTATTGCCCTAGGATGCAATATGTATAAAATGGTGTTTGAAAGCTTTATGAGATAGCTGCTATGTGCCTCGATGTATTGAATTAGTATCTGGCATCTCTCGTTGCAAACCGACGATACTTTGGATCAGAGGGGAATTTTTGCAGTTATTTATTATATCGGAGAAGATGGCAAATAGTTATTGTAAAATTTTCACAAGAATCTGGATGTTCCTGAATGACTTCATTTTCCCGATATTGTGACGTTGATCTGGCATACTTCATCAGTATACGGACCCCTACTAACATTGTGAAAAAGTATGATGGGGAAAGCACACTGAAACGCTATGTCAAATTCAGAAGAAGGTCTTGACATCATATAAATTCTGAACCAGAACATTTATAACAGAACCGCTACCGCTTGATAAGACGTAGTGGGAAGTAGATGATTCGAGACGTCTTCGAGATAAAAGAAGACGGAAATAGACATTTATTACAAGCGACTGGGAAATACGTGTTCTAAACAGGCCCGGACAAGGACAAGGTATCACATGTTCGACACGGCAAAGTTATATCAAGCACTCTCGAGTTCGTGATTATTTAGAACGAAGGACCAAGCAATGTTCTTAAAGTACTTGTAAATAAATGTATGTTGTTTCATTTAAAAAAAAGCGAACTGAATTCTTTTCTTGTCTTTGTTAACTTGTGACTGCCCGTACACACCGTGTGGGTACCGAGTGCTAAACATATAACAACTACATCTATCTATATCTATAAAAGTGAACGTGTCTGTGCGTGTGTCTGTGTGTGTGTCTGTGTACATTTCCCTACGCAATAACTATGTCATTTTTTAGTCTACAGACTCGAAATTTGATATACAGGGTACTGAGATTTGGGAAAATCCATGATCGGGTCTCGGCCAGACATTTGGCTGTTAATAGGTTAAATTTCAACGATTTGACCTTTAAGATCTCTACCAAATTCCTCCGACAATTTTAGGTCTAAACACTTGAAATTTTGAATAAAGGTTTCCTGAACATGGATCTTACTTAATAACTTTATTTGAGCCCAAAACAATAAATTTTAAGGGGTCGTAATAGGGGTCAAAGTTTAAAAAAATTGACCGCTTTTTTTTTCTCCAAATACACCTCCAAATACCCGGACAACGCTGGGCTGAAATACTAGTATATATATATATATATATATATATATATATATATATATATATATATATATATATATAAAGAGGTTTGTGCTTACTATAAGCCTTCCCCGTGAATACTACGTTATACTTTTTAGATGAAGATTGAAATGTTATTCTTTTAGGTATTATTCAAACTACTGTTTTCATTTTTGGATGCTATTCTCACGTTTCGATCGATGTAGACTATTATTACTTTCATATTAGTATCGTCAAACTCAGACATGTTTACATAGAGCCCAGGAATATTCTATATAATACGAATAACCAATCCTAACCTAAAAAAAAGTCAGAAAGATCATGATAATAATAATCGTTCAGATTACTTGGCATCCCTCAGCCGTGCCCTATAATCTGACTAATTACTCTTGTTATCAAACCTACCCGTATACATTTTCGGCTAAAAGCAAAAAAAAAAAAAAAAAAAAAAAAAATCGGAGAGTAGAAATTTATAAACCCTTTTCTGTTATCTTAAATGCTATTTAAGTCTAAGTCCTTTTATTTTGTTATGTTTATTCAAAAGCTTGTATGAAAGTTTTGTCTTTTTTTCTAGAATTATATGAACTGGAGATATATGAACAGTTTCAACAGAATTATGCCCTTCATGGAGCGGACCCTGGGCATGCGTGACAACGGAAGCAAATTTTTCATGGGTGACATGGTAAGTTTAAACAATTTGTAGAATCCACTTAAGCATCACTAAAAATTAATCTATAAAAAGTTACTATGTCTGCCTGTCTGTCTACCTATCTTTTTTTTATTTATTACATTTTTACCCCAAACAAGGCGCATTGCCACTTTGGTGTAGGGGGCTACTATCAGGGGCAGCAACTACTGGGGCACTATGTTGGGATTTGGCCAGCAAGATGTCGGTTCACTTTGCACATGAACTTCTGCATGTCAGTACAGTTAGGGAAGCAGGAACCTGGAATGGAATTCCAGAGTCTAGCGGTTCTGGGGAAGAAACTACTGGAGTAGAAATATCTTTTACATCTAGGGATCTCTACTGTGTGGGGGTGGGATTTAGCTGCTTGTCGGGTTTGTCGAGGGTGTCTACGTCGTGGGGACACAAGTTTCTGCAGTTCGTCAGAGTATTCACCACTAAAATACTTGTAGAACAGGCTGAGGGATACAACGTTTCGTCGATGGGACAGAGGCTGAAGCTTAGATGCCAGTTCAGGGCCTATCAGATTGGCGACTCTTTTTTTAACCTTGTCTAGGAGCGAGAGACTAGTAGCAGATGCACTAGCCCAAATGTGACAACAATACTCCATAAATGGGCGAATGGTGGCCTTATAGGGGTACAGGATACTTTCAGGTGTCAGTAGTTTTCTAGCACGGTAGAGAGAGCCTACCTTTTTCGCAGCGGCCCTGGCAATGTTTTCAATATAATTGTTCCAACTCATATTTCCTGTGAACGTTAGGTTAAGCAGTTTGAAAGATGTACTCTCAGACAGGGAGTCACTGGCCGTTGCTATTGGTGGCAGAGATGGTTTCTTGTAATTATTGAAGGAAACCAGTTTAGTCTTGCAGCATTGAATGTGACCATCCATTTTTGTCCCCATTCCACTACAGATTGGATGTCATCCTCTAGTGTTTTTGCCATTTCTTTAGTTATGTGTTCATTTGTTTTTCTGTCATGCCTGTTATAGAGCGTAGTGTAATGCCTGTTATAGAGTGTAGTGTCATCAGCATATGTACCCAAGGACCAAGCAATGTTCTTAAAGTACTTGTAAATAAATGTAAGTGTTCAATCTCCATCTCTCCGAAACAAAAACTTCCCAGATCGGGGCTAGGGGCCTCAAATCATTGTATTTTTGTGGGCCGTATTTCATGGGTCTTTACCCGGTTAAACTAGTTTTTTATCGTGCCAAAAAAAGTTTCAAAATTGAAAAAAAAAATCATTATACATTTTGTACATTCATCTTACTTTATTTTTAATCAGTTCATCTGCTTGACACTAGTGTACAGTGGTAATGTCACCAGCTTTTAATGCTACACTTTTGCTTTCGGTTTCGATTCGAGCTGATGCCACCCACATACTTTTTTTTTTTTACTTTTGAAATCACGACACTATAACAATATATACGAACTCTGGACAAATTAAAATATCATATTAAAGCGTATTTTACAACGGGGCGTAGCTGGACGCCTGCCCCAGCTGGTATACGATATTAAGATCCAAAAGCCACACGAGGATAGTGGTTAATGATTGCTAGGTTAAAAATTTGAAACGGGTCTTACTTGGTCACACCTAATCAGAGATAAAAGAATTTAGGAAGAAATAAAGGAGTTCGTTTTATATGAATGCTAAAAATATATCTATAAAAAACGGCGGGGGGCAGCTGGCTTTTTCCGGGATTAAAATATGCTTAAAAATGATATTTTATTTCGCCCGAAGTTGTTATATATTATTATACAGTCGTGGCTTCAAAAGCAAAAGAAAACGTATTTAGGTGTCATCAGCGGAATCGAAACCAAAATAAAAACTAGCATTCAGGACTGATGAGGATACCACTGTACCAACGTGGCACCCATATTAAGTGACTGTCAATATTTTTGAGAATTATATAATTGATGACATTTTATAACACTTTTCTAATTTATTACACACACAAACACAAATAGAGGCACACCTACACACCCATACACACACGCATATATATATATATATATATATATATATATATATATATATATATATATATATATCCTCAATATGGCTAACTTATATTAGCGTTTACGAGAAATGGTTCACCAGCTCCAACTGATGTTACCTTAAGTAATAGCACGAAGCTGGATACTCCACCAGACTAGATGAATTCTTGCCCTAGAATCCAGTAAGACCATGGGACCAAAACGAAACATACACTATAAAATATGGAAAATGTTACTTGGGGAGAGAACAATTTATGTTTTCAATTTGTTACTAATTCAATGTTTGAGAGATAATAAAAAAACTTTAATGAAACATTCGAATGTCTATGTATCACATATAGAGTTCAATTTTTAGCCCCAGGTTGTGAGACACTTGATTTTCATACGGGATAACTCTGTCAATTTTCAGTGTGCAGACTCGAAATTTGATATACAGGGTACTGCGATTTGGGAAAATCTGTGTAATCCGTTTTCGGCCAAACATTCGGCAGTTTAGGGATCAAAATTCAACGATTTGACCTATGAGAACTCAACCAAACTCCCCCGACAATTTTGAAATTTTAGATATAGGTCTCTTGGATAGGGATCTAACTGAATAACTTGATTTGAGTCAAAAACAATAAATGTTAAGGGGACATAATAGGGCTCAAGTTAAAAAAAAAAATTGACCGCTTTTTTTTTTGCTTGACATACACCTCCAAACACTCGGGCAACGCCGGACTGAAATGCTAATCTATATATCTATAAAACTGAACGTATCTGTGTGTGTGTGTCTATCTGTTTGTCTGTGTGTCTGTGTACATTTCCCTACAGACTCGAAATTTGATATATAGGGTACTGACATTTGGGAAAATCAATGTGATTGGTTTTCGGCCAGAAATTTGGTTGTTAAGGGGTCAAAGTTCAACGATTTAACCTTTGAGAACTCTACCAAACTCCTCCGACAATTTTGTGTCTAAACACTTAAAATTTTAGATATAGGTTCCTTGGAAATGGATCTAACTTAATAACTTGATTTGAGACCCAAACAATAAATCTAAAAGGGTGATAATAGGGGTCAAAATTTAAAAAAATTGACCTCTGCGGTCTCTTCCAATCAGACAATTTCTGGTCTAAACATTTGCAATTTTACAGAAAAGGTATTCAGAGATAGGAAAAACTTTTTAATCGATTTACTTCGAAAATTTTTATTATAAATGTATGTAAGTTTCATGTTTGCATGTCTGCCTAAAACTTTCGAAAGATGCGACGGATTTTTACAAGATCAGTATCACTTATAAGTTCGACCTTTCAGACGACAAATATCGAAAAATTGGCTAAAAACATTAATATCTTCACTTTCAACTCGGCACTTTTCTACAGAGGAGGTCGCTTTTTTCGCCGATATTTTTTAAAGTCGTCCTTTTCTTGCGATTGTCTAGCTATAACTTAAACCCCCGGCATTTCCAGTTTGGCGGTGGTCGTAACAGCAAAAACGTCAGATTCCTTTTGCAGTTCTCTTCCTCATTCGCTGTACTGGTTCGAGCCTGCCCTTCTACTACCACTTTTTGTTTTCTTTTTTTTTTTTGCTCAACATACACATACAAACACTCGGGCAACGCCGGGCTGATATGCTAGTATATATATATAAAAGTGAAAATGTATGTGTGCGCGTGTGTGTGTGTGTGTGTGTGTGTGTGTATCTGTGTACATTTCCTTACCAAATAACTCTATCAATTTTCGGTCTACAGACTTGAGATTTGACATACGGGCTATTGAGATTTAGGGAAATCTTTTAAATATGTTGTCGGCCAGAAATTTCTCTGTGAAGAGGTGAAAATTCAATGATTAAACCATTGAGAACTCTACCAAACTCCTCTGCTAATGTTGGGCCTAAACACTTGAAATTTAGATATAGGTTACTTGGACATGGCTCTAACTTAATAACTTTATTTGAGCCCAATACAATAAATGTTAAGGGGTCATAATTGGGGTCAAAGTTTAAAAAAAATGACCTTTGTGGTCTTGACCAAATTGTTATGTCTAAACATTTGAGATTTTACATAAAGTATATGCAGCCACGGGACAAGGGTTTTAATAGAGTTTTTGCTGAAAATTTGGCATCCAAGGGGTCAAAGTTCCAAAGATTCTACCTTTGCTGTCTCTAGCAAACTATTAGGACAATTTTGGGTCTAAACATTTGAAATTTTACATTAAGGGTATTCAGACATTCAGCAAGCTTTTTAATTAGTTCTTGAACGGGAATTTGGCTGTACAGAGGTCAAAGTTTACATTATTAACCTTTGTAGACTCTACCAAACTCCTCAGCCAATTTTGGGTCTAAACACTTGAAATTTTGGATGTAGGTTACTTGGGCATGGGCAAACAGCCCAAAATAATAAATGTTATGGGGTCAGAATTGGGGTCAAAGTTAAAAAAAAATGATGTCTGAGGTCTTTACTAACTTTTCTCAAAGGAAGATAAGGAAGCCTATTATATAGAAAGGCATTACCGTACATATTCATACTTTTTAATATATACATATTCACATAACATTATGAACAGTACATAGGGCCCGAGCAAAGCCGGGCGGAACTGCTAGTATATATATATATATATATATATATATATATATATATATATATATATATATACACAGAAAGAGAGAGATAGAGAGAAAGAGAGAGAGAGAGAGAGAGAAGGATGGTGAGATAGGAACAAAGAATTATTAAAATATGTTAAAAAATATCTTAACAAAGTTTAAAACATATTTAATTTTCAAACGCAATAATGTTTGAATTTGTCCAATTAGTCTTGAAACCATTGTAACTAACAATGAAATACACTTTTGGTTGCTATCAATTCTTTCTTTGAATCTTGGTTTTGTTAATACAGTATATATATATATATATATATATATATATATATATATATATATATATATATATATATATATAGTACTGTTTCGCTGTTTCACAGCTCATCAGTGCGGCTTGACAGGCAACTGCCTCAAACCAGGATCTTACACACACACACACACACACACACACACATACAGACCCACACGCACATACACACCCACACGCGAGCATACACACACACACATATATATATATGTATGTAATTAATAAAACTGAATCTTATTTGAGATAAGCATAAAAATGTTTTCATTATATTATAAAATGCATTGAATCCGTTGCCAATATTGGTTGGATCATTTTACCGTTCCAGTAGTTATCTCACTTACAATGCAATTCCCAACTGGTATGAAAGCCAAGTAAGTACTAGCATAGTGTACTACTGCAAAATATGGGGAATGAGCTGCTCAAACCATCATTCCCAGCTCCGCCAGGTTACAAAACCTGTCTGGAAATCTTCTCCTCGCTTCAACGAATAGCTCATGGAAAAGACGTTGCGAGTCTCTTTCTGATCTCTCAATTGCACTGATGAACTCGACTGGTCTTCACTCTATGTCTCTCTCCGGTATAACTTTACCGGAAAACACCCGGCTAGCTACAACTACAAGTTCCCTATCTATGCCTAATCTAAGTGTAATTTCCTGAGCAGAATTGTCCACAGAACTGCTTATCTGCGGAACACAATATCACGGAGCTTCTTCCCGGCTGACTATGGTCGCTTTCAAGTCAACGTGAACAGATTCTTGAAGAACCGTCCTCTAATCTATATAATTATAAATTTCAAATGACCTTGTAACGAGTGTTGTAACCCAACACTCGGTTTACGACTTCCGGTTGTGCATGTGTACATAAACATAAATCCATAACAGCGTAAACAAATGAACACAAATCACTACTTTTGCAGAATTTGACCGGCGCACTGAAATATTAACGTTATTATTAAGAAATTATTATTTAATATGGGAAGAGTGAGGATGTTTTGCAACTATTCTGTATTACAAGTATACTGTCGCAATTTTCTTACAAATAAATCAACTTTGAGCCGTTGACAACGTATTGTTTTACTGTGTACGTTTTCAGCATCCCAATTGTTTGTTTGTTTTTTGACATTTATATTATCTAAATAATTGTTAATACTTTCTACATTTTTTTACATCGTTCATTTCCATATTAAGTTATTTTAACGCAATTTTCTTACAAATAAATTTAGTTTTGACTACCATAAGAACATTTTACAACGTATTGTTTTACTGTGTATGTTTTCAGCGTCCAATTGTTTTTTTTTCACGTTTAAATTAAACGATATATCAAAATTGTAATAGTGCAGATTTACTTCTAATATGGCAGACCACTTATAATTCAATCGCTGTAAGTTGTTTGTCTTTAAAAAATAAACAATAATAAACAGAACGACTCATAGAAATCTATCTATATTCTTTTTTTATTTTTAATATACTTTCATAGAAATGTTTCTGTTATGTTACAAAAAACTATTTTCTTTACGTCACAAGTGTCACGCTCATACATTAATTCCATAGCTAATATACCATACTGACCCAACGAGTCACGGGTAGTCTAGTCTAAATTATAAAATTCACATTACGTTACGCTTAATTTTGAGAGGGTTTTAAGCCTTGATAAGTGGTAACTATACGATGTAAAAGATATATAAATAAAAAAAAACGTATGCATATACATATATATGTTTAACTTTCTTCTTTTTCAGATGATGTGGTGCGATATGATGTTCTACTGTTGCATGGAAAACATGTACATGGAGAACCAAAATATATTTAGCAGCTACCCCAAATTGATGAGTTTATACAACCGTATCGCTGGCCACCCCAAGATTTGCAGTTACCTGAAAAGCCGCTCAAACACTTGCTGGTAGATTAATATTAAACGTTAATAAAGTTTACACCTGGAAGACGAGGTGGTTGTGTTTCAACCCATGTCGATATTATTTTGTGATTTGAAATGTATACATGACTTTAGGATATTGTGAATAAATGTAGTTTTTTCTAATTAAAACTGATTGCACTTGTGTTGTTTTTATTTATTAATTAAGAAGTGTCTCTTGAGGCAGCCACAGCTTTTGATATTTGAGCGTTTGATGCGGAACTTTCCTTGTACACAAATAGAGACACGTATAATTTAATATCATTTATAAAGCTCACCAAGTCTTTCCTTCTGTTTGTTTGTCTGTTTCAGTATTTTCTAAATCTATCAATTCCGAAACTAAAAGACACAGAGTGGCGCTAGGGGCCTAAAATGATTGAATTATTTATGAACCGTTCGTTTATGGATCTTTAGCAGGTAAAAATAGTTTTAAGGGGTCAAAATTAAAAAAAAAATATATTTATACATTCATTTTAGTTCATTTTTAACCTCTAGATTAGCAGTTACCTGAAATGCCGTTCAAACACTTGATAGTAGATTAACACTAAACGTTAATATAGTTTAAATCTGTCTAACGATGTGGTTTTGTTCCAAACCTTATCGATATTATTTTTACTTGTAATGTATACATGATTTTACGATATTATGAATAAATGTAGTTGTTTTTTGTAGCAGAATTAGTAGTAACCAAAATGAGAAATAGAGAGCTTACCTCAGATACGTCTGTTTTGGGCTGAGCAAAAGAGCGAATTCCAAGATGGCGTCCATGGGCTTTTATTAGCGTTTACCCAATGTAATTATCGTTGAATCACGTCTGCTCTCGCGCGATTATGCAAATATATTATTTTTATTTGTAATGTATACATGATTTTACGATATTATGAATAAATGTAGTTGTTTTTATTATAACAGATTGTATTTGCGTTGATTTTATTTATTAATTATGGAGCCGACATCCAATACGAACACTTTCCAATTTATACTGAAATTCATTATAAAAGTAAATGTTAATGACAACATTTGTTCACTCAACTTTCTCATAGATACTTCCAGCGCATCAGACTCTCCAACTACAAAACACCTAAATTCCTACTTTCTAAATTTTAATAGCGAGCTCCCTCACCGTTAAAAATAGCCCTCATCAAAAACTTTCGTAATAGCGCCAACCATATTTCCTCTGATAAAATATATTTCTTACCGAACTAAAAAATATCAAGCAAGTGCTTATCAACAACGGATTTCCAAACTATATTAAAATCAATGCTCCAAAACTAAAAAAAAAAAAAATACAACAACAAATACTCCACAACAGCAAAATCCTCATGCCACTATCCCATTCTCGTGTAATCAAAATCAACTAACTTTAAAACTATATGAAAAAATAGATATGTGTCTCCCACCAAAAACAATAATATTAGACCTATTGTATACTATTAAACAATTTCAAACCCGGAATCTAGTAGAAATAAACAATATTCCTCAACCCACAAATTAATAGAACGAACCTACGTCATCTTTAAGTTCTAATGCCCTCCTGAAGATGCAAGCTCGTATAGCAACTATGAAGCTAATAATTACGTTGGTCACGTCGGTTATAATACGACTATCCTATCACGTCACCTAACCATGCATAATACAGAAACAAGTGCAATATTACTACATTTACAAAACATAAAAAACATTCTTCCAACGTTAAAGAAATCTTTGTCAGCAACAGAAAAATAATACACCTTGAAACCAACGTCAAAAGTAAAAAAAAATACTATTCAAGCTATAGACATCAATGCACAAAAGCTGTCCTTAATCAAATCACATTTCAATCAAGCGAAAACACACGCAAATGCCTGTCGAACCCTTTCCCTCCCCTACCTAACCAAGTCCTTACTACAGAACAACTGCTGCTACTATAGAAATAACTTCTCAGTCCTCATTCAATAATATTCACACAAATCTCCTAATTATACTTTCTTCGAATAAGTAAAAGCAACAGAACGGTCAACTCCGAACTACACATCGAACTTATATTAGTTATGCTCGATCTGTACACTAAACAGACCATCAGAAATATTAACAAAATAAAAAAGGTCTAAACAAACGAAAGCTCTTAGTTGTCTTTAACAACATTAGATTATACACATATATATATATATATACATATATGTATATATATACATATATATACATATATATACATATATATACACATATCTGTATATTAACATATATGTATATATAAATACATATACATATATGTATATATATATACATATATATACACACACATATATATGTGTATATATATATATATATATATATATATATATATATATATATATATATATATATAGAGAGAGAGAGAGAGAGAGAGAGAGAGGATTTAAACAATAAGAATACGATCGATTCTTTAAGAAAAGACTTATCGGGATAATGTGAAGTTCAAACAATTATTTGGAGTTTATATAGATTACCAATAATGTAAGGAAATGACAATATAAAAATAGATACTAAATAATATGTTATATCGTGGGATGCTTTAGAATAAATATAACATAAAACTTACCGCATGGTGTCCAACCGTCACGTGGGTGTGTTTGCAGCGCATTATCAATATGGAATAATTATGAATAAATAAGAAAATCACTCGCTGTTATATGGAGATACACGTTTATTATGAAGCCACAGACACACACACCCACACACACACACAGACACACACACACACACACACGTTAGGAAAATTCAAGCATAATACATGAAAGATTAAAAATCCAAGTATGATAACAGGAACGAACGGGAATGATGCTCACTGCTCCATTTTGAAAGTCACTCTGTTTTCCCTCCACTCTCTACACTCGGTCGTTGATTTCGCGAGAATTTAAAGTCTACGACTCGGACAAGGGGAGGTAACTTTGCCCAAGGATGTAAAGAATTTCTCCCCTTGCATTATACTTTTGTAACGTCTTAACATAATTTAAGTTTTTTTCATTTCAATAAGAGTGATACATCAATTATGGGTGTAAGATAAGTAAGACCTCTTTATATCATGGTATTTCGAAGCCTTATGCTTTTAGAAGAAAAGGAGAGCAGATGCATGGCAAAATAATAGGGATGCGACGACTAGCGATGGCTACATTAGGAAATAAGTATACAGTGAGAGATGAAATATTGAGACATTTTTGAGGTGAGAGAACTAAAATGATCTTAGTGGTATAGGAGGAGTATAGCTTTTATTTAATCGATGCTTCCGTTCTGTCTCGAAAGACAAAGGAGACCCCTTTTAGGGATAGCAGCGCACAACTCTCCTGAATCGGCATTGGTTGAGTCCAGTAACCAGGACAAGTTCAGGACGACAGGAAACCATGCCGAGATAAGCATATAGCACATACAGCACCTGGAAACCTGTTAATAACATTTCTTGTCAATAACTTTTATCAATCTCTCTTCATAATGATCAAACATATGCATCTCTATGTGTTTTTATTAGTTGTTTTTTTGGCATCTAGTATTCGTTCCCATAGTAAACCTCTTTCGTTATTTCAGATCCGTTATAGACAAGTTGCGCACGCATTTCCCAAACATTTTCCATTAAATTTAGATCTGTTTTTTTTTTGCAGGCCGTTCCAAATTAGTCGTATTCACTTTAGCCATCCATTCTTTCATGAGTTTTGACACATGGATGCTGCAATTGTCTTGCTGTAGAAAGAAATCATTCCCTATCTCTCTTTTTATCCTTGGTAGGGCTTTCTTGTCCAGCAACTGTGTGTAGCTTTTGCTATTCTGTCGTCATTTCAGCCACTCCAACCATATATTCCCATACTCCAAACCATAACTCCTCCTCCCATATGTCGTTTGTTCAGTACAACAGGCGCAACCCTTCTCGACCAAGACACAATCTCATCAGTACATATAACCTGAATAAAGTCAACATGCTTTGTTAACCTAGTTAGTGTAATTTTTTCTTGATTTTTGCATACTTCAAACCAATCCTATGCAGCGTTCTTTGTACTGTTCAGACGTTTACATCCAATTCACATTTCTCCTTCACCTTTCTTGCTGTAACTTTTTCCAGATTTCAAAAGCCGTGCCACAGTCCTCTTCATTCTCCTTTCAGCCCTATTGCCAATTGATCTTTTCCCTCCTTAATTCTTTTTCCGCTCGGAGGTTGTCTTCAGCATGTATTCGACCGTTGATTTCGACAGCTTCAAATTCATGGCGATATTTCTGATGCTAAGGCCGTCTTTCCGCTTCTTCAGGGCTAAATAAGCGACTTATTTTGAATGCCTTTTACCTCATTAAACTTAATTGTTTTGCCAGTAGAATAGAAACGATATTTGATTCTAATGATGACAGCTAAGTGTACAAGCAGAAAATTTTCATACAGCAACGTCCAAGGATGGAATACTGTTGCCATATCTGGGCAGGAGCTGCTAAAAACAGCCTATCCTGCCTTGACAGAGAACAAAATAGACTTCGTGGCTTAGTGGGGGTGCCCTTTTCTCTACCCTGCAACCTCTCTCCCACAGAAGAGACGTTGGCGATCCTATCCTTGTTTTATCGTTATTTCCATGGCAGGTGCTCGTCTGAACTCCAATCTCTGGTCCCCCCCTCGACAATCTTTCATGAAGAACACCCGTCTAGCTGAATCCACTGTGAAAAATTTCCCCGACTCTATATCTGTGCCTAAATCAAAACGCGGATTCCATGAACAAAGCTTCTTTCTTAGAACTACACGCCTGTGGAACTCTGTTCCGTCTGCCTGCTTCCCACCGGGCTACAACTTGGATGTCTTCAAGTCCAACGTTAACAAATTCTATTGAACCGCCCCCTTAAGTAAACACTTAATCAAATCTCCACACTAATGTAATGTACTTGCAATAACCCTTATCCCTGAGTGTCTTCCGGGCCTTGATAAGTGGTGATCACTGTGTTAAAAAAAACATACACATGAACATAGCTCTTAAAAAAGGGTTTTTGTCATGTCCGAAAAATAGTGTCGCGCAAGTTTTCGCAAATATCATAAAAACTAAAATTATCAAAACCAAACTAAAAAAACATATTACACACACATATTTTTACTCCCCAACTACGTACTAAGCATCTCAAAAGTTTTTGGCACTAGTAATCACCGTGAAGTACTTTTTTCAAAGTGTCCGAAAAATTTTGTCAGGCTCCTGTAGCGTAGTAGGGGATGCTCTTTTCTTTCCCTGGAACCTCTTTCTCACAGAAAAAATGTTGCGAGCCTGCCTCTGCTTTATCGTTATTGCCATAGCAAGTACTCGTTTGCTTATTTCCTGGATTTTTTCCATTTTATACAAATAAATGAATAAATAAAAATATATAAATAGATAAATAAATAAATAAAAATATATAAATAAATAAATAAAATAAATAAATAAATAAATAAAAATAAATAAATAAATAAAAATATATAAATAAATAAAAATATATGAATAAATAAATAAATAAAAATATATAAATAGATAAAAATATATGAATAAATAAATAAATATATATGAATAAATAAATAAATAAAAATATATAAATAAATAAATAAACATATATATCATCAATTCATAATTGCTCTAAAATAAAAATTAAAAAAAATATTTGTACCCGTAACAAAAATACATTTTAGGGCCGTTTTTTATGGGAGGGGTTTGTCGGTATTTTTTTGCATAATTACATTCGTTAACTAAAGCTATACACACTTTCAGAGTATTCCGTCCGAGCAAGAAAAGAGCAATATGTGCTTTTTTACAAATTACGAAAGTTCCGTGTGTGCAATGAATGAGTTAGCAATGCGTGTAAAGGTGCCGATAATTCTCACACCTTTAGTTATAGGTAACTGTGGTATAATTGTAAGTTTTTCAGTCATTAATTTTCATAATTTGGACGATTATGAAGACTTCAAAGATGCTATATATATTTTTAGCAGAAATGCATTATGAGTAGAAGTTAATTAAATGTTATATATTTGGGCGATTATTTAGTGTTCAAAGACGTTATAAATATATATATATATATATATATATATATATATATATATATATATATATATATATATGATTATGCGTGCATGTTAACACGCTTACTAGTTAAAAATAAATTGCCAGTATTTATAAAAGATTAGGATAATTTTAAGGGAACCAGTATTATATTTTCTGGTTTTACAGCATCTTTTATTAATTTGCATGCAATAGTTGCAAAACACTATTCGCTCCTCACGTTAGTAATGGGTTTCTAAAGAATTACATTATTATTTAAATGTGCTTCAGTAAACGCAAAAGTCCAAAATCTATAAATAAAAAAATAAGTGAACAGTATTCATCAAACCGCGACATATATGCTTTATGCAAACATCGTCCTCCGTTTGCAGGCGATCAAAATGAAAAAGAAAATTCTATCCTCACAAATTAGTTCATGTGTAAAATTAGAAATGGGGGAAAATAATTAAACCTCAACTAATATATATACACAAACATATATATACACACACATATATATATATATACACAAACATATATATACACACACACATATATATATATACACACAAACATATATATATACACAAACATATATATACAAACATATATATATATACAAACATATATATATACAAACATATATATATATATATGCACAAACATATATATATATACACAGACATATATATATACACAAATAAATTGTAAAGAATAAAGAAGGTAAAATGTGCGTATTGTATCTATTAGTAAATGTATGTTTGTGAATGTTTTAGTCTTAACAGAAAAGATAAACAGTCATTAGTTACGAAAAAGCAATGAACGATTCGTTCGCTGTTGTCTTATGTTACAAATTAAGTGTTACTTTACTGAAATTGTCGCAGTGCGAATAATTATTGGCCCTAGCAATGCCATATAGTAATGTTCTTAAGCGGTCGTTTATAATGATCTAATTCCAGAATAAGGGAATAAGCGGGTAACCAATAAGGGGCATTGATTACTTCATAATTTTTTTAAAATCTACTATGCGAAAGGTAATGGTATATATTGTTTTTTATGAGGCAGTTAAAACCAGTGTAAGCAGAGAATCGATGTCGACTGGGGGCGGATGTCGGGCTAAATATTTAGAAAGAAAAATACGTACCACTTCCACTAACGATGTTGCGATCGTGATAGTGTTGCTTCTAGGATGTAATGTGATATTTTATTATCACAATTTTACGTGTCTGCAAAGGTGTTCAAAAGCTACATAAAATAGTGACTTTGCTGTATTGAATTTGTATGTAGAGTCTCTTGATGCAAACCTAAAATATTTTTTCCAGAGGGGAATTCATGCGGCTACTTTATTAATATAGAGAATTCATTGATTTTCTATATGGTTTTTAAAAAAATTCTTTACAGTTATCTAGAAACGTCTATTTGATTTCTTAGCCTGTTATCTCCTAGGATAGCACAATCTAAAATTTAGTAGTTTCTTTCTATTTGATTAATTACTAGCAGGGATACCCGGCGTTGTCCTGGTGTGGAGAACTTTCATGACAAGGCTAATGATCAACGGAGCCTTAAATAAGTAGTAAGCAGGTAGGCAGGTTCGAACCTGTAACGCTAAGAGGAAACGGAAGTGAAAAAAAAGCGAACGGTTTTTTTGCCGCACCTCCCCATGACATATAACGTTGCCGCCGTACAAATTAAACTTAGTCATTGCAAGGCGTATGGTTACTTTGCAAAAATGTCGAAGAAAAAGGTGACCCCCCCTCCTTATAAAAAAACCAACGAAATTAATAGTGAAGGAATTAATATTTTGGGCCAATCTTTGGATAATAGTCGGCCGACAGACCGAGCTTTTAAATGATACCAATTTTGTCAGTGTTGTCGCGTGTGTCGAAAGATTAGCATGACATACAAACATACACACACACTAACAGATGTTTGAGATTTATATATTAGATTATAACGTTCGGTATTCTTGTTTTGGTGTGCTTATCTGTTTGTACTTCAATGTCCGAAGCATTTTGTGGTTTTTATTTTCCAACACTTTCTCCGGACGGTGTTTGCCAGAATTTCCTTGTTTCTATTTTTCGTCATATTTTTTTTTTTTTTTTGCAATTTTCTCTTTTATATCTTTTATTACGTTTTTCACTCTCCAAAAGGCATAGCCCCATTCAAAGCTAAAGGGGCTTCTGTTTGTGACCAATTTGACAGGAATATTATGCAGGGAGTTGAGCAGCAGGATATCTGGTCACACTACTCTTGAACTTCTGCATGTCAGTACAGTCAAGAAAGCAAGAGCCCGGGAGAAAATTTCAAAGTCTAGCAGTTCGGGGGAAAACACTGTTAGCTTTATGTGATCTAGGGTTTCTACTGTGTAAACGTGGAGTTTTGCAGGTTGTCTAGTTAGTCTGGTGTATTTACGTCCAGGATGTACAGTGCTTTGAGTTCTTTACACGTTAATAACCCATTATAAAGGCCAAGAGGCGACTCGAGGACGAGAGTTAATGGGTATACATTAGCCAATGTGATTACAGCGTAGTAAACATAAGTAGCTGGAAGTTAGTAAATTGGATTACTTAGGGGGACGGTTCATCAAGAACCTGTTTACATTGGACTTGAAGATAAACATATTGTAGTCAGCTGGAAAGCAGGCAATCGGAAGAGAGTTCCACAGGCGTGCAGTTCTAAGAAAGAAGCTTTGTTTATGGAATCTACATATAGGTTTAGGCACAGATAAAGAGTGTGGGAAATTATTGATAGTGGTTTTGGCTAGACGAGTGTTTTTTCGTGAATGTTTGGCGAGGGGGGACCATAGGTTTAAGCTCAGATGAGCACTTGCCATGAAAATAATGATAAAGCAGAGACAGGTTCGCAATGACTCATCTGTGAGAAATTTCAGACCGGGAGCCCAGAAGCTTGTCAAAACATGAATGCTCGGAAGAAGCGGAACAAGGCTGACTTATAAAAATGTCTGATCTTTTTGCTTTGGGTTCGCTTACTCGTGCGGTTGTTGATAATCACGTTGACATACGACACAATTACGTCAGATCACTGAAGTTCAGCAACGGTGAGCCTGGTCAGTATAAGATGGGTAAAAATTTGGATCCAGGTTACGTTGTATGTATGGCACTATTGTTTGCCGGGGGAGTCTTACTTGATTGATAAATATTCTGCGAACAGCGTCCAGTTCTCCGCGGGAATAAACGATATGAAACGATATCAAACGATAGGCCCATAGAAAAATGAATGGGTCGAGATGGCGTTAACTACAACGGCTTGGCATGGTCGCTTTTTGAGTCTTTTTTGCGTCGTTACGTGCAGCGGTGGCAAATGGCAGGGGCAGCATGCTAAAATTTTACGCTTGTATAAAAATAGTGGACAAATGTACTTTGTACAAAAATATATAATTTATGTTACATTTAACACTGGCGAAAGTGATTGTCGACCCCATTTCCGTCGTCACTTGTGAATAGACTAGACTACTATATGTCTGCTTTAGAGGGAGTCCAGCGCCACGACTGTTTTAAACAATACAATTATAATTTCATACTCTCTTTCTTTCAATGAAGAAAAAGAGAAAAAAACATGAAAGGAAAAAGAGACAGGGAGTGAAAGAAAAAGAGAAAGAGAGTGAAAGAAAGTGAGAAAAAGAGACATTCATACATTATGTTTGAATATTGTTTCGTTTTTTATGCCTCGATGAAGAGTTCTTTTGGGGTTTGACCTTTCGAATTCTAGAATCTTAGATCTTTTTGACTTTGTTGAATATTATTAACTGTAACTCTTGTCTCAGGTCATACCTGATTGACAATAGTTACTACAGCCGTCATGTTATTTTCAATAATAACGCCTTTCCTCTTGCCTCCCCATAAGAACAGACAGGTATAAGTTAGCAATAAGGTTTATTAATGTACTAGCGGGGGTACCCGGCGTTGCCCGAGTGTTTGTTTCCGGGACGGGGGGGAGTTTTAAAAAATGTTATGGTAGGTAAGTAGGAAGGATCAAACCCGGAGTCATGAGTAACAGTAGGAAAATAAAGCGTGAAAAAAAAAAAAAACAAACATCTGCAACGTTAACAGTTCGGCCACCAAGAAAAGTCCATTCCAGTTGTTTAGGAAAAAAAAAAAAAACGACTACGGTAGGTCGGCGCGAACGTGAAAATACAGGGTGTTTCAAAAGTCTTGGGAACATAAAGATTTTTAATAACTCAAAAACTATTAGGAGTTAAAAATGAAATTGGTACCGTTGGAAAGGTTAAAGTTTCAAGTTTTGTGGGGAATCTTCAAACTTGCTCAATATGAGCACCATTCGTCACACGGCAGACATCTAGTCGATAGTCCATTTCCTGCCAAACGCGTTCCAGCATCTTGACGTCAATGGTTCCCACAACTGCCGTTATTCGAGCCTTTAGTTCGTCAATATCTCTTAGAAGGGGCGGCATATAGACTTGTTGCTTGACAAAGCCCCAAAGGAAAAAGTCACACTCAGTACCCCATATGCGAGTGTTATGCTTGTTAACTTTGCCATTCAGATAGAAGGTCGCCTCATCGCTAAAAACAAGCCGGTCATCAAAGCCGTTATCTTCCAACTTCTCTTGCATTGCAATGCAAAAGTCACGGCGAAGTGGCTTATCAGTGTCCTTCAACTTTTGGACCAACTTGAGCTTGTAAGGTACCATTTGCAGTCGTTTCCTTAAGACACGCCAGACAGTTGCTGGAGCAAGCTGAAGTTCCCTGCTGGCTCTTCTCACTGATTTACGGGGGCTCTGCTGAAAGGCTTCCGGACTTGCTCAACTGCATCTTCTGAAGTTGAAGGGCGACCTGTTCGCTTACTTGGGCACAAACACCCATCTTTCACAAATTTAGCATGCCATCTGACAATGGGTTTCCTTTCAGGGACTTCTTTTTTAAATTTCCTGCGAAATGCACGCTGAACACATGTCCACGATTCAGTCTTTGCAAATTGGAGGGCGCAAAACGCCTTGTGTTGTTTAGAGAACTCCATTACTGCACATGGAAAGATAAGACGAAAATCATTAGTATGACCAAAAACTTGATTAAGCAAGCTTTAAAATGACACCAGTTTCATTTTGCTACCTGGAATAGTTCATGAGATATACGCATTTGTAATGTTCCCAAGACTTTTGAAACACCCTGTATAATGTGAATTGTCCAGCATGCTAACCACTACGCCACAGAGAACTTTTTAAATCCTATTAATGTCAAAATCAGACGTGAAAAAATGAGTTCATTTTATTTATATAGAGAAGAAATAAGCCGCGTTTGCTTCATTGTACCACGTATGTATTAGTTAATTGTCGGCACAGACAGTCACATACACTCCAATAAAATTAAACAGCAGCCGAACAGCCCTGAATTTGCTCTGCCACTGCAAATAAAAACCACTGCTTCAAATGCTTTAAACGTAATAAAGACTAATGTTCTAATTAGGGGTGCCATCAATTACTGCACAAGGATTATTGAAAACGTGAAAGCCATATGCTCAATCATACAAATCAAAAATAGGAGAAGAAAGGATTAGTTCCCTTGAGTTTTGGCGAATAACGAATAATGTTCTGAACAGATGCGCGTCTTCTATCAACGGGTCTGAACTGATTTCGTCAATTATTGACAAAGTCAAACTTTCTGCCAACCACTTTACACTAAACTCAACTTTGTACTATCTGGATTAACTACTTTCGAATTTTATTTTAAAGATAGAAAATTATCAAATTTATATTTAATTCGAGATGTTGCCACACTTTCTTCCCCAGAACCGCTAGACTCTGGAATCCCATTCCAGGTCCCTGCTTCCCTAATTGTACTGACATGCAGAAGTTCAAGTTTAAGGTGAACCGACATCTTGCTGCTCAAATCCCAACAAAGTGCCCCAGTAGTTGCTGCCCCTGACATTAGCCCCCTACACCAAAGTGGCAATGTGCCTTGTTTGGGGTGAAAATGTAATTTAAAAAAAAAATGGTAGCAAAGGGGCCTGCAAATGAAACTAGCACCGATTCTTGCAAAGCTGTTCAATCGAGACATAAAGAAGACTTTAATTTCCACACTTTTGAAAACTTCGTTCATCTCCCCAGCATTTAAAAACAATAAAGATCGAATCTTTTGCATCTCAGTACAGACAAATTATGTGGTGTAATGTGTACCAAAAATGGGTCTGTTGTGCAATGGTGAATGATATCACCATACAGCAGATGTGCGTGTAATGGAGTACCAACATAATACAGCGATATGTGCTTGTGGCGAACGGTTCAACATTATGGGTGTATGTCTCACTAAATGTTTGTTGTTAATTCTTCACTATCTGACTCCTAAGTTATGTTCTTACAGTCCCTTTATGTTCCAATGCTATGAGCGTCTAAATGTTTATGCGCGTGCGTGCATGCATGTGTGTGTGTGTGTGTGTGTGTATGTGTGTGTGTGTGTATGTGTGTGGGTGTGTGTGTGTTTGGGTGTGCGAGTTCGTTCCCAATGGACTCCGAAACGGCTGAATCTATTTTTCTCGATTTCACAGAACGGTACAGACATATTTGCTTTTATCACCCTCTAAGACTTTGTTTTTTTTTTACGGGCCATTATTTTATGGGTCTTATGCCTGTGTAAATAGTGTCAACGGGTCAAAAATGGGTCCAAATCAAAAACATCGTTATATATCTTGTACATTCCTCTCAGTTGATTGGTTGGTTGGTTGTTTTTGTTTTACGGCATATCAACCCTTTTCGGGTTATTTAATGCCGAATCCAAAGATTTTGAAGAAAATTTTTTTAATAGAATATATTTGTTGTTTTTAAGTCAGATTCTATTTAACCCATAGTGGGGACCCTAACAGGTACTACCACTCCGGATCAGAGTGGACCTGGGAGCAATGGGAATTAAAGGGTGGCTCCACACTCCCCAAAGCCCGAAAGCTGGGGCCTCACCACTGGATATAGTTTAAGGTCATATCCAGGACCCCTCTCAGTTGAGTGTGTGTGTGTGTGTGTGTGTGTATGTCACACATGTATTTTGGACATACCTTATTTTCATGCGTCTTTGATCCTGGTCCACCTGGAATTCATCTTGTCCTAGAGGGTAGGCTGGAACCTGTTTGAACGAACATCCACTCACTTCCAAGAACGCTGATTGTATTTTATAAAATTTTTATTCATTTTCCAGTTGTCCATCGCAGAAGAATAGAAAGTAAATATCTTTGCTTGCATGGTTAATTCTATGTCTCCATTCTAAGACACGTCAGCTCTCTCCCCTGTGAAAAGGGTGGAGACGATCTGTTAAACCGTCATCTTCAGGATATCTACGAATTCAGATTTGTTACGGACTGTTTTTTATGGGTCTTCAGCCGATTAGAATAGTTTATAAGGGATAAAAAATGGGTAAAAATTGAAAAACAATCATTTTATTTTTAATGTTAGTTAATTTTTTCATTTAAATTTTCTCAGTTTAATAGTACCTAAATACTTTTTCTATTTAAATCACGACTCTATAATAATATATATTAAATCAAGACTAATTAAAATATCATATTTAAGCGTATTTTACACCCGGGTGCCTCCCTGTAAGGATATATATATATATATATATATATATATATATATATATATATATATTTATTTATTTATTTATTTATTTATAAATATTTTCCTTTCCCCTTTCCCCGTTTATGTTCATACTTTCCCTACACCGATAAAGACTGAAGGATAGGTCGAAAATATGTACCTGTAAACAAGTTAAACATTTTTTTTCATAATATTATTTTGTATTCCTGCACGTCACCAATTGAAAACGAATAAAGAAAGTTACAAGCTTTCATACTTTTCGTATTCTATTTTATACATTTCCATTCATATATATATATATATATATATATATATATATATATATATTCATATATATATTCATATATATATACGTTCATATATATTCATATATATATTCATATATATATATATATTTATATAAATATATATATATATTCATATATATATATTCATATATATTCATGTATATATATTCATATATATTCATATATATATATTCATATATATATTCATATATATACTCATATATATATATATATATATATATATTATAAGTAATAAAAATATTCGGCATAAGCCTGAAAAATTCTCACGAGAATGGTATGCAGAATATCTAGTGTAGCCTAATTGCCATATATATTTTTATTACTTACTACCTATGTATTGAGCACTGTTGAAGTAAATCCTGAAAATTTACGCACAAAATCATATTTTCGAATATTAATTTATGTGATTAAATTTATGTGTATATGTGATTATATATATATATGTATATGTATATATATACACATATATATATGTGTGTGTGTGTGTGTGTGTGTGTGTGTATGTGTGTAAGCTAAAGACCAGATAAATCTGTGTAGAACGAAAGTTTAAAATTTGTCCTCAAAATTTCTCAGAAAATGATTATTGTGGCAATAAATGTAATTGTAGTTTAATATACATATTGGTTTGTATAAAGTCCCGGGAAACGTCGAGTCTTCTCTGCCTTTTTCTAATATTTTCAATATGAAATGCTTCTGGAGCTTAAAATATTGAATCTTTTAACATACTTCTTTGTAGCAAAATATATATTTTTATTCAACAAACGACCACAAATCATAATTCCGTAATAAACTGTCCGTTTTCAAAACTAATATTTTACTGGCAATTCAGAGTCAACGTTTCTCGCTACTAAAACGGCTATAAACTCATCTCGTCATTAATACTTCTACTTTTTTGTCCCTTCTTTGTGCTGCAGAGAAAAGGAGGATGGACCTGTAAATTCACCATTGTCCGTTCGTCTATTCGTCCGTTCGTCTCCCTGCATTTTTCTCAATAACTACGCCTTGGAATTTTTTGAAATTTTGCACAAACATTAAACATGATATGAGTAAAAATGTAAAATAAATGATTTTCCGGGAAATATCCGGTTGTCCCTTCCTCAAGGATGCCTTCCGGTTTAAAATGGCTAAAATTGACACGTGTGTGCTTATTAAAAAAAAAACCATGCCACGTGTAGCTTCCTCCGGTACACTCTTGGATGTTCCTAACTAAGACAGGCAATCAATCGATTCGATTAAAATATGGGCGATTTCAACAACTTCGACGACTATAAAAATACTGGGAGTGTGGAGCATTCGATGGTCGTAATTTTATCCCGGACAACGTCGGCTCTTATTGCTAGTTTGTTAAATAAACTGCTTGACGAAGGAGAGACATATATATATTATTCCATATTGGAATTTTTTTTTTATTTTTTTTTTTTATTTTTGAGATGAGCATTGTATGTTAATTTTATTTTTATTTCGGACTATTAGTCTCATCTTATCTTTTTATTGGTGCACAACGTTTCGGCCAACTTCCTCTGGCCTTCGTCAGGTGGTAACCGCGACGGATAGGAACTTCGAATCTCCTAACTGCATTCTCAGCAATCACTGCCATCCGTAGTTGTTGTCGTCTCACCACATTTTTGACCAATTACCTCTGGCACGCTTTGGGTGGGATTGAAACCGCTATCTTCAGACAATGTTCATCTGGAACCGTAGAGATTCAACGTCTCTATCAACTGCGCCTTCGGGGCCCGTGGCGCAGTTGATAGAGACGTTGAATCTCTACGGTTCCAGATGAACATTGTCTGAAGATAGCGGTTTCAATCCCACCCAAAGCGTGCCAGAGGTAATTGGTCAAAAATGTGGTGAGACGACAACAACTACGGATGGCAGTGATTGCTGAGAATGCAGTTAGGAGATTTGAAGTTCCTATCCGTCGCGGTTACCACCTGACGAAGGCCAGAGGAAGTTGGCCGAAACGTTGTGCACCAATAAAAAGATAAGATGAGACTAATAGTCCGAAATAAAAATAAAATTAACAGAAGGAGAGACAGTTTAAAGACATTAACAGGCGTAATAGCTTAAAAAATACACATTACGTAATTGGCTAAAGAAAGCATCCAACACCGAGCATTGCCTTACTTTCAACCGGCATTAAATAAGTATTTCTTGTTATTTGTATTCTTTCGGAAAAGTGCAAATCCAATTAAGTTGCACCAAAATTGGAATAATTGCTAGACGTCCTTGCACAGGTTAACAAAGCGTCTACCTATTAATTGCTACTAACAACTTGATTAACCCGGGTGTATAAATACGCGCTCGGTTTGTGTCTCGGTCGTCAGAGAAGACTTACAGTCACTCAAACCACAACAGCTCGTTCTCCTTTTTGGTAGTGCACAAGCCGAAAACCAGTCCACCATGCCTAACTACACCCTCCATTACTTCAATGGCCGCGGACGTGCCGAGATCCTTCGTATGATGATGGCCATGGCTGGCGTCAAATACATGGACAAGAGATACGAATTCTCCGACTGGGATCGTTGCAGGAATGGTAAGGAATTTACATTCAACATCTTTTTTATTTGATTGTACATATCAGTGGCCAATCAGCAAATGTACGAACAGTTCTGAGTTGCTTTGGGGAAAAAGTTTTAATTAGTTTTTATTTTTTTATAATAATTTAGGGATATAGTGTATATATATACTGTACATCTAAAATGATTAATTATTTTGAATGAATCAACACCTTTCTTCAAAAATGGTGACAAAAAGTTATGCTTCGATAAGGTTAGTATTGGTATTGCTGTGAACAGCTAAATGAAACAAACGAAGCGACAATATTAAAACCTAATCTACAATAATAAACAGATTTATTATAGTTTCTCTGTACATCTCTCTCTCTCTATCTCTCTCTCTCTCTCTCTCTATATATATATATATATATAACCTACCTATCTATTTACTTACCTATTTATCTGGTGTAGTTTTCTTTGTATCTTTATATATATATATATATATATATATATATATATATATATATTGTAATGTGATTTATAATTAAAAATTTAAAAATCAAATTTTAATTAAATTAAAATCAGTTTCATAAGAAGGAACAACAATAAAATCAATTATTTGTACGATCGTTTCGGAAAACAATGCTTTTTATTGTGGTATACATCAAGTTATGTAGAATAATTATATATAGTTTTTTGGTAAGCAAGGTCTCCTCATCAGCAAATTTAGGAGGGTTTTTATTGAATTTAAAAGACACCATAAATAAACCTAGCATTAAAAGTAAGGCAGATGAATCTTTTAATTTTTCTTTTTTTGAAATCAGGAACTTTGGTTAAAGTAGTCATTTAGATGTTTGCTATAGCTTTTTATCATCCCCATACTCCCTATATATATATATATATATATATATATATATATATATATATATATATATATATATAAATGCATCTCCATACTCCCTATATATATATATATATATATATATATATATATATATATATATATATATATATATATATATATATATATATATATACAAATGTTTAGAGGTACAGAATTTAAATAAAGTTTTAAATACAATGGGCGGAGCTCGAGAGTAATAGCTAGATTGACAGGTAGATAGATTGGTAGGTGGATATATATATATTTAAAATTATATATATATATATATATATAGCTGGATATATATATATATATATATATATATCCAGCTACCAATCTATCTACTTATCTATCTAACTATTACAGTTTTCTTGTATATCTATCTATCTCTCTCTCTCTCTCTATCTCTCTCTCTCTCTCTCTCTATATATATATATATATGTATATATCAATCTACCTATCTATACTTATCTATCCATTTGCTTCAACTATGATAAAATACTCTTATATGTATGTGTGTATAAGTTTGTTCCCTATATACTTGAAAACAGCTGGGCCGATTTTTATGAAATTTCATGCGAAGGTACTTACATGCCTGGCAGTGATCTTTGACTGGTTTTGTATCGGAATGTCTTCGATAAGTATCGATAATCGAAAAATTCAACGAGAAAAGAAACAGGCGATTGTAACCTAAGTTACAACCTTACACAGCCTAACATCACAAGTGCATTCGAGAAGTTTTATTGTCACCCAAGCTGAAAGGCTCGACATATAAATCAACAGTGTTCGTTGATCTGACAGAGGAACCTTCGAAAAAAATGTTGCTGTTTAAAGCACAATTACACCATGATACTTGACTTTTTTTTAAATTTTAAAATAAGATTAAAAGTATTATAACCGCACATCCAGTAAGGGCTGGCATATAAATTCAACAGTGATTTTTATTACAGGGGCGTATTCGAAATGAATATTTCTGTTTAGAGGACAATTGAATCATTATACTAAACTTTTGAGTTTGAACTTATTTTTAAATAAGAACAGAATCCAGGTTATCCTCGACGGTCGTACATCCAAACAATATGATATAAATGCGGGGTAGTATTATTTCAAAATTATTTCAATATGATATAAATGCGGTGTATTATTATTTCAAAATAGATATTTATGGGTCTTATCATTATTATCAGCAATGAATAATTTTACTTTAAACAAAATCGAATAAAAAAAGAATCGTTTTGGTATCGGAAAATAGGCACCGATTTTTCTGATTCCGATAGCGAACCGATGCCCCCAAATATTCCGATTTTTTATCGTTATAAGTCGTGATTTAAAACAAAAAAAGATTGTATTATTATGCCATCAGCTAAAATCGAAACGGAGCAGCCAAAGCTATTGACGTTACAATTGTATCAATATTACACGTATATGAACTGTTTAAAAATTAAATATTAAAAATCAACCGAGAGGGGTCCTGGATATGACCTAAAACTATATCCAGTGGTGAGGCCCCAGCTTGCAGGCTTTGGGGAGTGTGGAGCCACTCTTTAATTCCCATTGCTCCCAGGTCCACTCTGACCCGGAGTGGTAGTACCTGTTAGGGTCTCCACTATGGGTTTAATAGAATCTGACTTGAAAACAACAAATATATTCTATTAAAACAATTTTCTTCAAAATCTTTGGATTCGGCATTAAATAACCCGAAAAGGGTTGATATGCCGTAAAACAAAAACAACCAACCAACCAATCAACTGAGAGGAATTTATGAGATATATAACGATGTTTTTGATTTGGACCCATTTTTTTACCCCTTGAAACTATTTACACAGGCATAAGACCCATAAAATAACGGCCCGTAAAAAAACAAACAAAGTCTTAGAGGGTGATAAAAGCAAATATGTCTGTACCGTTCTGTGAAATCGAGAAAAATAGATTCAGCCGTTTCGGAGTCCATTGGGAACGAACTCGCACACCCAAACACACACACACATACACACACACACGCACACGCACACACACATACACACACACACACACACACACACACACACACACACACACACACACAAAGCCCCCTTTTTATTCTAGTAGGAATTAAAACAGTTCAGTGTTCATATCTTTTTTGTTCCAGATTTCCCCTGTCAATATCTTCCCTGTATGCAGATGGACAACGGAGACATGATGCCCGAGACCATGGCCATTTGCCGGTACTTGGCCCGCGAACACAGTAAGTATTATTTTCATAATCTATTCTTCTCACTTTTAGAAAATAAGATTGCACGAGGGACGTTCTAAAAGAAAAACCTCCTATTTTTTGCAATAGATCTGAGCGGATTGTAAATTGTATTGTTGTGACGATTGAACTTATGCATTTGTGGCTTGAAAGTTTCATCTCCCTTGCATATATTAACGCGTTCAGACTCTAATAAAACGCCAGCTGGCATCGACGTACCTACCCCAGAAGCCATGATATGTCATTTAATTCTTGCAATACAGAAAAAAATTGAAGCGATCAACATACACCGGCACCTGTTAAACGATTATAAAGCCAATGATGTTGATGTCAGTAAAGTTAGAAAATTCCTTCGCTGATTTCAGAATGGTGATGGAGATGTGACTGATTAAACAGGCTTCGGACTTTTACGACCGATGCATCAAGAAAGGCTGATAAAATGCATTGAATATCATGGTTACTATGTAGAAATATAAATTCTAGAGCACAAAAGGTCGCTCGTTTTAACTGTACAACTTCCGTGTTCGTAGCTCTTTAGTTTTGTGCTCCCCGTACATATCGAGACATCATTCCATTTTGCATACATATGAAATATTAGGTAGTATATTCCACAAATTAATAAATTCTCAGAAAAATCTTTATATCTATAAAAGAGAGAATGTATGTGTGTGTGGACAATTCTCAACCTATATACTCACAAACTTTTGATCTATAGACTTAAAAATTGGTATATAGGGTAATCAGACACAAGGACAAAGTAGTAATCGGTTTTTATCGTAAAAAAAGGCTTCTAAATCGTCAAAATTGAAAAAAAAAGTACTTGGGAGACAACGGATTTTATCTTTTTATCAACTATTTCACAACGTTTGAAAAGTCTTTAAATATCGTCACAAGCTGGTCTAATTGTTATCGTACTGTCGTAAGGTTTTGTTTTTGATCTCAGCTCGCGTATTTTTTAACTTAGCAGAAGTGAGCTATTAAAAAAACAAACAAATTCTCGCATGCATCTATCTCAGTTTCTTTCCGTCTTTTATTCATTTTTTTTAGAAAAAATTAACGTTACGGTTTATGCATACGATATTTCTGTTTATAATAAATAAGAATTTTGCATTAATTAAAATATAATATTTATGCGTATTTTACGACCGGGCAGCGTCGGGCAGCATATTAATATTTTATAGTATTAATATATTTTAATAATTAACATTGGAGTATTAACGGCTATTGGCCCCCTGAAAAAAACGTAGGTTGACCTGTAAATTCACCCTTGTCCGTTCGTCCGTTTAACTGTCCGCAATTTTCCCAATAACTACGACTTGGAATTTTTCGAAATTTTACACAAACATTAAACATGATAAGAGTATAAAAAAATAACAGAACGGATTTTTCGAGAAAACTCCGGTTGCCCCCCCCCCCCTAGGGGTGACTTTCAAGTCAAAATGGCTACAATTGAAACTTTTGTGCTTAGTAAAAAGTATTGATGCCTTGGATTTTATAAAACATTCTGAAAAGTCGTAACTAACTGATTTCTATATAATTTTGTTTGTCTATACTTCGCGATAACTCTGGCGTGTGCCCCAGGGGTTATTTTAGGGCTAATAAAACGTTCCATTGTTGGGACTATTTTACCATATTTGTCCAAAATGTTCTGTGTATGTGTATTTAGCAGTTTTGCATGGTGCTGAACTCAAATTAAAATATTTTAAGGCCTTGGGGACATTTGGGGCTAAATGGGGGGAAGGGCAAATGATTGACTTAGTCATTTCTTTTTTTGCGAGGTGAAGATCTCAAATTCACATATGTTAAGACCTAAAACCGCATCGCTTGTACATTATCACCGAGATTTGACGTCCCCTGAGGACTTTTGGGGCTAAATGGGGCAGGGGGGCAAATGCTTAGTCATATTTTTATGCCTCGTTCACTGTGCACCGACCAGGCTTCACTTGTTATTGGTAGAATTACGTCGATAAACATTCACCGGCGCCATTTACGAAGCCGATGCAATTGATGTTAGCACGATTAAAATCTAAATTTTGAACGTAAAAATTTGTGATTATATTTTTTAACTTAATTAACTCAATGTTTTTATTTGTAGATTTCTACCCCAAGAGTCCCATGGACATGTTCAGGTGTGACTACATCAGCGATTGCTTCTACGAAATCATGCACGATTACATGAGGTACTACCACTGGAAGAATGGAAACTTCAGGGTGAGCTAACTATTATTAAACATTATTTATATTTCAACGTTTTACCTATAGCACTTCTTTTAAGAATACACCTTGGAAAACAAAATCATTTAACATTGTACGTAGCTGGCCTGAAGCAAAGTTATGAAAAAATACTTATGTTGCAATTCTCTTCCATGTTTTTCAACTACAACAACAAAAAAAGGACTCCCATAAACTAGCAAGACGCCCGGTGTTGCCCAGTTGGAAAATAATACTTTAATTTATGCAGATTGCGTATGTATTATTATAGAATAAATCCTCTATTGAATATTGTATATTGCGATACATAATTTGCTCAGTGGACTTATTCACAAAATAAGCCAATGACAATGTCGTTTATCCAATTCCGTCTGTTTTTCTTTACAATATCACGTCAGCTGATATTTGAGCTTGACTATGAATGCCCTGAAAAAGTTACTCCTGGTTTATTTTTGTTTGAAAATATGCAAACGAAGAAATGATTTGCTGAAATTTTAAATGGTACATCTTCCTTTATCATAAATTGAACACATCAGTAAGAAATAGGAAAAATATAATGGTGAGATACACCAGGGTGTTAACAGGTGCCATTCGATCTGCAATCGAATATTTTCCTACTGAGCGATATATTCTAATGATAATATTTCAATTTTTTAAGAACTGATTTGCTAGGAATGATCTACCTTTGATTTTCTGGGAATTATCTCCATTGGCTGGTGAAATGTCAAATATTACCCTATAAAGTTCTTTCTCATTTATAAGGAAAAAAAGACTATTTAATGTTCGGTTTCTTCGATTTTCGATAACTATCGGATGAATTCCAGTACAAAAGACATCTAAGAACACTGCCAGACATTTTCTAAACGACTTTCAGATGTCTTCGTTACTGCTCAATATTTGCAACCGTAAAGGAGAACTGACGGTATGTACCTCCTGTAAAATTCTGATTTTCAAGATTAGTTTTCTGTCTCTGTTTTGTAAGACACGGCATGCTATGCAAGGCGATTATGTGCTCGCGATTCTGTTCTTAATTTCAGCGTCATTCTTACCACCAGATGTAATAATTAGGGCTATGACAACAGCATATTCTTTTCCTTGTTTTGATTCTCAGGTATGTATCCATTGATATCTAACATGGTTTTATGTAGAGTGATGTGGTTCTCGGTTGATTGATTGTATCTAACTGTGTTGAATGTATACTCGAGAGTCAAAACAATGAAAAGAATATGCTGTTGTCATAACCCTAGTCATTACAATATTGTAATATAAATCTATTCTTTTTATATTGTATTCCGAAATCATCTACCGCAGAATTTACATTATTAATATCTAATTATAATATTACTATAAGTTGCCCTTAGAATAGTAAAAAAAAGAGAGATAAGTAGAACAAATAGTATGAAATAAGTGGTTTATCTATCAAACAAAATACTGCTTGATGGTTTGAGGAGGTGCCTGATGAAATGAGTACAAGTGAGGATGACAAGGTAGAGGTATGGTGGGACAAAAGTGTCATAACGACCAAGCAATCGGAACATAATCGTCCGGATTTAGTCGTCATTGACAAGGTCTAAAAAAACTGGCAGATTGTAGACTTCTCAGTACTCTTGGACAGGAATGTGAGAGAGAAGGAGAATTAGAAGTGGAGCAATTATGCTCCATTGGCCTTGGAGATAAGGCGTATACACGGGGTTAAAACACAGATAATCCCGGTTGTAGTTGGTACACTAGGAGTAGTATCAAGTCGTCTGGAAGGACAATTGAAAAAACTACAAATCCCCGATGTTTTAGGCGGCCTTCAAACCTCTGAAATTATAGGTACCACCAACATCCTTAGGAAAACCCTTGATCTTTGAAGCTCCTGATTTGAAGCCGGGATTAAGGGAAATCCTCTGGAAATAAATCCCATCCCTTTCCAGAGAGACGTTCATAAGCGAAATCAGAATTATTATTATTATTATTATTATTATTATGATTATTATTATTATTATTATTATTATTATTATTATTATTGCTATTATTGTTATTATTATTATTGGGTATTAGTATTATTGTTATTATTATTAATATTATTGTATTTATTATAATCGTAAGTATTAAATTAGAGTGTATCTACTTGTCTAATAGTCTCACTGTTATATTTGATATTGCATTTTGGTACTTCCTTTGGCTGTGAAATGAAATAATTTACGTTTCCCTTTTCTGAAAATCGATATTTGATTCTGGTTTGCAGTTTTCGTATATATCGTTAAAACAGATGCATAAGAAATATATTAATATTTCCACTAAAAAGCTGCAATGTTGCGTTGTTGCATATCTATAATGCACTTATTGAAAAGTCTCGGCCCTTACCCAAAATGAAAAAAAAAAAAAACAAGAAAACCTTACGTTATTCTCTCTAATTCATAGAATTTGCACATTTTGCAACACATTATCACGCAACTGCTTCCAAGCACACTATAGTACGTCTGTCTTCAGATAAAATATTTAAAAATACTTGCTCAAAATATCCCTGCCACTTCAATATAAAATCGAGCGTAACTATATTTTGTATTAATTGGAACAAAATATTTTAGATGCAATCGTCCTCGTAAATAATCTAATCATATGAAATTACCACTACAAATGGTTATTAAATAACTGACCCAATACATGCATTAACTTTTATCCCTCATCGAGTGGCTCGTGGGCCTTGATATATGGTAACCCTTTGTAAAAAGAAATGTCCTGCTGTATTCGTTTCAAAAATACTTAAGCCGTTGCCAAATGTAATCTTTCGACAAAATTCGAGAAGACTCAACATGTTTTTTTTTTCTCGGAAACACCGAAGAGAAACATACTATACCAAGGATAATTTGCTACTACCATTATCTAACTGCTATCAGACTAGGAAAAAAAAGCTTTAGACATCATCATCGTTCATACCTCTGACTCCAAACAGAGTATCAAAATGTTACGCTTTTCAAAAGCCTAATAGTCTCACTAAAAATTCAACCCCAGAACTGATATAAAACTAAAAGTTATCACAGCTCAAATCACGAACGTTGGTTGAGGGAGAATAATTCCCAGATGATTATTTAATTTCTGGTGCCAGGACCATTGAGCTACTTGTAAACATATATATCTCTTTTCGAAAGAGATATCAAATAGTTGACACGAAACTGTGAAAAAAAATTAATGATTTTAATATCTACAGGTAATTAAAATGTAAGCGAGTCATATAATTGTTATTCTGTATTTTTCTGCAGTACAACATGAACGACTATGGATTTGGTGGCGAAGGAAACTGTAGCAATTACGATGTAAGTATCAATGACTTGTGATTCCATTAACACTTAATAAACCCCCACATACATATATAAAAAGAAACACACGCACATGGTTGCGCTATTCATATCGGAGTAAGATACGATTTTAGTAGGTTTTTCTTATCACACACATACACAAACAGGCATATATATATATATATATATATATATATATAGTATTTTTTATTTATTCATTATACAGGGTGTTCAAAAAGTCTTGGGCACATTAAGCAGATATGAGGACTTGAAATGTGCCCAAGACTTTTGGAACACTCTGTATATATATATATATATATATATATATATATATATATATATATATATATATATATATAAGGAATAAATAACAAAATACTAAATTTCAAATTTCATGAGGGTGACCATCTTACAAGTTATTCCTTTAATTCATTTGTCCCTAATTTTATTTCCTTTCGATGGATTGATTGTTGCTATTTCTTCTGAGGAGTTAAGGGCAAAATAGATTCACTGATTGATATAATAATTAAGTGATTGCTTTTGTGCTACGAAACAGATACTACCAAAAATTGTAAGTGCAAACTGAATTATTATAACAGACATAAACTTTATTTCTCTCCCCTGATGAGGTACAGTTGTTTTTTTAATAAACGAATTTGCCCCGACACATTAGCATACCTACTGTAGCGAGTATGTAATACTTGTCTATATAAATAAAAATAATACACACCCACACACACACACACACACTCCCACACACACACACATATATATATATATATATTTATATACGATTACCCCATTTAATCTAATAAATTAATATACGAAAGTATAATTTCATTTAAAAACTTAAAGTATTTACTTCAACATTGCTCAATACAGGAGTAAAGCTAAGTAGTAAGTTATTAAAATATATATGGCAATTAAGCTACACAGAATATTCCGTGTTTTATCCACGCTAGGATTCGTCAGGCTTATGCGGAATATTCTGCGTAGGTTAATTGATATATATATATATATATATATATTTATAACTTACTATATATATATATATATATATATATATATATATATATATACTTTTTATTTAAATTCTTTTGCAGAACTACATGCTTTGGAGATATATGAACACCTTCAACCGTGTCATGCCTTTCATGGAAAGAACTTTGAGCATGCGCAATGGTGGTAACCAATTCTTCATGGGAGACCAGGTAAATGTTTTTTTTTCCTTTGAAAGACTGTACAACTTCCAAACGGACAGCTACGTTAAATTGAACAAGAAACAGAAGAGGGTGAAACAGTTATAAAAATAACTACAAAAAATATAATTGGAATTCGATGAATTCTTCGTATTTTACAATCAGGGTTGAACAAAATAAAAACTTACTTCAAATTTAGTAGCAGAATTAAGAATGACTTTATGCTAAAGTGACTTTAAATAGATGCAAATAGTTTTCAATATATTTAGATGAGGATTTCTTTTTGCATTATTTGGAATCTTCAGACTACTTTTCTAGATTAGAGCTATTTTCTCAGCATTTAGTTTCATGTAACCTTCGAAAGATCTTCAGCTCTATCATGTTGAACTTAGAAATCCGTCTGTGGTACTCGGGAATCTGCACGGAATTAAGAAGTAGTATACTTTCATTCAGTCTGCCGTGACTAAGAAGGTTTATAATAATTCGCAATTCTATTATCATTGTCGCTTGCAGTAATAATCGACGCTTCAAACCTCTAGACTATTGTAACATAACTTAATTTAGGCGTACAATGCAGAATGAATTTCACTAGCTTTCAATTTCGTGTAGATCCCATCGTTCGAGAGAACTATTCTCGAGTACAGGAAAAAACACACGGAGAAATCAAACTATACAAAACGTAAAAATAAAACGAAGCCCTACGACGTATTCAAACAAAACCAATCACCAATATCACCTCCAAAATTCGGAAACATAATATATATATAACATAATATATATATATATATATATATATATAAAATATACAAGGAAAACGTGAAAAAATTCCAATAATATAATTAAAAGAAAAATAAGATATGCGTTTGACACGGTTGCCGAGACAAATGTAATTAAGAAAAATCAGTGAAGAAGATGAGAAAAAATCAGTGAAGAAGAAAAAAATTAAATGGATAGAATTAAATATAAAAAAGAAAAGTAAATGTCAAAATGATCCAGACAAAATTACGTTAAAAGGCGCGAAAAATATAGGGCAAAAAATAATTTATCATAAACATATATATATATATTATATTTTATATATAAAAGAGAAGAGGAATTAAAACTGTGAGTTGAAATTTACAACCAAAATTTATTGTTCGACTACATATTCCAAAAAAATAATTTTCAAAGTTCTTATTCCGCGGAGTTTGAAAGGATGCTATTTTTGCTATTTGTCTGATTAGTGGACAGAAAGAAATCAGCAAATTATATTTGTAACAATACCAGAATTAGGTAGTTTCGGCACTAAATGAAACCGCAATTTGTTATCGTCATTGCAAATATGTACATGTCCTTTAAAATAACCAGTAAAAAAAGTAAATGTAGAAAAATAAAAATAAAAAAGAAACCCGGGATAAACTTGCAGTTTGCATGAAGACTCTTTATATCCTGAAAGCTAAAAAACCTTAGAGAGAATCATTTTATAAGAATTATTTATATATATATATATATATATATATATATATTTGTGTGTGTGTCTGTGTTTATCTGTAGTCAAACTTTTAAGATATGAGCACAATAGCTATTTATATTAAATTTCAGAATACTTAGAATTAAATTAAAGCGATTCACTATTAAAGAAATGACTCACTTTCATTTTACCAAATTCTGCGCCATTGAGTAAATCATTTCCTTTCTTCCTTCTTACAGATGATGTGGTGCGACATGATGTTCTACTGCTGCATGGAGAACATGTTCAGGGAGAACCAGAATATGTTCAGCAGCTATCCCAAATTGATGGCTCTCTACAACCGATTCGCCAGCCATCCCAAGATCGCTTCTTATCTGAAGAGCCGTTGCAACACCAACTGGTAAAGAGCTCGCTTTCCCTTGGTAACCAAGAATGCAATATTTAACTGACTCTCCGATGGAGTAAAATGCATTACCTGATGAATAAAATTATCATTTTTATTTACACTTAAATTTAAATGTTTGTATTTTTTAAATTTTTACTTGCTTAAACTTTTGACAGTTTTGTTGTGCTGATTGATAACATGAAACACTATATATATATATATATATATATATATATATATATATATATATTCTAATTTGTCTTTAAATACGCAGTCATTTGTTGCTACACGGTCATGAGCATGTTTCGGTCTTTTAGTATTTAGTAACTAGATACCTCATCAGGCAACAACGCTTATTTGCGAAAGCGGAATTCTTACCGTTAGGAATTCCGCTTTCACAAATAAGCGTTGTTGCCTGAAGCTGTCTCTAGTTACTAAATACTCGAAGACCTAAACATGCTCATGAATGTGTAGCAACAAATTACTGCTTATGAAAATG
Source organism: Euprymna scolopes (assembly GCF_053919585.1). Lineage (NCBI taxonomy): Eukaryota > Metazoa > Mollusca > Cephalopoda > Sepiida > Sepiolidae > Euprymna > Euprymna scolopes. The sequence continues at coordinate 2,331,216 of NC_136521.1, read as the reverse complement.
TAACTTGCTCTACTTTCAGTATTGAGCACTCTTGTATTAACCTCGTTATATTTCACTGGTTACTCTACTGCTGAAAAATAGCAACCTCAAATTATATATATATATATATATATGTATGCGTGTAATATTTTTAATAAATAGTAACAATGGTTATTTTTTAATTTTTTTCTCACGTTCACTTCTATCAATGCATATCGTCACTTGCACGTAATGGGCTACTATTTGAGATCAGATCTAGAAAGATTAACAAGATGTTTGTTTACATTACATTAAAACTTCTGCATATCAGTACAATCGAAAAAGCAAGTAGCATGAAAAAATATTCCAAAGTCTAGGAAAGAAACCAAGTCATCAGAGAACATTCCATTAAAATATTTGTAAAACAGAGATGCAAAATTGCGGCGATGGGACAGGGGTTGGAGCTTATTTGACATAGTGGGACCTATTAGATTTTAAACTTTTTCTTGGACCAAGAGGAAAGGCTAGATGTAGATGCACCAGTACAGATGTGGCAACAATACTCCATGCATGGGCGAGTGGTGGCCTTGTAGAGGTACAGGATACTCACAGATGTGAGTAGTTTTCTAGCTCGATAGAGGGAACCCATCTTCTTTGCAATATCCTTAATGTATTGGTTCCAGTTTATATTGCCCGCAAATTTTAGGCCGAGGAATTAAAAGGAAGAATTCTCATGTAGGGAGTTATTTCGTATGTATATCGGTGGTATGAGAGGCGTCTTGTAATTGTTAAATTGTTAATTGTAAAATCGTTTAATAGTTATACCTACACACACTAGTTTCATACTCATACACTCATCGGTGGCAATAATAATTTCTAGCGAGGCCTGTGGAACTTCAACAGGGGATTCATTCATATATAATATATTGACGTTGACATTCTGTAGATTGAGCGTAAATGGAGACGCTCTGATATTATTGTAGCTCTTTTGTTAAAACTGCAAAAAATAGTTATCACAGTTAGTAGGGACACTCGGCGTAGTCCGGTCGAAAAGTATGCTTAAATATGATATTTTACTTTTGCACGCCCTGTATATATTATTATAGAGCTAATGTTTTACCGAATTTTATATATTACAATGTTGCGATTTCAATATATATATATATATATATATATATATATATATATATATATATATATATATATATATATATATCTCCGTATGACTTGAGAATTCAACTGAAAAGTCTTTTTATGACTCTAAACTCATAATTTTTTTTTATTACTTTTCCAAATATTTCATCAAGTATATTCGTCAGGATTTTTTTTCAATTTTCAGGTTGACAAACGACATATAGTGTCAAATAAAGCAACAAAAATAAAATAACACAATTGTAAACAAAGTAAAATGCGGACGTCGAAATTCATCCAAGTGCAGGTATGAATTCTATTCCGCTATAATAATAATATTTTTATGAAAATCGCGCCTGAAAAAAAAAAAAACGATAATCCACTTGACGTAAGGCTTAAACAAAAATGAAAGATGATTTTCGCAATGAAAGGAAATGCCTATGAACCTTAATATTTACAAGATCTACGCTATATGCTCACTATAAGGGAAACAGTCAGCAGGAAAAGAGTTTCACACGTTTGCAATTTTTGGAATACAAAAATACTGATAAAGAAAGCTGTATTACAATGAGGTACCTATTTACTATGCCTCCCCACGGGACAGAGTTAGACACCAGGGTCGTTTTTTAACGTGGAGAAAAGGTACAAAAATAAAAATTGTCTCAGTCGTGAAGGATTTCTCCTCCACCGAAAGAGAACAAGAGATGGAAGTGCAGCATCTGAAGAACAGATACTACACTTTGAGGTATTTATTTGCTCCCCCACTGAGCAAATTAGGCACAAGGCCGATTTTTAAAGTGAGGAGTGAAGGGGAAATGGAGACCAACTCCCCGGGGGAGTAGGGGAGCTGGATAGTGACAATTGGTATGAAGGGTGACCCCTACATTGACCAAGGTCTTATATGTGGGGTTTCCCCCACATACGGTCTTTGCTTGCAGTATCTGCCGGAACAGATTGTATTTATTTGCTCCCCCACTGAGCAAATTAGGCACAAGGCCGTTTTTAATGTGAGGTAAAAACCAGCTCCCCTAAAAGTAGAAAAAAAGGGGGCACTCTGGTTACCAAAAATAATAATTGTCCCAGTATAGAGGGTTTCCCCTCCATTGACTGGTACAAATTATCTTAAGTGCAGCATCTGCCGGAACAGATGGTGTTTATTTGCTCCCCCACTGAGCAAATTAGGCACAAGGCCGTTTTTAATGTGAGGTAAAAACCAGCTCCCCTAAAAGTAGGCAAAAAGGGGGCACTCTGGTTACCAAAAATAATAATTGTCCCAGTATAGAGGGTTTCCCCTCCATTGACTGGTACACATTATCTTAAGTGCAGCATCTGCCGGAACAGATGGTATTTATTTGCTCCCCCACTGAGCAAATTAGGCACAAGGCCAATTTTTAATGTGAGGTAAAAACCAGCTCCCCTAAAAGGGGTAACTCTGGTTCCCAAAAATAATAATTGTCCCAGTATAGAGGGTTTCCCCTCCATTGACTGGTACAAATTATCTTAAGTGCAGCATCTGCCGGAACAGATGGTGTTTATTTGCTCCCCCACTGAGCAAATTAGGCACAAGGCCGTTTTTAATGTGAGGTAAAAACCAGCTCCCCTAAAAGGGGTCACTCTGGTTACCAAAAATAATAATTGTCCCAGTATAGAGGGTTTCCCCTCCATTGACTGGTACAAATTATCTTAAGTGCAGTATCTGCCGGAACAGATGCTACACTTTGATCTTGACCAAAAGGCCAAGAAGGTCAATTATAATGAGGTATCTAAACAGTAAACGCATGGAGACCACTAGACCAACGAGTCAAACGAGCTCGAACAAATGAAGCAGGAAATAGACCAATTCGGAAATACATATCTTGTAATAGTATTTATAGAAAAAATGAAACTAACAACATCATGTCTGTGCGAGATACGAAGTTACAGACAAAAAGAAAGGCCACGTCTAATTAAATTGCAGATACGTCTCCACGCCTTATAAAGAACGCTCTAGTTGGACAAGATTCATCAGCACAGATATTAAAAAGCAATACTCCATAGTAGTCATATAGCAGTTTTGTAGAGATAGAGTATTGCCTTAGTTGATCTATCCACAATTTAAAAACGACAATTCTGCTTTAGATTTGCTTGTTTGTAATTAGACTAATTCTAATTAAAATCGCGAATCTACATTCTTATTTGATCCCGTTGCAGTAATCAATAATTACATTTGAGCAGATGTTATTGAGTCTTTTGCTAGTTGTTAACCCACGTTTGGTTCTTAATTGCTTTGCTCTTTATGATAGTATGAATAAGAAATCTGATTTTTTTTTATCGCGTTCTAACAATCCCAATTCTTGCAGCAATAATTACAGTAGAACACAATTTACTCGTTATTTGTCTTGTTGTTCCTATTGACAATGTCTCCCCACGGGGCAGAGTTAGACACCAGGGTCGTTTTTTTTTTTTTAACGTGGAGAAAAGGAACAAAAATAAAAATTTTCTGAGTCGTGTAGGATTTCTCCTCCACTGACAGAGAACAAGAAATTGAAGTGCAGCATCTGAAGAACAGATACTACACGTTGGTGTTACCGTCCTGTTTTAACCTCTTTTCTCATATTTTATTAATTGGATCATCAACACCGTTACTATTTGCCACTAATCTCGTATTAAGTTGAACAAGCCGGCTTATTTTCTAAAAAAGTAACATTAATTTAATTGTAACTGTCTCTTATTTTTTTTTCACTGATTTTCTGATTAATCCGTTTATATAGATTAAGTTTTAAACACAGTTAGTATTTAAAATCAAATATTTATTTACAAACCAACGGCAAGGAATGCCAATCGCGAATAAGCTTTTTACAAACATGCGTTGTTCGGTCTAGTCTGGGCGTACAATACGCTTAAATATGATATCTTAATTGATGCAGATTCGTATATATTATAATAGAGTCAATTTTCTATCGATTCGTATATATTATAACGTTGTGATTTAAAAAAATAAAAATCAGCTTGAATCGAAACTAAAATCAAAACTGATGAAGAAATATATATATATATATATATATATATATATATATATATATGTAATAATTTTTTAATGTAAATACAGTCATATCTTGCTACGATGAGCAGACCGTTTCAATACTCCATTAAGTTAGAACTTTAATTTCGCTCATCGCCACTCATGGCGAATTTTCTCTCCTCAAAATTTGAAAAGGTGTTGAACCTTTACAGTTTTTGTAGCTTAATTTTTCTTGTCTGATGATATCTAATATGATTGAAACGGTCTGCACATCGTAGCAGGACATGGCTGTATTTACATAAATATATATATATATATATATATATATATATATATATATATATATATATATATGACTTGCTCTCTTATGATTGAGCACTATCAACCACCCTTGTTGAAATTCAATTATTTTCAATTTTTGGGTATCTTCCCATCGAAAAACTATATACATATGCATATAAATATATTTATATGATTTTCCTCTGGATCACTACTCCTGCCACCTGGCAGTAATATCCCGAAAAATATTGAACTCATTCTGATCATGGACTGCCCAGGTTGTATGAAATTCTTTTTTCTATGACCCTTATTCACCATTCAAATAACATTTTCAATATATGTGCTGAAAAGCAAAATACTTGTTTATTCACAGCTGAACATTTTGCTAATTGCATTTCCTTTCCTCTCACGATATGCGACATTATTGCAAATCCATGGATAAGGAAATAAACATCATTTTTATCCATATATTCCTTGTTTCAAACAATACATTCTTAACTTAAATATATGTGTATATATGTTCCTTTACAGAATTTAACTTTAATTATTAAACTTATATATATATATATATATATATACATATATATATATGTATATATATATATATATATATATATATATATATATAAATTACAATAAGTTTACCAAGGTAATCAAAATGGTAAACTTAAAATATATTATAAATATTAAAGAGTTAATATTTACAAGTAAAGTGATCTCAACCAGATGTAAATGCTCAGTGTTTGGATTTTACCATTCTTGGATTTTTTACCCTTCATCAGACTATCCATTCATGTGAAATCTTTTTAGCATTTTTCCTTTGCCTCCTACTCCCCTTACCTCACCCTTTTTTAACCAAGTAAGATCTGTGCCTTACTTGTAGTTTCACTAAATACTTTTACATGCAAAATCCGATTCCGCATTTTGCTAATTCCTGCCCTCTGATGAGAAGGAAAGTATTTCTTCGAAACTCCGCAGATTAAGGACTATCCACTTATCTTGTGCTTCCTTTTTAAATTAAATCTGTTTTTAACTCTTTTTCTTTTAACATGCTTTATTAGTCGTTTGTTGATATTTATATATATATATATATATATATATATATAAATATGTATATGTGTGTATATATATATGTATGTATGTAACTTGAGTTCTTTCAATTATAATCGAAACCGAAACCAAAACTTATGCAAAAGTGTCGCTGTCTGTCTCTGTCTGTCTGTCTGTCTCTGTCTGTCTGTCTGTCTGTCTGTCTGTCTCTCTCTCTCTCTCTCTCTCTCTCTCTATATATATATATATATATATATATATATAGACTTGAGTTCTTTCAAGTATAGTCGAAACCGAAACCAAAACCTATGCAAAAAATCTTGGTAAACTTATTTATAGAAAAATAGATGACGTCGGTGCCTTCAGCTATCATCGATCACGAAACAAAAATTCATGGACAATTCTTTAAGTAAAATAATTTATTACAATGAATTGAAGGTTATAACAATTAAACGATATTTACACGGAAGAAAGAAAGATGTAAGCGACTAAATAAACACACACGCTCTCATATTTAGATCTTGATTACTAAACGGTTTATTTGAGAATGGCTTTTATATCGATTTTATCAAAAGTCTACACTCAGCAGAATGGACAGATGTCACAAACCCCAACAAAAGTTTTGGCATAAATAAATGGGCATTAGCAATTACAGAATACATGCCATAATAGTATTAATTTAATACATATTAGACTAGCAACATCACATATGTGAGATGATGGGATTGCAGGGAAGAAGAAAAGGGTGGGACCATTTAAATTTAAGATGCGTTTCTATATCTCATCATGAACACTAAATTAAACCGATATTCATTAGCTAAAATATGACGTCAATACTATATACATAGTCTGAGAGATGCAAAGATAGAGTATGGTCCCAACTGACATATAAGCAATTAAAAATAAGTTTTGCAACAGATCTACTTGTTCGTAATTCGACTATTTTGTTATTGTTAACCTGTGATCTAATTTGATTCTGTTGCAGTAATATATAATATAGATCTCGACTGTTTTGTGTCAGTAATATATAATATAGATCTCGACTGTTTATTTAAATGCACGTATGTATGCATGTATGTATGTATGTATGTATGTATGTATGCCTAAAACTTTGGACAGAAACGGTGAATTTTCACAATATCGGTATCATTTTGAAGATTGCCCTTTCGGACGACAAATATCGAAAAATTGGCTAAAAACTTTAATTCCTTCTCCCTAAACTGGGCCCTTTTCTACAGAGAGGGGTCGTTTCTTTCGCCGATAATTTCGAAAACCATCACCTCCCTCTTTTTCCATTGACTAACCATAATTTAAACATTCGTCAGTTCCGGTTTTGCCAAGGGCGAAACAGCAAAGACGTCACGTTATTTTTCACGTTTTTCTTCTCCTTCGCGTACGGGTTTGAGCCTGCCTGCCTACTACAACTATTTTTTTTATTTTTGCCCAACGCACACCTCCAAATACCTGAGCCATTCCGGGAATCTAAGCTAGCAATCTAACAAATAACAGTGAAGCAATTTAAAATGCCTGGACTTTTGTTTTCTTGTTTTTGCTAGAGTTCTGTTTAGATCCGTTATCAGAAAGTTTGTTCGCAATAAAACTGTTTCCCGTTTAACGCGTGAATACGTAATCTTACTTTATTGCGTCCTAGCAATCACAGTCCTCTTGTCGATAATTACAGTAAAAGACTTGTCATTGCCCTATTTTCTTGTACGTATCGCCCTGTTTTACCGCCCTCTTTAAGCTCCGTCTATATTTACTTTTTAATCATCACTACTGGTATTCGGCACCAATCGCACATTAAGTTGGATAAATCAGCCGCATTTTATCAGAAACTAGCAGGCCGCCCGACGTTGCCCTATCGTTAACCGATACTTCTGCATCCGAGTATTATGTTTCTTCTAAACTGTTCACTTCTTGTAAGTAAAAAAAAAAAAATACTCGATCTAAAATCAAAACCAAAGCGTAAAGATAGGAAGTCAAGTACGATAACCATTAGGCCAGCTTGACACGCCCTTCTAAAAAGTGTTATAAAACATATTTATTCTTAAGATCAGTAATCTGGCATCTGAACGTAACATGCGCATTCATAAAACAGTTGATAAAAGGATAAAACTCCGACAATCTTCACAGAACAGTTTTTCAAATTATATCCTATATACCAAATTTCAAATCTGTAGATTAAAATTCGTTGAGTATATAGGTTGAGAAGTGTTCTTACTGACACATTCTCACTTTTATAGATATACTAGCCGGTCGTATGCATTAATCAATTCAGAACTCTTATTATAAACAGGGCAAAATTCTAAGTGTCTAGATTAAAATTTCGTTGAGTATTTGGGTTGTGAAGTGTCCTCAGCGAGACATTCTCACTTTTGTACATATACTAGCAGGTCGTCCGACTTTGCTCGATATAAATAGGCATTCATATTATATTTTAATTAGTAAAGCATTCTTAGTTATTACTAGCATTTCAGCCTGGCGTTGCCCGGGTGTCTGGATGTGTATATTAAGCAAAAAAAAAAAGTGGTCAATTTTTTTAACTTTGACCCCTATTACGCCCCCTTAACACTTATTATTTGGGGCTCAAATCATATTATTAAATTAGATCCATGTCGAAGGAGTTTATATCTAAAATTTCAAGCGTTTAGACCCAAAATTGGCGGAGGAGTTTGGTAGAGTTCTCAAAGAAAAAAACGTTGAACTTTGACCCCTTAACAGCCAAATTTCTGGGCGAAAACGGATTACAAATATTTTTGCAAATCTCAGTACTCTGTATATAAAATTTCGAATCTGTAGACTGAAAATTGACAAAGTTATTGCGTAGGGAAATGTACATAGACACACAGATACACACACAGACATGTTCCCTTTTATAGATATATAGATATACAAAAATACCGTAGGTATTAACAGTAACGTTAAATTTGTAAGGTAATGCTAAAGTTCTATTTACAAATAAATGAAGTAAAAAAAAAACGGAATGGAATGACAGGAGTTGCAGAAAAAGAAAAAAAGATGGCGTAAGTAAATTGCAGATACGTTTCTGCCCCTTTATGAAGAACAATCAGATGAGACGGATTCACCAGCTCAAATATAACAAAACCACTCTATACATTGTTTGATAGTAGACCTGTAGATATAGAGCATTGCCTCAGTTGAAAAATCCACGATTAAAAGAAATGCAATTCTGCTTCAGATTGTCTGGTTCGTAATTAGACCATTACTAATTAGAATAGTAAATCTCCGGTCTTATTTGCTCCCATTGCAGTAATCAGAAACAACACCAGAGCAAATGTAATTGCCTATTTTTTTTTGTTTTTACCGCCATGTTTAGATCCGTAATCGGAAAGTTTGTTGCCTTATCATTTTGTTTTTTTATTGGACTCGTGAACAAGTAGTCTGATTTTCATATTTAATTGGAATTCATTTTGAGATTTTTTGTTTTTACAAAGGAATCATCACTCCTCAAGGTCCGGAGGCCACTCGAGGATAAGTTAATGGGTATGCATTAGTCAATGTGATTTTTAACATGGGTATTGGGATTTTTTGTAAGTTGCGTTATATAGGGTAACACTTCATCAAGAGCTTGTTTACGTTAGACTTGAAGACAATCAGATTATAGTCATCTGGAACGCAGGCCAAAGGAAAGTATTATTTATAAATTTATTCATTGCGGAATATTATCTTTATCTGTTTAGTTGTTGCTTCACGACGTTTCGGCCAACTCTTCTTCTAGTCTTCGTCAGATGGTAACCGCGACGTGATAGGAACTCCGAATTTCCTTACTGTATCCCCATCAATTACTGCCTTGTCGTCTCACCCCGTTTTGGTCAACTAAGCATCTGGTCGGCTTTGGGTACGATTTAAACCGTTATCTTCAGACAATGCTCACCTGGAACCGTAAAGATTCAACGCCTCTATCTACTGCACCAGATGAGGATAATAGTCCGCAATGACTAAATTAATAGTCTGATTTTATCGCGTATTAACAATCACATTTCTTGCAGCTATAATTGTGAAGTGTAACCCGGATATAAGAGACCCGAATATAAGAAAACCGCATGTAAGAGAGATTTTCTCTGGTCTCAAACTAGAGCGTATGTTAATGTACAGTGGAACCTGGATATAAGAAGGCTACATATCAGAATAACCCTGATATAAGAGAGTTAGTCCCTTTTATTCGTTTTACACTGTAGTAGATGACTTATAATTGCTATTTCTTCTTGTGGTTACAGGTCTTTTTTTATCTGCCCTCTTTTATCTGTCCAAATTTATTGAATTCTTTTGGGAACCTAGATGTCTTTCGCCATCCTCATCAGCGGCAAACGATGGTATTTTTTTTAACTTTTTTAAAAAAGAAAATATGGGGGAGAACTTAAAATTTATAATAAAAATGGGAAAGATTAATTTACAATTATAATAAAATATATGTACAGAAAAGAGGGAGGCGGAAAGGATAAAATAACAGGAATTAACGCATGTATATATATATATATATATATATATATATATATATATATATAATGAATAATATATAAGATAGTAAAATAGCACGAATGGGGAATAATAACCCAGATATAAATATACGGGGAAGAAGGGGGGAAAAGGGATGGGGAAACATATCTAAAAATAGCTCTATAATTCACCAAAAAAGTCCTGTGTGTTCGCAAACTGTTTCTACCCACAGAGAGATGGCTTAAGGCGTTCAATAGAGACGGATTCGCGAGTTATCAAATGACTACTCGATCGGCCTCGAAATAAAATTGAAAAAAAAGTCGTCCTTATAAGCCTGCCCACGTTTTGGGTTATCCAATAAATGATTACCAATTACAGAATCTAAATTATTGTGAGCGCGGTTGAGGATAATTTTGTTTTTATTTTTATTTTTATTTCTAAAACCTGAAGGAAGATGTCCAAATCTTGTCTCAAAATGAGCACTGGTTCGCCCGACATAGACACTATCCAACTGACATTGGAATTCGTATATAATATTGCTAAGTTTCGTTCAAGGCTAACCATCCTTTTTGTAAGAATTTATTGAATCCTCAACATTACTGCTATTCCAATCACGTATAAAGTTGCAGCAGCCATATTTTTTAAATTAAAAAATAACAATGATTTAATTGACATTTCTGAATTTTTTAGATAAGGATTGGTTATTTGTATTAATCAAAAGATTCATGGGCTTACTGTTCTCATCTTGAGTGTGATTTTCACTATATTTCTGTCGATCTAACCTTCCAGCTTCATGTGTATTTTGTCGAACTTGAGAATGTTTTTGTCGAATTCGGGAATCTGGACGGAATTTCAGGCGGAACCCTTTATTTATTTCACGTGTGTAGCATGTTCTTGTTCTGTCAGCCTTGACTGGATAGAGGTCTTAAGTAATTCGCAATGGTTTGTTTTTTTCGCTTGCCCGCACCGAGGATTGAACCTTCAACATTCAGGAGAATATCACTTTTTACAACTGATTTTTCCAAGTACTCTAACCACTTGCGGATCCGTGGCGCAGTGAATAACTGTTGATCAACAAGATACACCTGAAGAAGGTCGAAGGTTACATCGACGGAAACGTGAAAATCACACTCAATATGAGAACAGTAGTCTGTTAAATCAAAATAATACGAATGATATAATTGTGAAAGACTTATTTCTTTTATCTGATCATCGATTTCTCCGTTTATATAAACTAAAAGCTTAACGCGGATAGTATTCAGAACCAATCATATAATATTATTAAGAAATGTTGCATCCCACTGCCTGTTCTACAAGTACTTTAACGGTGAATACTCTGACCAACTACAAGCACTTGTACTCCCTCGACGTAAATACCCCCGACAAACCCGACAGGCATCGAAATCCCACCTCTTCACAGTAGAGATCCCTAGATGTAAGAGTGCCTTCTACTCCAGTAGTTTCTTCCCCAGAACCGCTAGATTTGTGAATTCCCTTCCGGGTCCTTGCTTCCCCAACTGTACTGATATGTAGACGTTCAAGTGTAACGTGAACCGATATCTTGCTGCCCAACTCCCTACATAGTACCCCTGTAGCTTATGCCCCTGATAGTAGCCCCCTATATCAAAGTAGCAACGTGCACTGTTTGGGGTGAAAATGTAATAAAAAAATTACCAACTTGCTAAAGACAAGAAATATAATATTAATGGTGTAATATAATATAGTATTACTGGCCATATAAAATAAATATAAATATAAATATATATATATATATATATATATACATAATATTAATAGGATAATAGTAATATAATATTACCAACTTGCTAAAGGCAAAAAATGCAATATTAATATTGTAATATAATGTTATATTACCAACTATATAAAATAAATATAGATATATAAATAAATATAAATATAATATTATTAGTATAATAGTAATATAATATTACCAACTTGCCAAAGGTACGAAATTGTAATTAGAAATGAACTTACTAATATTTGCGTTAATCACACAAGTCGAGGATTTTTAAATTCTTACTAAAACAAGGATGTTGCAGTTATTGGCCCAGTTGAACTCAATTCATGTTATTAATGAACTGCCATTTTGTTTTGCAGAATAATTAGTGATATGGTTTCAATAAGATGAAGCAACTACCCATACGGGAAAAAAATCGATGGGTGTTTTGCGAGAACTTTTCCCAGCACATTTGATTGTATTGCACGGTGATATCGGATGGCCAGCACGTATTCCTGACCTTTTACCTTGTGATTATTTTCTGTACGGTTATGTTAAGAGTGAGGCGTTCAAGCTGTTCCTCATCTAGCATCAATTGAAATGGATGGCTCTCGTCTTGGGGAGGCTTCATGTTTTGACAAGCTCCTGTGTTTGACCTTTACTCCTGATCTGAAATGGAACACGTATATAGAGTCTGTTGCCCGGGCCGCTGGGAAAATGGTAGGATCCTTCTACCGCTACAGAAGATATCTGTATAGGTGTCTACATGTCAGCGAAGTCTCACATGAGGATTACCAGATATAACGTTACGAGATGTAACATTACCCACGATTCACACACGTTTTAACGTATAGAAACCGTCGCAATGGAAACCAAGCATGGAAGAAATCGACTCACATTTTTATTGGTCCCCCAACAAAAGGAGGTCGAACCTCTAAATTCACTCTTGCCCGTTCGTTCGTTCGCCTGTCCGCACTTTACTCAATAACTAGCCTTGGAATTTTTTGAAAATTTGCACAAACATTAAACATGATATGAGTAAACAAGTAACAGAACGGATTTTCTGGGAAAAATTCTAGTTGCCCCTCCTAGGGGTGGCCTTCGGGTTAAAATGCTTGATAAAAAAAAATTGCTGCCTTGGATTTTTATAAAACTGTCTGAAAAGTTGTAACTAACTGATTTCTATATAATTTTGTTTGTCTATACTTCGCGATATCCCTTAGGTATGCCCCAGGGACTTTTTTTTACGGCTAATAAAAACACTCCATTTTTGGGGACTATTTTACCATATTTGTCCAAAATGTTCTGTGTATGTCTATTTAGCAGTTTTTCATCGTGCTGAGCTGAAATTTTAATATATTAAGGCCTTGGGAACTTTTGGGGCTTAATAGGGAGGGAGCTAATGATTGGCTTAATCAATTCTTTTTTTGCATGGTGCAGGACTACAAATTAACATATATTAAGGCCTAAAACTGTATCGTTTGTTTATTTTCAACAGAATTTGACGTCTCCTGGGGACTTTGGGGGCTAAATGCCGGGAGAGGGCAATGCTGAACTTAGTCATTTTTTAGGCCTCCTTCACTCTGCATTCACGGGGTGCCATGCATGCTTCACTTGTTTATTAGTAAAACAACCGTTATTCATATCCAGGTCTTTCCCTGTCGCCCTTAACACCCATGCGTAACGCGTCTATCTCTGTCCTACTCTGGCTCGACCATTAAATACCTTTCGAATACTACTCTTTCAAATCTCTTTCGAAAACAGCTTCCTTCTCTACGTCATCCCGGATCTGAACTCACATCCTTTTTTTATATTCTCTTTTATTCTTCCTTACTCTCACGTTATTTTGCACACGGTTCGGTTATTTGCATGCAGCAAACATACGCGCGTCCGCGCTCTGTTACATGGATGAAAGCAGGGTGTCACAAAGTGTTATACAGGGTGTGCCAAAAGAAGTTGATGGTTAAAAACATTCATAACTTTATTATATATTCCCTTACTCCCAATGCACTAAAACCAGACACAATAAATGCTCTTTAAACAATATAGAGGAGGGAATCAGGGCCATAAACCCTGAAACATTAAGTGATGTGCTGGACAATGCCCTGCAGAGAGTGAAAGTGAAAATGGACATTTGAGTAACATCATTTTTCATAACGAAAATTAGACTTTGTGAAAAACATGCCCTAGATTAAGTTGTGTAAATAAAATTAGAATAAGTACACTATATCTTACTATATCTCAAAAATCGGGGAGAGGCTCATCTATATATGAAAATTGGTAAGCATAACTTAAATATTAAGGAAATTAATCAAATTTAAAATCCGCCACCTTCTTTTGGGACACCCTGTATAATACACCCGAAATACATACCGTCAAGTCAATTGATGATTTGGATCCAAGACAAACGAACCTGTTAAATTTCTGTGCATGCGGCGTTTTTGGTTATTCCGCAATAAAAGAATAAACCGCCGATTTCGGTGACAAACGGCCATTTAAAAAGGCAAATCTACATTAAATTTCTAGAGAGTTTGTTCGGAATCGTTTCTGTTTTATTGTTACAAGATTTGCCATCCGTTAATATCAACTGAACCGTCAACAGAGAGTTTGTTCGTAATTAAGACAGCTTCGTATTAGAATCGTGAATAAGTAGTCTTAGTTGATCGCACTGTAGCAATTAGTCTTTTCGCTGAGATAATTATAGAACCTCTATTCTAATTGCTCCTTTTTCTTGCTACCGCTGATTTTTTTTACCGCCCTCTTTTTATCCGTCTATATTAAACGAGTTGTCAACACCGCTTGTGTTCAGCAACAACTGCGTATAATTTCGTACCGACTATTTACCGACGGGTTAGAATAGCAATTATGGAACAAACTCACGATATGAGAGAAAGCAAGATATAAAATAACCGTTTGTATAGTTTAACTGTTTAACGTTCGTGCAAGTCGACGACGCACGGTTCGAATTAAAAGTGATTTGAATTTTGAGTTGATAACTTTACACTAATTAGATATTCTATGTACGTATTTATACATTCTTATAAAATCTATATATATATATCTATAAAAGTGAATGTGTCTGTGTGTGTCTGTGTCTGTGTGTATGTACATTTCCCTATGCAATAACTCTGTCAATTTTCAGTCTACAGATTAGAAATTTGATACACAGGGTACTGAGATTTGTGAAAATCTTCGTGATCGGTTTTCGGTCAGAAATTTTGCGATTAAGGAATCAAATTCCAACGATTTGACCTTTGAGGACTCTACCAAAATCCTCCGCCAATTTTTGGGTCGAAACACTTGAAATTTTAGATATAGTTTCCTTGGACATAGACCTAACTTAATAACGTGATTTGAGCAAAAAACAATACATATTAAAGGGGTCATAATAGGGGCCAAATTTAAAAAAATTGACCGCTTTCTTTTTTGCTTAACATAGACCTCCAAACACCCGGGCAACGCCGGGCAGAAATGCTAGTTAAAAATAAATTGAGAATTATAGGTTGAAAATATATATTCTAAGTAGCACGGCGAGTGACATGGGCTTATATATATATACATATATATATATATATATATATATATATATATATATATATATAATGAGAGATTGAGAGGGGAGAGACAGAGAAATATATATATATATCTATATAATTGAAATTGTGTGCGTGTGTGTGTCTCTCTGTGTAGATTTCCCTCCCCAAATACGTTGTCCATTTTCAGCCGACAGACTCGAGATTTGAGATAAGGCATACTGATGTATTTAAGGCGTAATGTATATTTTAATCGACTTTTCATTGACTCTTTTTATCATTCGTTACTATATATTTCACTTCTATTTTTAATATTTTATCTCCACCTGATGAGGATTCAAGAAAGAATCGAAAGCGCTCGTATATATATATATATATATATATATATATATATATATATATATATATATATATATATGCGTGTGTGCGTGTGTGTGCGTGTGTGTGTTTTATTCAAAAATGTATCGGAAAAACAAAAACAAATAACATCTAAATAAATTGCGATGTATACAAACAGTCGACGAGATGGACCAGCGCATAAAGAGGTCAGGCTGATTACGGTAGGGTCCCGATTTTGAATCTCGCCAGATTTCGCTACTCTGATGAGCCGTATACGATGAAACACGTGTCAGTGGATACTTATGTTCTAAAAACAATATAAAAACAAAAAGGAATGGCATCTTATTAAATCGCGGTACATACAACCAATTGGCGAGATGGACAAGCGGATAACAGGGCTTGGCTCATTACTGTGGATTCCCGATTTCGAATCTCGCTAGATTCAGACACTCTGATGAGTCGCAGACGACGAAACACGTGTCAGTACATAATTACATTTTAAAAACTTTATAAATATATATATATATATATATATATATATATATATATACATATATATATATATATATCATGCATGTGTGTATATGTATATTTAAATGAGAGGGGTCACCAACAATGTATATTTTTTAACATTATTTTATTATTCCGTGTTTTGGTTTCTAATTGAAAATTATGTTTAGATCATTGTAATAATGTTTTTAAATCATTGAAATCGTTTTTAACGCGTTTCAGACGTTTTGTCAAGCGTCCTCTTCAGAAAGTATTTAAACTATAAGATATTTAGAATATATTCAAGATGTGTTTAAAATGTAAAAGAGCATTTTCCTAGAGCATTTGAAAATTTTCCGAGGGGTGGAAACATGTGTAAATGATTCTACTTTTCATTCATATGTTCAATTTTATTACTGGTTCGTTGGTGTGGACTGACATATATTTCTCTCTCTCACTCTGTCTCTTCTTGTGTTTCTACTTATCTTTCTTTGTTTTTGTCTTATTTTTTTTTCCTTTTATACTCTTACTTCAGCGGAGGTGAGTGGCCGATTGGTCCTTGGTCAACTGGATTCATAGGGTAGTGTGTGCGTGTGTGTGCGTGTGTGTGCGTGTGTGTGCGTGTGTGTGTGTTTCTATTATTGGTTTGTAGAATGTGTGTTCTGTTTTATAGTATTATCATGTTATTTGCTTCCCTAGGAAGGCAACTGTGATCCAAGGTCGTTTCTAATATGTGTATG
The DNA here is from genome assembly GCF_053919585.1 of Euprymna scolopes. Classification (NCBI taxonomy): domain Eukaryota; kingdom Metazoa; phylum Mollusca; class Cephalopoda; order Sepiida; family Sepiolidae; genus Euprymna; species Euprymna scolopes. The sequence continues at coordinate 2,314,500 of NC_136521.1, read as the reverse complement.
TGAAGAGGGGGGCAGCCCCTCTGAAATAAAATGAGGGGTGTTTTTATTCAATTTTGATATTTATTTTTTGGATTCTTATATTGTGATTTTTCGTTTCAGTCTTAGACTGCTCGGTCATTCTTAATATCATGTTTATTTAGATAAAAAGGTGTATTTACAAATATACCTAGGGGATTTTTTAATGTTTCTATTTATTTGTCTCCCTATGTGTGAGACAGGCCCGATGTGCAGTAAACTGCAAGCTGAATGCGCACAACGGAATCCGAGAAAAGAAGGGGGGCGAACGAAGAGAAATAGCAGACGACCGAGAAAAGAGGGGGGGGGGCGAACGACAAGCATAGAAAGAAGACCAGTTGTGAAAAAAAGAGAAAAAAAAATAAAGAAATGTAGATGGGCAAGAATGCGGGGGATATTGCTTTTGGTCAAGAAAGCAGTAAACACTAATTGCCCATGACGGCCCGGAGTGAAAAGAAGTACCAATGAAATTCCAATTTACAAAGCGACTATTGTTGACGGGCCCCCTGGGACGTGGGTGGCCTCTATGGAAAAGACGCGTGGCCTTTGTGGAATTGGATTCAGCGGTTTTTATGTTCTCTCAAAAATAATTAAGTGAGACATTTCTGTTTTTACGACATGTCAAGTTCCATTAGGCCCGCGCCGGCCGAGATTGAGAACGCCCGAATGCCAACAGAGGAAAAAAGATAGCTCCTTTTTTGGGTATAGGCCGCCTGGCGAAGATTTGAGTGACAGCGGTTCCAGCATCCTGATTGGCTAAAGGGCCGAATGAGAGAAAAAGAAGAAGATTTAGCTCCCGCCCCCACAATATAAGCAGCAAGATTTGAGAGACCGGCACACAGAGACCGACAGACACGGAGTGACATCTGCTCCCCTATGACGAACGAGCGAAAAGCACCTCATCGATTGACCTGCCACGTATTTTAGTCTTTATCGAAAACGAAAGAACTTTGCAGTTAACAAACGGCCAGTCCCTAAGTTAACAGCGAAATACAATTGTACCGTAATTGAAATACAAGGAATTTTGAACAAAAGAAAACAATTATTGACTTGGTCATTTCAATTGTTTTGCATGACGGGTCTGTTGCGGGAAGCCGGCCGCTGACATTCTCATCAGGAAACACCAGAACCGACAACCGGGGTCATTCCACCACTGGACGACGTGCGGGTGACGTAAGTGTCACATGTGGGTATGACCATATCCAGGATCGATTCTTAGTGTGGGGAAGGTCACGTTCCCCAAAGGGAAAGGGGCACTTGGAGGAGTATTAGTATGGGAGGAAGGATGATAGTTATCTCAGTCACGAAGGATTTCTCCTATGGTTCTAGGTGTTTCCTAGTGTTGTTGGCTTCGAAGTAAAATAGGGGTGGTATTGTTCAAGGTGTTGTATTAGAGACATAGGTGTTATGTCTGTGTGTGGCTGTATGCGTGTGTGTCTGTGTGTGTGTTTTAATGTGTCCGTTCTGATTTATGTGTGGGTGTGTATATTTGTATGTACGTGCATGCAGTGAGCCTTGCATTTCATATTAGACTCTGTTTAGTTCGAGAGTGAATCATGTTATGAGATTTTTTCCTGTGTAAGTAAATAAAAATAAGTGTCTGTTTGGAAAATTGGCATTATTTTGAAGCTATTTCCACTGCATGTGCGTACGTGTTTTGAAATATAGAGGTGTCTGTTATCTGCAATTTTGATGTTGCTCTTATGTAAGACCACTCTATTGCTGAAGTTTTTGTGTGCAGGATTTGTCGCATGCTGTGCATCTTAGTGCATATACTACATTTCTTGAGATGCAATTTAGATCCTTTTTTATTTTGAATGCTTGTGTTGGCTTTTAATGTGCATTCCTTCTATTATTATGTCACATAGTCTACATCGCGGTTTGTTGCATTTTGTAACCCCTTTTGTAGTGTGTGGAACGAGTTTTGAGGAAGTTAGGATGTGTTTTAAGTTTTTGGGTTGCGTTTACTTTTTATTATTTTTGTTGTTTTAAGTATGTTGTTTAGTTTGTCGTTCTGACTGAGAAGGATAAGGTTTTTTGTTATCTGTGTAAATAATTCTGGGTTGTTTGTGTTGTGTGTGGAGACGTATGTTAAATTTTGTTCTTTGTTGTATTCGTTTGGGATTCTTAGTTGGTCTATTGGACTTTTTTCTGCCAGTTCAATACCTTTCTGAATTAGTGGTAGTGGATATCCTCTTTTCCGCAGGGTTAGTTGCAGTTCATTCAGCCTAGTCGAACGGAGGTGTCTGTTATTATGGTGCGGACTCTACGTGCTAGGGAGTATGGTATTGATTTTAGACAGTTTTTAGGATGGTGGCTTTTGAAGTGGAGGTATTGTTGAGTGTCTGTGGGTTTGTGGTAGATGTGTGTGCATACATAATTATATATATATATATGTATACATATACGTATATTATATATATATACATATATATATCGAAAAATATATACGCACAAAAGCTGAAGATAGGCAACTTTTAAAAGACAGTATTTATCATATATAAAGATTGTAATAGTTTTACATCATTTAAACAAATCTTAATGTCTTAATCAGATTGTGTTAAAATTACAGATATGATAAAAAAAAATAAAGCGAGATTCTAGGTGAGAATTGTCTGAAGGTAGCGGTTTCAATCCTACCCAAAGCCGGCCAGACAACTATGGATGGCAGTGATTGCTGAGAATTCATTTAGGAGATTCAGAGTTCTTATCTCGTCGCGCTTACCACCTAAAGAAGGTCAGAGGCATAGTTGGCCGAAACGTCGTGAAACAACATCTAAGAAAGATTAGGATAATAGTCCGCAATGAATAAATCACTAAATAATACTCATCTCAATAATGAATTCCAATTAAATAATATATATTCGATTTGGTACGGACCCGACTATGGCAGATCAGAAATAAATCAGCGTGGATTAATAAGAACAAGAAAATCCAACCTCGATCGCCCTTCGGGACCGTTGGTGCAGTGGATAAGGACGTTGAATCACTACGGTTCCAGGTGAGAATTGTCTGTAGATACCGGTTTTAATCCTAGCCAAAATCGGCCAGAGGCTTACTTAGCTAAAACTTAGTGGGGCGACAACAACTATGGATAGCAGTAATTGCTAAGAATGCAGTTAGGAGATTCGAAGTTCCTATCCCGTTGCTGTTACCACCTGACGATCACCAGAGGAATAGTTGGCTGAAACGTCGTGAAACAACAACTTAGAAAGATGAAGATAAATAAATTAATAAGATTTGATTTAGTTTGAATAACAATTTTATGAGTGGGTTGCTTACAGAATTTTTTTTTTCGGAAAAGATGGTCATCATGATATCGGCACATATAGGCTCTTATTATTCATTATTCTATGAACTATTGGTAGGGTATGATTGTGTGGTAGTTGCGAAAACTTTAAACGACTCCTTCGTTTGGCCGCCAAAATATTTATACAATCGTCTTATTAATAGTAAAATATGTACGTGACATTTTTGCTTGCTTGCAGAATACATATTTTCGGATAAGACGATCATCATAATTTCGGCTCATAATAAGTGCTCAGTATTTATCATTTTATGTACTGCAATCATGCTTGAAAATCTTCTGAGCAAATGCGAAAACTTCAAACTGCTCCTTGGATTAACCGCCGGGATATTTTAATGATTGTCTCACTAGTAGGAAAGTATACCTTCGAATTGGCTCCACACTCGCCGAACCTTTATGTCCAGATGTTTCAAGCCATCGCAGCCAAATCGAAGCAGTGGCACGACAGAAGTGAATCAGCTATTGAATATTTTGAATGGCGAATACAGGTGAGCTTATTATTAAAATTCGATAGAAATGAAGCCTGGTGAAGTAAGTGCATTTGAACAGTTTGGATAGAAAAAGTTCTGTTAATTATGAAAACGATTTAAAGAGTAACTTTTTATATACTTCTCCTCCCCTTAGTCCCCCCTTCTGATTATTACCGTCAGTACAACTATTCTTATTGCTTTTCTTCATTTATTTATTTATTTTGTTTTGAATTTATTTTTTTGTCACAAAGAAATCCAAAGTTTAATCTACGAAAATAACCCTGCTTCTGTAGGTAGGGATTCGTCTTCGAGGGTATTCATGTGAAGTCGATTTAAAATATGTGGAATTTCATTCGATTTCTTACGATAATCTAAACAGCATACGTTTTCACAAAGATGGAGATGACAAAGGATCGACGGATTCTGAGGCTGAGTCTTCCTATATTTTCACCAGAACACTTTTAGCCGGTAATGTCTAATACAACCACGTTTTTAGCTCCCCGACTTCAGTGGGAATAGTTAGAATTTAAGGGGTGCTTCTAAAGTTGCCCAGTAATTATTGGTTTGGTATTTATCGACAACATTTGTGAGTTAATTTCATATCATATCAAATAGTGTTAGCTCCCGGAAATACTGTTTTTATTTTTAATTTGTCTATTACAACAAATGAACCTTAATACTTGACTTTCGCCTTATTTAGGACTAACGGGCTACCTGGTGTTGCTCGGGGCCGTATAAACAATGAGAAAATTGAATTTGATTTTGAGTATATTTGTTATTCTTAGGAGAGAGGAATTTTTAATGTCTATGTATCTTTTGCTATTTCGATCAAAAGAATATTTTACCTAACTAGGAAGGGTATTACACGTATGAAATAATTGGATCTTACCTAGGGTCAGTTATTTACAGCATATATATTAAAAAATGTACCTTTACACACATATTAAAATAATTTTACTTACACAAAGACGGGTAAGTTAAATACATATATGAAATAAAATTACCTTTGCAAGGACGGGTAATATACAACGCATATTAAAATAATTTTACCTATACAAAGACGGGTAAGTTAAATGCATATATGAAAAAAATTTCACATACCTTTTGACACCAAAACGGGCATCACTCTCCCCAACCCACTACAACCATCACATCATTCCCGGATGATAACATAAAAAATAAAAAAAATATGGATCATCCCCTACAGAAACTGGCCTAGTAAAATTTCATAGAAATCCAACAAATTATATGTATTAATCTAATTCGTAAATCGTAGACTGTTTAAGCCATATCCGGAATCGACTTAAAAAATAAAGTAATTTGTGACAGACGATTTATACTACTGTTCTTATCTTGCGTGTTATTGGTACAACGTTTCGGCCGATGCAACCTTTCTTCTTCTTAGACTTTCTTCTTTATTGGACAGGGGCAATAGTCAATCGAAGTCGAGATCTTGTATATTTAATCATTTCTTTGTTTATAGACAAAGAAGAACGAGAGAGCGTAGAATGACTCAAAGAAGCAGCGTATATTCTGGGCGACGTTCACCTTAGCAGACCTTGTGGCTAATTTAATGCGATATAAATGCCATTAGTTATGAATAATATACAAGGTCACCATTGAATACAGAGTGGCCCAAAAGTAGGTTTACAGTTATTAAACTACCTTTTATATGGTTGAAGTTACTTTCTAATTAAAATGTACAAGCAATATAAAATACTTCACAGAGTATAGATCTAATTAACATAAACAGCTTGGGTCCGTTTGTTCTTTTTTAATGGACTTGTAAATGGGGAAAACTATCTGGACATGCTTCGTGAAGTAGTAGTACCACAGCTAAACCTGACTTTGATGAACATTTCTTTCAGCAGGATGAAGCACCACCATATTATGCGTCTAGAGTTAGAGACTACCTTAACCAAGTTTTTCCACAGTGTTGGTTTAGAAGAGGGGAACAGCATCGAATGGCCACCATGTTCACATGATCTAGCCCAAATAAATTTAGTTTTTGGGGGGTGTTGTTAAGAACAAGGTTTACGAGAAGAAACCCCAAACAATAAATGATTTAAAAGACTACGTTCATGTCGCATTCAGAAAATTGATGAAGATCGGAATTTGCGTCGCACTGTGTGTCAGAGTGTCCTGGATAGATTTGAAGAATGTTGCAATGTTGAAGGACATTTTGAGCATCTGAGAGATTAAATGATCTGTTTTATGTAAACAGGTATACTGACTTTCCCGCTGTTCTAGTGTCGAACTTCAAATAAATATTTAAACTATTTGAAGTTTTTCAAATAACCTAGTTAAAGAATTTCAAATAAACTGTAAACCTACTTTTGGGCCATCCTGCATCTATATATATATATATATATATATATATATATATATATATATATATATATATATATATGAGCAAACAGTTAATAAAGCATGTAAAAAAACACTTTGAAAAATAGTTAAAAGCATATTTAATCTGAAAAGGAAACGTTTGATAATTGGATAGTCCTTAATCCGCGGAGTTTTGAAGAAATATTTCCTTCTCATCAGAGGGTAGGAATTAGCAAAATGCGGAATCAGATTTTGCATACAAAAGTATTTGATGAAACAACAAGTAAGTCAAAGATCTTACTTGATAAAAAAAAAGTGGAGCAGAGGATATATGGTGAAGAAAAAGGTGATTACACGTGAATGGATAGTTTGGTGAAAGGTAAATAATCCAATGACGGTATAATCCAAAAGTATAACTCCAAGAAAGTTAATTTAGTTTCCATTTGCACAAATAAAATCCTAGGAAATCACGTAATTGGAAGATGGTCCAAAATAATCCAAAAGGCCGAAATTCACAAATATGTACAAAGAAAAGAAAACGGGAAAATTCCAAAAATATTAATAAAAGAATATTAAGATATGCTTCACACGACTGTCAAGATATAATTTATTTTATATATATATATATATATATATATATATATATATATATATATATATATATATATATATATATATAGAGAGAGAGAGAGAGAGAGATACTAACAGGGCGACCACGCGTTGCTCGGGATTTAAAAAGGATTAACAAATGTTCGACACTTCTATTACATTAATTGTAATCGAAATCGGTGAAGTTCGCTCATTCAGTTAAATCGCTCATTCATCAAATCAATTGATTGGCTGCTCTAGTCAGGAACTCACAGCTGTGCACTGGAAAGAAAGCTCCACATGCCTCCCCGTAGTGATTTATTTACAATCCACAAATATTTTTAATTTTATATAATGACTTGAATAAGGTATAAAATGCAAAAGTACACTGGTCCAATTACACTTTAAACAGAAGCGTTCATTTTGAGTGGTCCTCTGTCATATCCAAGAACCTACTGTTGATTTTATAGGCCCAGCCATTCTGCTTATGTGCTATTAAAACTTCTTGAATGCAATTATGTTGGTAGGCTGAATAAAAGTGTTAACTTTGACCAAAATTGGACCGTATCTTCTTTAATCAGATTTCTTCGCTTATAAATTTTTAATACTTATCAGAGGTATTCCGACACAAAACATATCTAAAAACACTCCGAGACAGATAAGGTACATGTGTATGAAATAGTTTAACAATCGACCTAGTCGTTTTGGAGTCTATAGGGAACGAACTTACACACAGAAACACAGTGCCTCAAAGTGCCTTTTATATATAAGTAGACAGATAGATCGATAGATAGAGAGACAGAGAGATAGAGAAGAGATAGAGATAAAAAAAATCAGTTAACGAAAAAAAACATTAAGCAATTTACGTGCGGGGTTTGAACTTACAGGCTATATCATGCAAAAAAAAAAATGAAAATCAAAACAAAACAAAAAAATACGTACATTTTCAAGTCTAATAATTTTATATAATGGCTTGAATGAAGTATAAAATGCAAATTACACTGGTCCAATTATACTTTAAACAGAAGCGTTCATTTTGAGTGCGCCTCTGTCTTATCCAAGAACCTACTGTTGATTTGATAGGCCCAGCCATTCTGCTTATGTTCTATTAAAACTTCTTGAATGCAATTATGTTGGTAGGCTGAATAAAAGTGTTAACTTTGACCAAAATTGGACCGTTTCTTCTTTAATCAGATTTCTTCGCTTATAAATGTTTGATACTTATCAGAGGTATTCCGACACAAAACATATCTAAGAAAACTCCGATACACACAAGGTACATGTATATGAAATAGTTTAACAATCGACCCAGTCGTTTTGGAGTCTATAGGGAATGAACTTACACACAGAAACACAGTGCCTCAAAATGCCTTTTATATATAAGTAGACAGATAGATCGATAGACAGAGAGATAGAGAAGAGATAGAGATAAAAAAAATTCAGTTAACGAAAAAAAACATTAAGCAATTTACGTGCGAGGTTTGAACTTACAGGCTATATCATGCGAAAAAATAAATAAAAAACAAAACAAAACAAAAAAATACGTACATTTTCAAGTCTTATAAAGATTTTTGCAGTTAAAGAAAATAAAAAAAGAAATTAACCTGCGGTGTTTGAACCTACAGACCACGCCATGCAAAAAAAACAAAACAAAAGAAAAACAAACACAAAATATAAAGACGCTATCAAGTTACCCGCAGTAGAATTTTGACGGCCTTTTGATCTATCCTTGGTGCTAAGCGACGACATGAAATAATGGCCTTACCAATGATAGATAAACTAATATAACGATTTCAATTATCGATTATCTGTAATTATCGGGGTATTCTGAGAAAAAAACTTAACTACGATCACTCTCAGACGTATAGACTAAAGTTCTATAAATTTAAAGGAAAATCTGTTCAGCCGTTTCTGTTCAGTCTATAAAGAACGAATTCACGCAAACAAAGTTGCATTTATATAATTGTAGATAAATAGATGGATAGATAGATAGATATATAGATGTGTGTACAGTATTTTAGTCAATTTAGGCAAACAAAATTATCAAAAGTTCCTACAATAAATCTACTGTTTTAGTCTTAATTAGCTTTTTAGTCTTAAAAAAGATAGAATAAGAACATTAGTGTATTGTTGTTTAACGATGACTTTTAAAACTGCAACTGTAGATTTATTATAGAGCCTTATAATTTTATTTATCTAAATTGAATAAAATGATATCTTGCTCATTGAATTAAACACTATCAACAGATTCGATGAAATTCAGTGGTTTTTACATTTGGTTACTAACCTGGAAAACACACACACATACACCCCCATATATATATATATATATATATATATATATATATATATATATATATATATATAAGAACAAGTAGTTAATGAAACATGTTAAAAACACTTTAAAAAAGAGTCAAAAACATTTAATCTAAAATAGAAACACTTGATAAGTGGATAGTCCTTAATCTGCGGAGTTTCGAAGATACACTTTCCTTCTCATCAGAGAGTATGAATTAGCAACATGCGGGATCGGATTTTGCATACGAAAGTATTTAATGAAACTGCAAGTAAGTCAAAGATCTTACTTGATAAGAAAAAGTGAAGCAAAGAGAATATGGTGAAGAAAAATATGATTAGACGTGAAATGATAGTCTGGTGAAAGGTACATTATCCAATGACGGTAACATTTATTTTTTTAATATATTTATAAATATATACTCTATTGTATAAAATAGACGTTTTTGTTTCTGTTACCATTCTGTTGGATCCTTTAGAAGTTTCGATTAACGGTCCTCACATCTGGTAGGAACTGACTGATGTAATCGCCATATTTATCATAAGTCCGAGTACTTTCTAATTCTTCTAGATTCATCCTCAAGGATAGAAAATTCTTACTGGTTTTGAACAATTTATATAATTGTTTTTATTTTTTGTTTTTTTTTCCCATTGGTTAATGATTTTTTTAATTGGTTAATTATTTTAATAACTTTACTAAAACTTTAAGGATGTTATTATTATTGGAAAATTTGAAAAAAAAGCAAACATGGAATTAATATACAAAAACGTAATTTTTATTTAATAGAATGTTTTTGCATAGGCGTGCATGCTAAAGAGGGACGATGGGGGTTTCGTATTGGGGGGCCATATAATACACAGATGACGATTATGATGAGAGGGAGACATTTATACATATAAAGTTCTGTTCTGAGATGCTGCGGACTTCATATATATATTAAGGGTGATATGGTGATAGATGCACAGTTCTCATATTTCTTATAACAGATATAGAGAGGAGGAGAGATACATACCTTGTAAGGGTTACACAAACTTCATATTAAGGTGTTTAAAACATTACCTTTTGATTTCTGGAATGACGACACATTAAAAACAGTTACAAAATATCGATAGTGATTCTTTATTTCATTGGACCGGTCGAATGAGGATGACGTCAGGGATTCGTATTTGTTCTATATAGTTTAATCTTTCTATGCTTCGCTTCATAAAGGCAGCTGCCCACTGACTCTGCTGGCTAACAGACTCAACTGTTCTGCCTCAACTACCGCCCTGATCTCCTTACTCCCGGTCCTATACTGAGAATCTCCCTTTTGCTATAACGCCAGAAGTGTGTTTCTCAACGTGACTAATTCACGTGGCTAAACGCACGTTTTTCCAAACACATTTTATAACAAATAATTATCAATTGACCAATTTTTTAATTCAACCTATTTTTTACAATACATTTCCAATTTGTATTGTTCATTCTTTTTAGCTGGCATTTTTAATATTCAGTTTTTGTAAAAGAATGAAAAAGCAATTCTTTTAACGATATAAACAATATCTAACTATTTATAATAGAATTTAACAATTGGCCTTTTTAACATTCCGATTTCTTACATTCTATTTCTGAACCTTGCTTACAAGGTTCGAGTCTCGGCTCATCCTAATCTCATTTTCACTTATCTAATGTTCTTCTTATTTACATGGAAAGGGCAGCCCTTTTTCCTGAAACAATATGCCTTGCAGAAAAATGCTGGCTAAACACACACACAGATACACACATACACACATATATTGTATGAATTAGTGATCATAAGCGCTTACTAAGATTGTACATTTAAAAGCAGAAATAGTTTCCATCGTACCAAAATTTCTACTAGAATTTTCTGCAAGTGTAATGGGTAAAGTGCTAGGTATATTCAGAACTTTCTGGTGGATGAACGCGATATAAATAATTCAATCACAAATCATTTAAGTTTTCTACCCAGTCATGGCTGACGGAACAAGAGCCCCAACACTCGTGTGTTTAGGTCGAAAGTCCGTCTCGATTTACAAATTCGACACAAAGATTGACAAATTCGATAGAAAGATTAACACATTCGATAGAAAATTCCCGAGTTTGATAATGTACACCTGACGAAGATTGGAGGTTACATCGAACTAACCATCGCGCGACTAACACTCGAAATGAGAACAGTAGTAAAAAAAAAAATACACATTTATCTATCCTTATCCCGAAAATCGAGGAAAAATTCTCTTATTCACTTTAATTAAGATTTTATCATTCGACTTTTTAAGGATGATTGGAAGCAACAAATCTAACGTATTCTTAAACAATCGCATTCTTAAACATTTGGCTTTATATGTGTGTGACAGATCCGATTACCCCGCATTAGCAGTAGAAGTCATATGCACATGACCAAGTTGGCTTTACAATGTGACATGAGATGAAAATGACAAGCGTATTCAGAGGAGCAGGTATTCAAAACTTGCTCGAGACAGTAAGTTCGAGACGTAGATGATTCATAACGTAAAGGATTCGAGACGTATAAGTGTCGAGATGTCGAAGTTTCTAGACGAGTTCGAGACACGAGACAGATGAAAATAGACATGTTACATGCATGGTCCGAGAGGGACAGGTAAAAAGTGTCCTGCACTTGGCCGGACAAAGGCAGAGTATCACATTTTTAGTAGGTAAAGATTTTGAAAATAAGAAACCCTGAGTTATTGTGAAAGTACCTGTAAATAAATGTCTGTTTTAGACAAACATGCATAACCACGTAAAATTAGTCACGTTCGAAAAACACACTTCTGGCAGCATAGAAAAAGGACATTTCTCCATATTATGCGTTCGAATTTTAGTTAGCTAGTCAGTCAGATAGTCAGTCAGAGTCAGTCAAAGATAGATAGATAGATAGAGAGAGAGAGAGAGAGAGAGTAGTCAGTGGGCTGTCAGTAGTTAGCTGACCCTTTGGAAGGGAAAGGTAGAAGATTAACCATGTAGATACAAATGAATTCCTGACGTCATTCGACCAGTCGATCCGATAAATAACCCATCATCATGTTTTTTACGTGTTGTCTCGTGTCTTCATTCAGTTACAACAGAAAAGGTAATTGTTATAACCATCATCTATAATGAACATTGTATAACCCTTCGAGGATTATGCATCTCCCCTCCTCTGTGTTAAGAACTGGTATACATCTCCATTCATTATATATACGAAGTCCTCAGTATCCCAGAACTGCATAAATGTTTAATATGAATTCCGCGTCATCTTTTTAAAATGTGCCATTTACATAAACTGAAAAAGTGAGTTAAATTATTTTCTTGTCTTTCTTTTCTTGCGACTGTCTGCAGACCGTGTATGTTCCGAAACGCAAAGGCTACGGTAAATGGGTATATTCATACTAAAATGACACTTCAAAATCGGATTCTTTTCTTGTTTTCTTTTAAAAAATCACTAGAGGATGTAGCTGGCGTAGCCCGGTCGTAGCATACGCATAAATATTTTATTTTTATTAATGTAGAATTCTTATTTGTTATAAACAGACATACCGTATGTATTGAACCTGAGGTTAAATTTCTTTTAAAAAATGAAGTAAATAAACGTAAAGCAACTGAGACGTGAATGCGAATATTATGTTATTTTTTCTTAAACAGTTCACTTCTTATAAGTAGTCACGTTTCAGGCACATGCACAGTCGTGAAACAGTTGGTTTTAAGATTTTCCACACATTTAAATGTCCTATATACAAACTTACAAGTCTGTAGATCACAAATTCGTTTAATGTATGGCTTAAGAATTGTCCTAACACACGCACATTCTCACTTCTATAGATATATAGATTAGGGGCATGTCGTTAGCATCGAACGAGCTATGGATCAGTTTTTACTTTGACTTGTGTACATACAACCTGTGGGTCTCGGGTAACGACTACGATAAATGGGTCTCCAATCTATGACAATACTAAAATGACATTTCAAAATCTGACTCTTTTCCTGTTTTCTTTAAACAACCACTAGAGAATTTAGCCGTTGTTTCCCGGTCGTAAAATACGCATTAATATGATATTTTAATTAATGCAGAATTCTTATCTTTATTATTCTTACTATTATGAAACTCATTTTCCCCCTCTCATTTTGACCTTAATAGGATTAAAAATCAAGACATTTCATGCAAATGTAATAGGCACAAACTTCAGCACAATATCTGAGCGTGTTATAGGTCTATTACCTCTGCACTTCATCAATAATCGTAGATTCATATATTTTTTCTGTTGAGGGTTCCATACCAAAATCGCTTAAATTTAATGGAGGTAGTAAAATCTCTTCTCTCTAATAAATTCCCCCGCCACTCTTTTTCACAGTTGCTGTGCTGAATCGTTCCCAAGGGACAATTACAAAAGAACACCGGTTTGGGTTTTACTTCGTTGTTCCTTAAAAACCTGGAATGAACTTAACTAAATTATTTATACCATTTTTTTCGCGGTTCGCTGTGTATTTTTTTGTTTTAGATCTTCCGACTACGTTCATCATTTTCTCGCTGATTTTTCCTTTTTGTTTTCCGATTTCTTTTTTTAAAGAAGTTTTTTGTTTGTTCGCTGTTTTTTTTTGGGGGGGGGGTTGTTTCGCCGATTTTATACAGAAGTTTACTATTGTTTTTTTATTTATTTAAACAGGGTTATTACTCCGCTTATTCTTTACATTAACCCATCCCCCTTACTAATACCTCCAAACAACCGGGCAACACCGGGTACCCCCGCTATTATAAACAAGAAATACCGTACCTGTTAAACGTATTTCTATTGAAAAAATTAACTAAAAAAATTCCCAAAGAAACTTTTTTTTTTCTTAAAGAGTTCACTTCTTGTAAACAGTCATATTTCAGGACCGCGCATGCAAAGTCGTGAAACAGTCAAAAGCAGATAAAAATACGTTTTACTTCCACGTACCAATTTTTAAATTTTGACCCCTTGGCACCCCTTTCTTTCCGGATGAAAAGGATTAAAATGTTTTACCATGTTTATATATGTCAAATTTCAAGTCTGTAGACCAATAATTTGTTGAGTATATAGCTGGAGAATTGTCCTGACACACACACACACACACACACACACACACACATTCTCACTTTTATAGATATAAAGATTAGGTGCATGTCGTTGGCATCGAATGAGCTATGAAGCAATTTCTTTATTTAACTTACGTATTTCTTTACCTTTTTTCCTCTGATGTCTTCGCAATTATCTGCAATGATTAAGCGAAGGTCAGACAGTTTAAACGACGCAGCCGGTGCAATGCTAACTTAAGAAAACTTAAACATTAATTAATTAGCTGAGCTCAACAACTAACATCCGATAAACATTTCTTACTATTTCTATTCTTTTGGTAAAGTGCAAATAAAATTATATTCCGTCACCAGAGGAACATCTAGTGAACGTCCTTGGGGACCTATTAATTGCTACTAACAACTTGATTAACCCGGGTGTATAAATACGCGCTTGATTTGTGTCTCGGCCGTCAGAGAAGACTTACAGTCACTCAAACCACAACAGCTCGTTCTTCTTTTTGGTAGTCAAGAAGCCGAAAACAAATCCACCATGCCTAACTACACCCTGCATTACTTCAATGGCCGCGGACGTGCCGAGATCCTTCGTATGATGATGGCCATGGCTGGCGTCAAATACCTGGACAAGAGATACGAATTCTCCGATTGGGATCGCTGCAGGAATGGTAAGACATGCTCTTTTGAAGTTATTTGATATTTTATAAATACAATTGCGATAAAAATATAGATATGTATCTATATTTATATTTCTCTAATTCTGTCTGTCTGTTTGTCTCTCTCTTTGTCCGTTTCACTTTTACTTGAAAATGCTAGTCAGATATCGCTGACCATTTTTTTACGGAACTTTGCATGATAAGATGCAGCGGATTAAGAGTTATGGTATCTAGAGACGGGTAGTTGGTGATAAATAGGTATTAGTCGCCACAATACAACATTTACTCGAGAAGTTTTCTTGGAAATAAATGGACCTGATTGAAATTTTGTTTTGACCTTTGTTATGGTAAGTTGCTGCACTACGCGGTATTACTGTATCCTCCCTTTAATGAACGATTTGTTTTCTTTTACAAAGAAACACCAATTATCAAGGCAGGCCCGGAGGCCACTTGAGGAAAAGTGCTAATGAATGTGCGGCTATCAATAGGGCTGTGACAACAGTATACTTTTTTCATTGTTTTTACTCTTGAGTATATATCCGACATTATGCTTTTATATAGACGGATGTGGTTACTGGTTGATTACGTCTATCTTACTGTGCTGAATATATACCTGAGAGTCAAAAGAATGAAAAGAATTTTCTCTTGTCACAACCATAGCAATCAATGGGACAATATCGCAGTAATCATTAGTAGTGGAAATTTAGAAAATTGGATTACTTAATGGGACGGCTCATCGAGAACTTGTTTACGTTGGACTTGAAGACGACCGTATTGTTGCCAGTAAGAAAGACGAAAATGGAACAGAGTTCTACAGAAGCGCAGTCCAAAGGAAGAAGCTTTGTTCATGGAATCTACGTTTAGGTTTAGGCATAGATAAAAAGTGGGGGAAATTATTCATAGTGGTTTACGATAGACGAGTGTTTTCGTGAAAGATAAGAAAGGGGGCAGTGATTGCAGCTCTGACGGATTTATAAGGAATTATACGGATTCATTGGGATTAGTATTGTTTGCAAAATTAATTTCAATTTGACCATATTCAATTTCACTCATTATAAAAATGCAGTTTGCAGTCTCCTCTGACTCATTCGGATGGAACAAGAAACAGGAGGTTTCCTTTCTTGACTTTTAAACAAAATATACAATTATATGAGCTTCGAAGCAGATTTTAATAAATATAATTTTTGAATCTTGATTTTCAGATCAATGGGCCTTCCTTAGAGGAAAAGAGACATGTCGAGATGTCGAGATTTTACCGAGTTACCGAAAATCGCTCACTTCTTCTAGTCTAATTAAAACCCTTTTTTTAATATCCAATAATCATAGTCAAATGCACCGGTACTCGTGTATGAATCCCCCATAGCCTTAAGCCCATGGAGGGGGATAGGCCATCCACAACTTTGTAGAATCTTTTGTAGCGAGGAATCCTTTTTTCGGGGTAAGGGTGCTGGCCTAATGCCCGAGCTTCCTAGAAGGTATATACAGTTTCTAGCCTTCCTAAATGGTCATCAATCTGATACTAGCCAGGCTCAAAGTAGCTTAGCTTCGGTGATCTGGGGAGAACCGGTGCGTCAACGTGATTGTTACGAACATTCGTGTACAAATATAAAAATCTTCTCCACTACAAGAGAAGATAATGAAAAACTTGAAAATCCGAATAAAGTAATAAACAAAAAGTTAATTCCTAATTCATTTTTTCGAAACGGATTTTGATTTCTCTACTATTATATGAAAGAAATTGTGATTTCGTTCCCCATCGACTCCAAAACAGCCGGATCGAGTTTTTTGATATTTCATACGAAGGTACATGATGTGTCTGAGAGTGTTCTTATGTGGGGTTTGTATCGGAATGTGTCTGATAAATATCGAAAATTAATTATCAAAAAATAGATTATCGAAAAATTGATTATCGAAAATTAATTATCAGAAAATTGAGTATCGAAAAATCATTATTAAAAAATGATTATAAAAAAATTGATTATCGAAAGATTGATTATCGAAAATTCATTATGGACAAATGATTTTCCAAAAAATTATTATTGAAAAATGATTATCGAAAAATTGATTATCGAAAAATTTTTTATCGAAAAATGATTATGCAAAAATTGATTATCGAAAAATAGATTATCGAATTGGTTATCGTAAATTGATTATCGAGAAATTGATTATCAAAAATTGATTATCGAACCATGTTTATGATAAAATTTATTTTGAAAATTGATTATCGAAAAATCATTATTGAAAATTGATTATCAAAGATTGATTATCGAAAAATTGATTATCGAAAATTGATAATCAAAAAATGATTATCAAAAAATTGATTATTGAACATTGATTATCGATCATTGATTATCTGAAAATGATTATCCGAAAAATTTATTATCAAAATTTGATTAAAGAAAGAATGTTCCATTTTTGCCAAATGAAACATTTATACAATCTAACATCATAACTGCGTTAGAGAAATATTATCATCCCACGAGTAGAAAGGCCGGTCCAATAAGATAAACTGTCGACTGCGGGTGAGGAATTTCCTAATTAACTCAGGCTATTTAAATAAAAACAAATGGGCAGGTTCGCTGATTTCGATACCAATAGAGTATGGGGAGGGTAGAACATATTTGTTGGTCCTCATTACATCCGGAACACCGTCAGGCATCCCTGTTAGGCGTAATTAGATACGCTGACACGGGTGTAAAAGTATTGACATCAATTTTACTACAGTAGATGATAATGAGAAATTTGCAAATCCGTAAAAAGGATTAAACAAAGTGTAAATATATAATTTATGTTTTTGAATCAAATGCTGCACCATGTTATCTGGTTTCTTAAGATATTTTGCTATTTGTTAATATATCTGTGTTCTGTTCTCTCATGGACAGCAAGGAGTGTTCTAAAACATCTGTTTCCCGTGACTCACTCTATATATGATAATGCAAATAAGACTATATATATATAAATATATATATATATGTATATATATATATGTATATATATATGTATATATATATAATGTGCCACGAATTTCAGTGCTGACATGTTAACGATCTTGAATAAGTCGCATTCACCCTTTAATTTAAAATTCTAAAGACTATTTTTATTAAGTCTTTGAGACCTTCTCTTTGCAAGCAAAAAGAAAATCTTTTAAGACTTAATTTAGTTTCTGTGTAAGTTTTACCCCGTTTATTTTTCGCTTTTCTTCTCTCCCGCCATATTCATGATTTTTTTAAAATCGTATTTTCCTCGATTTAACTCTGTTAAGCGAGGAACAATCCTGGTTAGCTAACTTTTATTTTCATTTTTTATTTTTTTTAAATCATCATGTCGATTGGTCTGTATTTAGACATAATTAAATTCTTCCCCCCCCGCCGAAAAATTTTCATATATATATATATATATATATATATATATATATATATATATATATATATATATAATATAATGCTGAACGTCTCTGCGGGCGCGTGTGTGTGTGCGTGTGTGTCGGGTCACGAATAGGCTCCTATATGGTTGACTATTTAAAAAAAACTGATTACATGTAATGATAGAAGATGTATCGAGACACAGGAATGGGTATGCTTGATCTGGAAGAACAGTGGTTCATTAAAATTGTGGAGTCTGCGTTTGCGACTGGTGCACAAAGTACGTAAATAAAAAATTTAAAAATTAATAAAACGTTTACAAGTGTTTTTGATATAGATGTACATAATAATACTTTGATAAGTATTTTTTAAATTAAATAGGGATGGTATAATAAAATTGTGGGGTCTGCGTTCGCGCCTGGCCTCCATAGAATGGAAATAGGCACAAACATTAATAGAGACTTTTTTATATCTATCCGCTTAAGTATACTTTGATAATAATGTTTCAGTTTGAAGAAATATGGTACAATAAAATTATGGGGTGTTCGTTCGCGCCTGACCTCCATAGTATGGAAATATGTCACAGAGTGTAAGAAGGTTTTTTAATATAGATCCACAGAATATTGTGATAAGTGTTTCAGTGTGAACAGGTAAGGCATAATGAATTATGGGGTTTATCTATTTTATATTTACTTTCATCAGATGTTGCTTTGGTTTTGTTACCCCCAAATTCGAAGCTAACTCTTTACAACCCTTCCTTTTCATAACCTATCATGATTTCATAAATCAGAGTCCATTTTCTGTAGGCTGTTTTTGAACCCAGTCAACGACGGGTGCTTTTGCTAGTATATGTACGTATAAGTTAATGTAAGTTACAAAATAATGGAGTCTAATAAAGTTTATATATCTCGTTTGTGGAGGACTAAATTTTGTTCACTTTGCTATCTGCTCTCTTCCAGATTTCCCTTGCAACTACCTTCCCTGCATGCAGATGGACAATGGCGACATGATGCCAGAAACTATGGCTATTTGCAGGTACTTGGCCCGTGAATACAGTAAGTAATATCGACATATTATACATTCTACGGATAAAAAATTATGTCACTATAACTATAGCTTCAAGACAGTAAATTTTGTGACATTATTGAACTACAGGGGTTATAACGTTTTTAACGAGATCAAAAGACTATATATATATATATATATATATATATATATATATATAAATATAAAAGCGAAAATGTATGTATGTATGTTCGCTTTTTCTGTGTGTCTACAAAAGTCTTCTTTCAGAGAATCGGTCGGTCGGTTCACAACTTTTAAAAACTTTTTATATCACATATAAATCGTAATATCTTACAGTTAACAACGAAGCTCGCCTGTCTATTTAATTTGCTCGATTTCGGGAAGATAAATATTCAATATTTGTCGCTCGCCGCATGTGGGTTAGTCTTTTTCCTATAACATCTTGGGGGGTGGGAAAAAAGTGTTCAGCAGTAAATGAATACCATCCCGCAGTCAAACTTGACCTAATTAACTCATTAAAACGGCACCTGCAAAATCCAATTGATTAAATAAATTCGAACGTGTTTCCGTTAGCATCTCGCGGTGGGGCAATGGTTAACATCCCACGTTTTTTTTTTGTTCTCACACTTTGATTTACAACTTTTACTCAAGGGTTCGTGTTCGATCCTCATACTTACTTTTTTACCCCCCCCCCCCCAAACACCCGGACAACGCCGGGTACCCCTCGCTAGTCTTAATATAAAAGACACAAATATTTTGGAGCTAAACTGTTTTATATATGCATATATATGCAATGCGACAGGTTTAAAAATCACCCATCTACATGTAGTGTGTTCAGGGGAAATCATATAAAACGACGCTATAATTTGATAGTTAAATCTTCAATGTATAAATATGTATTTAATGCGACGGTTTAAACACCTCGATAATCCGTGTCTGTTTTTATTTTGACGGAGAAGCGGACATTATGACGGGGACGTATTTATCGTGGTAAAATAACTCGATAGACTGTAAGTTTGTTTATATTTTGTCGCCGTCGTCTTAATAAAGTAATTAAGCAATAAACTTACGTATTTTGTAAATTATTTCTTGTTTATGTGATTTTAGGAGATCAAAATTAAAGACCAAATATGTTATATTTGGGAGCTCTGTAATGACCTATGCATTAAATGAACTTTACAACAAGGGAATTATGTGTCTCTTAGTGACGCCATGTTGTAATGTTACGAAGTGTTCGTTTTTAAAGCGAATGGCTTTATTCCGGAATATGGGAATTTTCAGACCTCAGCGAATCAGAATGAACGAATTTGGTAAGGGAGCATTTCTTATTTGTGGATCGGAAGCTGGCAAGATTAAGCTATGTTTATGAGACAGTTACGGAGAGTGTAATTACAGATTCTATAGAACACATAGAATTAGTTCCGGTGACATCTGGCAGCGGTGGTAGGACTAAATATTTAGAAAGATGTTGCAATTAAAATGGTGTTACTCGTAACATGCAATGTAGACGCTTATTATCGCGATTTAGTGTGTGTGAAATAGTGTTCACAAACTATATAAGATAGTGGCTATTTAGCCTAGATGTATTGAATCTGTATGTGACATCTGATGTTGAAAACCTACGATATTTTGGTCTAAAGCTGAATTTCTGCAGTCATCTATATATATAAAAGGCAAAATGTGTGTGAGCATTTCGTGTATGTCTCGCAAAGGCTTCTTTCGCACACGCTTCCGGGGGGGTTACTATTGTTTAGAACTGTTTATATACCCCCTATATAATAATATCTACGATTTGGGAACGCGTGTAGCGTATAGATTTATTTGCGTCGACTTTTACAAAATTATTGCTATTTTGGCTTCTCAGGTATTGACTCGGTTTTTTCGTATAAAAAGCGAAACTAATTCAAGTTAACAGCGTTCTCGACATCGCGCCGCGAAACATCCAGAAGCAATCAGCTTTGATCAATCTTGTATCCCATACAATTGCTATTCAATATGGACAATTGGGAGCTTCCCCTCTCCCCAACATCTTTTGGGGGAAAAACAGTCAAATTTGGGTAAACAAACCCAAACGCTGCGTGACTTCTATTTGACCTTCTTAATTAGGTCAAATGAAAGCAGCAGAGATAACTTTTCTTGCGGCCACCTGTTTTTAATAGTTAAATAAATAAATTCAAACGGGTCACTTTTGTATGTCGCGGTGGTCCAATGGTTAATGACGCACTTTTTCACACATTCACACAAATTTCCAACTTTGCCTGAAGGGTTCGGGTTCGATTCGATCCTCATACTCACCTACCAAAACATTTTTTTTATTATTTTAACCCCCCCCCCGGAGTTTAGATTTACCTCGAAACACCCGGGCATTGCCAGGTACCCCCCGCTAGTTTTATTATATAGGAGATAATATGATTTATTTTTTTCATAGTTTATAATGTGGAATTTGTCCTCTCTATTTATAGATTTCTACCCCAAGAGCCCCATGGACATGTTCAGGTGTGACTACATCAGCGATTGCTTCTATGAAATCATGCACGATTACATGAGGTACTACCACTGGAAGAACGGAAACTTCAGGGTGAGTCTATTATTTTAAAATCCTATAAGATTTATATCCGCATATTTCAGCGTACTGCTTATTTTCTATCTTTTCTCGTTGCTCTTTAGAAGCTATGGGATTGATATTATTTTGAGAGTACCTTCTGACACATGCTGACTCTACTTGCCAGCTTTTTTGTTAGCATAATAGCATCAGGCAATTGAAGTAGGACATTTCGACGTACATATAAAGAGGGGAGGAATAAATCGGTTAGCTTAATAAACAATATACAGTTGTAAACTGTATGAATTATCTGTTCGAATAAGTGAACGTTTCTTGAGACGAGTTATCTAAACAGATGCTATACTAAGATTTTTGCCAACTAACCAATAATGTCTTCATATTAGAAAGTAAAATACGAAAGTCTAAAAAAAAAATCTAACTAGGTAATCGATACCTCGGTTCAATCTCGAAAGATAAAGGATGCCCTCTGTAAGAGCAGCTGCACGTGTAATTATATGGCAATCGTGGCACAATTCCCAACGACACTTTTCCTGAATCAGCGCTGTTTGAGTCCAGTGACAAGAAGAAACAATGCCGAGATAAGCAGAGAGCACATACAGCACCTGGAAGTTCCAAATGGTCGCCCATCTGGTACTGGCCAGGCTCATCATTGCTTAAGTATAACTAGGTAATAACTTTTAAACAACTTATCTGACTAAGCTAAACACACACGCACACACACACGCACATGCACACACACGTTGCATAGGAAATTAATTAAAACCCGTGAAAATGTAAATCGTACTTATAGCGAATTTTATCGGTAGCGCATTACAAAGAATAACATCGAAAAGTATTATTACAAAAACATGTTATTGTTAGATATTTCTTTTAATATATTTTTCTTCCTTTTATATCTACAGTACAACATGAACGATTATGGATTCGGCGGTGAAGGAAACTGCAGCAATTACGATGTAAGTATCAATTCATGTGTTCCACACACATAGATATCTCATTGAAAAGTGACAGAAGGCGACCGATAATTATTATCTTTTTTTTTTTAATCATTTTTTAAAAATCGCATTTGAGCTAATGGTTTGTGTGTTTGTTAATGGGTTGTGAGATCAGAGTGCGAATCCCGGTTGCCATACCAAAGATTTTAAGCAATAGTACTTGATAAGACTTTGCTAAATTCTCAGCATTATACAAGGGAAAACCAAGAAGTGCTACTCGTTGGTGTAATAGTAAATTAAAAAAGAGATTTTCGGGTAACTTTGGACTATAGTCGATCGCATTACTTTTTCTATTTCCTATACATAAATTAATAAGAAATAAAATGCTCATCTTTCCTACCCTCTTTTCCATCCCTCTCTCTCTCTCTCTCTCTGTATCTCGCCCCCCCTCTTTCTCTCTCTCTATATATATATATATATGTATATATATATATATATATATAGTTAGTAATTCATAAAATATATATGGCGTTTAAGCTACACAGAATATTCCGCGCCATATATATTTTATAAATTACTAACTAGCTCTACCTACGTATTGAGCACTTTTGAAGTAAATACTTAAAGTTTACGTATAAATCTATACTTTCGTATATCAATTTTATGTGAGTAAATTAAGTAGTTATATATATATATATATATATATATATATATATACTTCAAAATAGTTTTAATTTAACAATCAGTTGTTATGGAAACGTGAGATTGCAGGTTTACAAAATATTACTGGCAGTAATATTCTATACGTTATCCCATCTAAACAAGAATTGCTCGATATGCAAGATAGAGCAAATAAATTAAATTGTAATTCAATGAATTTCAAAAAACTCTCATTGAAATGAAATGAAGTGGTTGAGTTTGCTTATAAAGGTATGCACCCTATGTGCTAAAGTAAGTGAGACATGGAAAGTCAAAGTTAAAATAATAAATTTATCATGTGTCACTAACTTTAGCAAATAGGGTGCATACCTTTATAAGTATTTGCTAATATTTTATCTCTTCTGATGAGATGGTAGACATCGAAACCCTATAGGTTAAGGATATTAATTTTCTAAAGCATTCTTTGTCTTGCTTAGAATAATAAAAAATTCTTTGATATGAAACTCAACCACTTCATTTCATTTTAATGAGAGTTTTTTTTGAAATTCATTGAATTACAATTTAATATATATATATATATATATATATATATATATAGAGAGAGAGAGAGAGAGAGAGAGGAAGAGAGACTTTCAACGATACAAAAATGATATAGCGTTTTAAAAATAATGCACGGAACAAAAAGCTAGGGGCTCCTTTTAGCAAAAAAAGTTAGCATCAGTTAACCGTTGTGTAACAAATACCTACAAATGAAAAGAAATAAATTATCACAAAATAGCAAATAATCAAGGATATACGAGTAAAAAAGAAACACACGCTGTCACATGCAAGCTACCTTAGAAACACAGACACACACACCCTCGTATATATATATATATATATATATATATATATATATGTATAAAATTATGAATCAGTTTCTTTTTAATTCACTAGTCTCTATTAGGTACAATATAATAATCAATAGAGAATAGGCTTTACAATGATAACTGCAAAATGTAAATAAATGACACTAAGTATATTTTATGATGGACAACGACGAGTGATAAGCTAGTATATATATATAAATATATATAAAAGAATCATTAAGCAAGGTATCTCTGTTGTTTTTAATAATGTTTGCCTGAATGAATGAATGCTGCCTATATATATTTATATATATATATATATATATATATATATATATATATATATATATATATAAGTGTATTTAGGCAGCATTCATTCATTCAGGCAAACATTATTAAAAACAACAGAGATACCTTGCTTAATGATTCTTTTTTCATTTTTTTGATCTTTCGTAAGATTTTTTTAACTTCAAGATGGAAGGTATTTACAAATGTTCCATGGTTCACACGAGCGCTTTCGATTTCGAGACACAGGAATGGGTATGTTTGATCTGGCAGAACGGTGGTTCATTAAAATTGTGACGTCTGCGTTTGCGCCTAGTCCACAAAGTATCAAAATAAAAATAAAAAAAATTAAAAAAATCGTTTACAAGTGTTTTTGATATAGATGTACATAATAATACTTTGATAAGTATGTTTTAACTTAAATAGAGATGGTATAATAAAATTGTGGGGTCTGCGTTCGCGCTTGGCCTCCATAGAATGGCAATAGGCACAAACTTTAATAAATACTTTTCATATCTATCTGCTTAAGTATACTTTGAGAATTGTGTTTCAATTTGAAGAAATATGGTATAGTAAAATTATGGGGTGGTCGTTCGTACCTGACCTCCATAGAATGGAAATATGTCACAAAGTTTTACAAAGTCTTTTAATATAGATTCACAGAATATTGTGATAAGTGTTTCAGTGTGAACAGTTATGGTATAATAAATTATGGTGTTTATCTATTTTATTTTTACTTTCATCATATGTTTCTTGGTTTTGATACCCCCAAATTCGAAGCTATCTCTTTACAACCCGTCCTTTTCATAACCGATCATACTTTCATAAATTAGACTCCATTTTCTGTAGGCTGTTTTTGAACCAAGTCAATGACGGGTACTTTTGCTATATATATATATATATATATATATATATATATATATATATATATATATATATATATATATTCCTTTGGATTTTACTTGTGAAAATGGAAATTTAATATACTTTTATTTTACCGTTATTGGGTATTTTACCATTCACCAGGAATAACCATTTTCCTCCCCCTATTCACTCTGCTTCACTATTTGGTACCAAGTAAGATCTATGACTTACTTGATGTTTCATTTAATACTTTTGCAAGCAAAATCTGATCCCGCATTTGGCTAATCCCTAACCTCTGGTGAGAAGGAAAGTATTTCTTCGAAACTCCGCGGATTTAGGACTACCCACTAATTTTGTGCTTCCTTTTTAAATTTAATATGTTTTTAAATCTTTTTCAAAGTATTTTTAGGATGTTTTATTAACTACTGTTTCTTATATATATATATATATATATATATATATATATGTTTGTGTGTGTGTCTGTATGTGCTACTCAGTGTAAATGAATCTAATAGGATTCGAAACCCGACACCAAAGTCTGTGTCTTAACCAGTGGGCTTAGCTATATGTGAATAATTCTCATGACAAAATTTATTGAGATATTTAAAAATGTGCAAACGCTTTCACTATAAAAAGGGTTGAATTTAACCACTTAATAAATCGACAATTCATGTTTTTCATCATGTAATATCTGCACAATATTTTTCTTTTTCTTTCAATTCAAATATGATTAATCGCGTTGTTGCATTTGATATTTTTTTTCATATATTGAATCCATTTCGTTTTTTATAGAACTACATGCACTGGAGATACATGAACACATTCAACCGCGTTATGCCCTTCATGGAGAGGACCCTCTCTATGCGCAATGGTGGAAGCCAATATTTCATGGGTGACCAGGTAAATATTCATGATTTTGCATTATTCCAAGAGATGTTTACAAAATTAAAATGAATGTGTTTGCATTTTGGTTTAATTCGTATTAGTTTCAGGACATTTCCTACGTAATTTAATGTCAGCCATTAATAGCAGTTTATGTTTTAGAATAAATTTTGGATGCATTTTTTTTGCAGTAAAAGTCCACATCAAAAATAGCATCAGACTGCATGCATTTTCTATACTTATATATATATATATATATATATATATATATATATATATATATATATATATATATATATATAATCTATTCCAATTTTGGTTTTATTGAGCTCTTATACCTGGTTGAAATTACTTTATACATATATAAACTTTTTAATATTTATAATATACCTTAGATTTGCCATCTTGATTATCTTGGTAAACTTAATATTTAATCTTATTTCATTATATATATATATATATATATATATATATATATATATATATATATTTCAACTTTATTCAACACTATATTCCAAAATTCATGATGTTGACCATCTTATAATTTATTCTTTTTAGTCAGTTGAATTATACAATTCTTGACAGTATCTGTTTCGTAGCTGCAAATCAATCACTTAATTTTTATATCAATCAGTGAATCTGTTATACCCCTAACTCATCAGAAAAAAAATTCAACAATCTATTTGTCATAAGGAATGAAAAAAAAGATCAAAATAGCGTAATGGAAACGTATTAAAGGTATTTGAAGCTTCTCTTCCAATTATCGGTATTTAATAATGTCAAATCTCACTTTATTTCCTGAACCACAATGGCCAATAATTTTAACACTTTCGATAATTAATGGCTTCTATATTTGTTCACAGTATTTTGATATATGAAACTTTTCTTATAAATGTTGATTTTATGACTATTTAAAGAGTGTATACATTTTATTGGGACACCTTGTATATATATATATATATATATATATATATATATATATATATATATATATATATGTTGTGTATATTTAGGCTGCATTTTCCCATTTAGACAAATATTATTGAATAGCACGGAATTATTCTGTTTTGCAATTTTCCTTTTTATCTTCTCCAATGTCCGAATAGTCCTTTTTGTGTTTTTCTCGAAAGTGCTCGCGATTATGGATTCAATTCTTGACAGTATCTGTTTTATAGCAGTTAATTATATTATATCAATTAGTGAATTTATTTTACCCTTAACTCATCCAAATGAATAGCAGCAATCAATCCATCAAAAGGAAATGAAGTGTGATTTGGCATGATTAAAATCTGAAAATTGGAAGAAGCTGTAAATACCTCATAATATCAAGGGTGTGGATTCCATATAGAAACGTTGATTTAATTTGAATAAAATAAAATACGCGTCAAGTGCGCTTGAAAGCCAAATCACAACGTACTATTATGAAAATAAACAAATATTTTACTTGTTTGAAATTTATAGCATAAATATTTCGGAGCTATACTCCATCCTCAGTATGTTGTTTTCTTTCTTTTTTTTTTCTTCTTTCCTTGCAATGTTGTAATGTTTGAGAAAGCAAAGTCTGTAAAGAGCCGCGCGTTGTATTTTGAAATGTTTAAACTGTGCCTAGGCAACGCGAGATTAACGAATAAGGAAAGAAAAAAGAAGGAAAACAACATACTGAGGATGGAGTATAGCCGCGAAATATATTTATGTTATAAATTTCAAACAAGTAAAATATTGGTTTATTTTATTCTATTACATTTTGATTTGTTTTAACCTTATAATAGGTTTACATTATGCCATTTTGAATTTCAGATTGTAACTTTGAAATATAGACTTTTGTCATTCAGTATATATATATATATATATATATATATATATATATATATTTGTAGTCATCAACATACAGTCCTATTTCGTTGTATCAGTACTCATCAGTGCCGCTAAGGCCAAGGATTGAAGCTAGAACCGTCGTGTTGACAGTTGGCAGTTCTCCCACTCGATCATGGAATCGACGCCCGTAAATAACTCGTCGGAATGTCTATTTAAATAGACACCCGCCACCACTTTTATAGTGCTCAAATCGCCTGTTTATAAACAAACAAACAACGAGCTTCGCATTTTCAGCCAATTATATATATATATATATATATATATATATATATGAATGAAAATAATGAATTTAAAAATACGGTTGATTTTTTATTTCCAGATGATGTGGTGCGACATGATGTTCTACTGCTGCATGGAGAACATGTACAGAGAAATGCAGAACATGTTCAATAACTATCCAAAATTGATGGCTCTCTACAACCGATTCGCCAGCCACCCCAAGATCTGCAGTTACCTGAAGAGCCGTTGCAACACCAACTGGTAAAAACGCCCACCTTACCATTCAACGATGAAGTTCATTTTCTGTCATTAGCTGGAAATTTATTTGATAATCAAATGTGCACAAAGGACATTGTGTGATAAATAAACGATGATTTCATTTCAAATAATAAGTTTTCGACTTTTTTATGGTTTGATGTATCTTACAATTCTTATATCATAAATCTCTGCTTATATAAAAAAAATGTGTGTGTGCAAGAGTGTGGGAGAGGTAGAAAGAGTCATGTAATGATCCGAAAAAAGCTTTGCTGAACTTTTTAATTTTAAACCAATTTACTTTATTTGTCTGGCAGTATTCTTAAGTAGTTTTGTATGTGAATGATGTCAATAAGTATCAAATATCCTTAATTGAAAAGATACATTTAAAGAAGAAACAGTCTGATTTTGACCGTAGTTAACATTTTTAAACTGCATGACATCACAAAGGCATTTTAAAATTTTCATTCCCACACAAACCAATAGTAGATTCTTTAATACAACAAGGCGCGTTATAAATAAATAGTTCTGTTTAGAGCACAAGTGAAACTCGATATTTAACTTTTAGATTTAAAACTTTAATTAAAGCTGTTATATATAAATAATTTATATAATTAATCGTAGCTCATGTAGAATAAAAAAAATGTGGAAAAAGTTACTGCTGAAAGGAATGTGATGCTTCCACCAGGCACATCGTTCTGCATCCTCAGAAAAGAGTAGATAATCAATCGATTTGACTAAAAAAATGGGCAATTTCTTTGATTTTGATCATAATAAAAGTATTGGAAATGTAAAACATTCGTTGATCCTAATTTGTGGCATTATATCTTAGTGCCCTGGTTTTGGTGGTTGTTACCCCCTCCCCGACACACCTTTACATGGACGTAATTTGGCCGTAGGTGGAGAAATAAATTGAAATGCAGCCCCATAATTCTCTTTCTTTTATCGACCTTTTTCTGCCCGAACCGCCATGAGGTGATCACGCATATTTCTGTCTCTCCGTAAATGAGGGGAGGGCATCTCCTGTCCCTCAATACTAGTAAAGATAGGTTAGTTGGTTTTAATGAAGTAATAGTGAAAACCAATTGCAGGATCTGTAAATTGTTTGTTAATATGATAATATATGTACACAGACACACACACACATCTATATATAGTATACATTTTATAAAATTAATAGGTAATTTTATTTCATATATATTACGATTGAGCCGTGTTGTATGTTTTGTTGTGTGTGCCATAAATGTCCGCATTAAAGAATGAAGCGGCCCTGATGAAAAGGAAGTTTCCAACCCGAATGCCACCAAAAGTTCAGACGTTTTCCTGGGAAAAGTAGAAGCCACACACCCAGATGCAACATCTCTGGTATGCGTTTCCACTTGATACTCAGGCCCTAATTACTGGCCCATATTCACATCATCATGGGCCCGTTTCTAAGACATTTAATGTAACACATGTGTCGGTCACACGCCAGTGACCGGCTGATCGGGTTATTAATTAAATCCCTGGCACCTAAGGGTCTCCCTGCCTGTTATATATATATATATATATATATATACATATATATATATATATATATATATATATATATAAGTGAATTTAGTTTACAAACAAATGGCTACACATAAGCATACATGTTTCAGCGAAAACCCAGTACGAGAATCGCTTCGTCAGGCCAAGGACATATCTCTCTCTCTCTCTCTCTCTCTCTCTCTATATATATATATATATATATATATATATATATATATATATATATATACATGTGTGTGTGTGTGATGAAGGCTAGATACATATTTATAGAGCGAAGTTTTAAAATTTGTTCTCCAAAGTTATCGAAAAATTATATATATATATATATATATATATATTTAAATAAGAAAGTTCACCAACATTTGCTACGTATTTTGTAACATTATTTTATTATTCCGTGTTTTGATTTTTCATATAAAAAGGTATCATATTTAGATCATTGTAATAATGTTTTGAAATCATAGAAATGGTTTTATACGCATTTAAAACCTTCTGTGTAGCGTCCTCTTTAGACATTATTCAAAGTGTAATATTATCTATCTATCTATCTCTCTCTCTCTCTCTCTCTCTCTCTCTCTATATATATATATATATATATATATATATATATATATATATAAAAGTGAATGTGTCTGTGTATCTGTGTGTCTGTGTATTTGTGTATCTGTGTGTCTGTGTACATTTCCCTACGCAATAACTCTGTCAATTTTTACTCTATTTTGGAAAATCGATGTGATCGGTTTTTGGCCAGAAAGTTGGCGATTAAGGGGTCAAAGTTCAACGATTTGAACTTTGAGAACTCTACGAGACTCCTCCGACAGTTTTGGGTCTAAACACATTTTAGATATAGGTTTCTTGGACATGGATCTACTTAATAATTTGATTTAAGCCAACAACAATAAATTTTAAGTGGTCATAATAGGGGTCAAAGTTAAGAAAATTGACCGCTTTTTTTTGCTCAACATACACCTCCAAATACCTGGGCAACGCCGGGAACCTATGCGAGTTAAAATATATTTAAAATGTGTTCAGAATGTATAAAAGCATTTTCGCAGTCCATTTAGTTTACATGTTTCCCGAGCGGATGAAATGTCTGTAAATAACATCAAATATCTTCAGGGATGGGTGTGTTCCACTGCTACCCTTCTTATTGGGGTCAGACTAATGCCATTCTTTCTCATATATATATATATATATATATATATATATATATATATATATATATATATATATATATATATGCTGAAGGCCAGATAAATATTTGTAGCACAAAGGTTTAAAATTTGTCCTAAGTAGTTCTCGGAAAATCATATCCTGTATATAATATTTTGATTGCAGAAATTCCCCTCTGGACCAAACTACGGTTGGTTTGCAATAACAGATGTCACATACAAATTTATTATGTCTAAACTATTACCCAACGTCTTATGTAATATTTGCACGCCGTTAGATGCACATTTAGTCGTGATATTAAAATGCTAGATTCCAATCTGTTGTAACCCACCATCACAATCACAACATTATAAGAAGAAAGAGTCCCTCCTTTTCTCTCTAAATATTTAGTCCTACCACGGCTACCAGTGGTCACCGGTTACGATTCTGCATTTTCCTACTACAGTGAGGCTATAACCTCCGTAACTGCATGAATACCTACATAGACCAAACATATTCTTTTCGATTTCCGGATCAAAATGAATAACTTCTCCCAACAAAGTACCAGTGTTTACGATTGGCTGAAACCGGACATTCTCATATTCTAGAATGAGACGAATTTCTACATAAACACCACTTTTAAATGCTTACAAACATGGCGGAGCATTCCGCAGGAGACTACCGCTAAATAGAATAATTTTAAAGAATATTACATACTCAGAAACCGACACTTTCATATTAACCTTTATATAACGCATCTGACATTCACAGGTACACACTTTCATAATGATAGTCAGATTTTCTTACATCGATTACCTGTGCTACAAGGACACATTAGCGAGCGCTCCAAAGAAAATAAAACTATTAATCTACTGACAGACTTATTTCATGGAACTACACCCACTCTTCTCCGTATATGCTTGCACGTCAAAAAATCTCAAAAAAAATTTAAACACATCTACGGTTTAGAAACGTAAACATGTTCGACTTTCCGATAGTGCAGTATCGCCCCCACTTACGCAAATGAAAACTGTCATGACGTAAAGACATGGGTACTTTTTCTCTTCTTTAACCATGCTGAAAGGATAACCTTATTATTTTGAAAGACATTCTTTACATAGAGGGAAATACCTTTTGATAACTATTCTGTGCTTCCACCTAACAATTTCAGTTAAAAAAATATAGATCGTGAAGCTTGCATTTTACGTGACTAACATATAGAAAAATAACGAGGTAGCAAAAGTGGACATTCGCCATGGTTTAGAAATGTAAACATGTTCGAACTACCGAAAACGGCAGTGTCGTCCCCACCCCTCAAATAAAAACCTTCCATAAAAAGGAGTACTTCTACTGTTCTGCAACCCGTGCTGGAAATAATAGCGTTACTATTTTACAAGTCATTTTTAACGATGGGAGGAAAGGGTGTTTGGTGAATATTCTGTGTTGCCACGAACAATTAAATAAAAAAAAGGCACTGTGAAGCTTGAATGACAGACTAATAAGAAATTAGAATGGCAAAATGGCACAAGCACCGTGGCTTAGAAATGTAAGCATGTTCGGACTACCGACGCGGCAGTATCGACACAACGACCTCAGATAAAAACCTTGCCATGAAAAATAAAAAAAATGGGTACTTGTGCTCTGTTGCCACCGTGCTAGAATAATAACGTAATAATTTTGGAAGACATTCATAACATGTGGAGGGGAGGTAGTGTTTTTTGTATTTTTTTACACAGTCATCACCACTTATAATGGCCCGGAAGCCACTCAAGTATAAGGGTTAATGGGTATACATAAGTCAAAGTGATTATGGCGTAGTAAGCATAAGTAGTGGAAATTTTCTAAATTGGATTACTTAGGGGTAAAGATTCACCAAGAACTTGTTTACATTGGACTTGAAGACAATGAGATTGAAGTCTGCTGAAAAGCAGGCAATCGGAAGATAGTACCACAGTTCTAAGAGAAAAGCTTTGTTCATTGAATCTGCATTTAGGTTTAGGCACAGATAAAGAGCGTGGAAAATTATTTATAATGGTTTTGGTTGGACGAGTGTTTTTCGTTAAAGTTTGGCGGGGGGGGCATAGATTGAAGCTCAGCTGAGCATTTGCCATGAGAATAGCAATAATGCAGATACATGCAGTCAACGTTTGCTAACTATTCTGTGCTTCCACTTAAAAATTTAATAAAAATTCAGAGATCGTGAGGGTAAATTTAACCTGATGAAACTATTTAAAAATAGCGAGGTGGCTAAACTGCACAATCAACCAAAACATGTTTATCTTTGCTTATTTCATTTTATTTTTTGCTTTTGCCGGTTACATTTCTTTACACGCGCACGCGTTAACATTTGGTGGGGGAGCGTTACGTTTAATACCGGGAAACACCGGGAAATCTTCGAGTTTTTAATAAAATATTATATGCCTTAATTTGAAAAAAAATATTTTAAATTATATTTTATCTAAATTTTTCGGTTTCTTATTGTGGCATTTTCTTATATAGAAATTGTTCTCGTGTAGCAGCATCTTATATATCTATGAGGCCACCATTTCTTTTTTTGTTCCTCGGGAGTCACCAGTTATCATGTTCGGATGACACTCGAGGATAATGTTTTATTACCGTCAGTTTTTAGTGTTGTAATCATTAATTGTGTATTTTTTTTTAATTTGATAATTTATCGGGGCAGTTTCATATAAACTTGTTTACATTGTATTTGAATACTATTATGTTGTATTTAACTGGGAAGCAGACCAACGAAGGGTTGACGGTTACATTTCTTTACACGTGCACGCGTTAACATTTGGTGGGGGAGGCAATAAAACATAAGGTCCATCTCCACGTTTTTCGTTACAATTACGAATTTTGCCTTTAGTTTTTTTACTAGTACGGTTGACGGTTACATTTTTTTTTATATACGCGCACACGTTAAAAATGTAAACATGTTCGAACTACCGACACGGCCGTATCGCATCCAATTTATTCCTATTAAGGACGTTCACATTTATAATACTTGACCGTAATTTTTTGTAGCGCAACATCATTTATTTAATTATTATATTTAATAATGAATTTCTTTTGCGCTTAACTCATAAGAAAGAGGTAGCCACAATATATATATATATATATATATATATATATATATATATATATATATATAGAGAGAGAGAGAGAGAGAGAGAGAGAAATAGAGAGAATATATATATTTATATATGAACAAATGATTATTAAAACATGTTAAAAGACATCTTGAAAAAGAGTTAAAAACATATTTAATTTTAAAAAAGGAAACACGAGATAAGTGGATAGTCCTTAATCCGCGGATTTTTATTATATATATATATATATATATATATATATATATATATAATGAAATAATGTAAACATATATACTGAAATATATATATATATATATATATATATATATATATATATATATTATTTAATGTGTCAACATAAAATCTCATGGCTAATCCGCAATTTAAAGAAAACAAATAAACAAAATGATTTATTTTTAAATTGTTTTTTTTATTTAATTATTCCTTATTGATTGGCAAAACACTAAGGAACGTATATTTATATATATATATATATATATATATATATATATATATATATAATGAAATAATGCACACATATATACTGAAATATATATATATATATATATATATATATATATATATATATATATATTTTTTTTTAATGTGTCTACATAAAATCTCATGGCTAATCCGCAATTAAAAGAAAACAAATAAACGTAGGAATTAAAAAAAAATGATTTATTTTTAAATTGTTGTTTTTATTTAATTATTCCTTATTGATTTTTTCATAATGCTTTTTGGCAAAACAGTAAGGAACGTATAGTACTTTCGACAGTGAGATTAAAAAAACAAACAATATAATAATAATGATGATCATGATCATGATAAAGAAGAAGAAGAAGAAGAAGAAGAAGAACCACAACACCAACAACAAATAAAAATTACACCGTCCAGTTTAAAAACCGCAAGTTGGGCATAAATACTGTAATAAAATAAAACTCAGATTTATCCCAACAGAGGAATTTAAAAGGTCAAAATTGGGGTCAAAGTTAAAAACAATTTGACCTCTGCGGTCTCTACCAAATGCTCAGTCAATTTTTTGTCTAAACATTTTTAGACTTTTAATCGTTTTTTGGCCCAAACTTTGGCTGCTAAGTTCGAGAGATTTGATCTTTGCGGTATCTAGAAACCTATTCAACCAATTGTGAGATTTTACATAAAGGGTATTCAGACATGCAGCAAGCTTTTTTATCAGTTTTAGGGTGAAAATTATACTGCCAAGAAGTCAAAGTTGGAAGAGTTGCCCCCTGCAGACTCCAACAAAGTCCTCCGCCAAGTTTTGGTCTAAACATTTGAAATTTTAGATGTAGCTCCCCTGGGCATGAGTCAAAGTTTTTAATATATATATATATATATATATATATATATATATATATAGAGAGAGAGAGAGAGAGAGAGAGAGAGAAAGAGAGAGAGTTATATATATATTTCTATATATTTTTTCTAGTGTCTTTTAATAATTCCTGCTGATATTTTCTTAAGTAATAGCCTGTACATTTCAGTTGACCTATTTTTGCCCTATACTTTTAGCGCATTTTAACGTCCTCTTGTAATTTTGACATTTGCTTTTCTATTTTCTATTTTATTCAGTCACCATTCAATTTTTTTTCTCTTCTTCACGCATTTTTTTAAATTACACCTTGTCTCGGCAGTCGAGTTCAACGCATATCTCATTTTTCTTTTAATAATATTATTGGAATTCTTTTCCCTTTTCCTTTTACCTGTTTGGGAATTATTCCACTGATTTTGGTCTTTTGGATTGTTTTGGACCATGTTCCAATTACGCGATTTCCTTGTGCGAATGGAAATTTAACTAACTTTCTTGTATTGAAATTTTTGGATTTTACCGTCATTGGATACTTTACCTTTCACCAGACTATCCATTCACGTAAACTCACCTTTTTCTCCTTCCCTATTCCCTCTGCTTAACTTTTTGTTATCAAGTAGGATCTTTGACTTACTTGCAGTTTCATCAAATACTCCTGCAAGCAAAATCCGATCCTGCATTTCGCTAATTCCTTCTTATGATGAGAAGGAAAGTATTTCTTCGAAACTCCGCGGATTAAGGACTATATACTTATTTAGTGTTTCCTTTTCATATTAAATATGATTTTAACTCTGTTTCAAAGTGTTTTTTAACATGTTTTATTAACTATTTGCTCTTATTATAAGCTATATCTCCTATTTGGTTTTATCGAGCTTTTACATCCGGTTGAGATTATATTATAAATATTAATTCTTTAATATTTATAATATACTTTAGTTTTACCATTTTGGATCATTTTGGTAAATTTAATTGTAATTTTTATTATATATAAGAACAAGTAGTTAATAAAACATGTTAACAAGACTTTGGAAAGGAATTAAAAACATTTTATTTTAAAAAGGAAACACTAAATAAGTGGATAGTCCTTAATCCGCGGAGTTTCGAAGAAATACTTTCCTTCTCATCAGGGGGTAAGATTTAGCAAAATGTGAGGTCGGATTTTGCTTGCAAATGTATTTAATGAAACTACAAATAAGTGATAGATCTTACTTGATAAGAAAAAGTGAAGCAGAGGGAATAGGATGAATAAAAAAAGTGATTTCACGTGAATGGATAATGTGGTGAAGGGTAAAGTATCCAATGACGGTAAAAATCTACAAATGCAGAATCCAAGAAAGTTAGTTAAATTTCCATTCGCACACGTAAAGTCCAAGGGAATCACGTAATTGGAAGATGATCAAAGTAAAAGGCAGAAATCCGTGGAATAATTCACAAATAGGTACTGTTATATTTTAATTTGTTCTTTGTGAGAAGTGTAAGAGTCTTAGGAGAGTTCATGTTGTAAGTGTTCATATTGTAACACGTTTGGGTGATGTGTTGTGCGTTTTTGTTTTCAGGCATGAAGATAAAGAAATACAAATTAGTGTTTGGTTTTAATTTCTATTATATAGATATTCACACACATATATTATGTTACATAAAGTGTTATATATTTTACCGTCCCAGAACAATGTTCTGTAGCAGCCAGAATTGTGAACATCTCTTCAAAGCTAGAATAATACTTTTGAAAATAATTCTTTTTTCAGTATTAAAATGGATGATATCAACTGTCTCTCATTGGCCATATTTTTGTTTTGAGCTTTATTTTTTCTTTTCGCCACGTGTTCCAATTAGAGAAATATATATAAATAGAGAGAGAGTTTATAATTGAGAGAGATGCATATAAATACATAGACTAATGCATACATTTTATATACGTTTAAAGCTATTATATTTATTCCGGAACAATAATTCTCCCAAATACGTACTCCCATAGTGAAGGTAGCAAACATTTTTACTCTCTGTTCATTAAGTCTTCACACTCCACTCATATCACTAGGTTATTATTAACAGGTATACTTATTTGTTTTCATATCTAGATAGACAGACCGATAATTGAGAGGTTTGCATTTATGCCGATGGATTGACAGGTTGGCATTTATGCTTTGACAGTTCGTATGAACAGGAGTGTTTGTATAACATAAATAGACACATTTACTTTCTAACACATATATTTTTTAGATGATGAATTTCAAATAGTTTGTACACATAAATAGACAATACCTTTTTCATGCAATGATGGACACAGGAGACGGCAGTATAAACACACATTGAACATTTATTCTTCCCTGAGCGGTTGGGGCTTTGCGTCCAAGAATTCAAAGCTTCACATATTAAGTTTCAAAATGTGATCGTCTCGCTTCTAGACGATTGAAACCCATGTCTGTCGATCTCAAACTCCCTCTAAGTTTCTCACTGACTTACTAACTAACTAACTAACTAACTAACTAACTAACTCCCACTTCCTATATTGAGAAATCCACGCATGTTCGGCCACGTGACCAAACTCACGTGCCACCAACATGCGCGACTTGCACGTTTCCGACATTCTGATTTCCCAATAACATATTTTTTTTCTTTTGTTGTTTCCACAAAGGAATTCAACCTGCATATCTAATTCATTTAACCCATACTTTATTATCCACGTTCTTTTAACAATGGATAGTTTATTTATTATTTATTTCATCAGAATTAACAATTTACTGGACATTCCATTTAAACCTATTTTTCTTTAAAACTTATATCCAAGGTTCGATTTCTGCTTTCTCTCATTTTATTTTCATTTTAAGTAATCTCTCTATTTGTATACTTACATGAAAAGGGGACATCCCTTATCATGTAACAGGTACAAGGAAAAGGGAATTAATTCGAATAATGTTAGTAAAAGAAAGATAAAATGTGTGTAAAAATAGAAATGGAAGAAATTTAAAATTCGACTGTCGAGGAAAGTCTAAATTAAGAAGAATGAGTGAAGAAGATGCAAAAAAATTGAATGGTGAAGAAGATGAAAAAAAATTGAATGGTGATTGAATTCATTTTAAAATAGAAAAGTCAATGTCAAAATGACCCAGATAAGCATAGATACATATAAGTAAATAGATGAATAAATAAGTAAATAAAATGTTTTAAAAATTAAAGGGGAGAGGATGGCCGGTATCTGAAAATTCCGGATAAAGCAAGTATGTATAAAGTAAAATATAAGCAATTCCGAATAAAACAAGTATGCATAGAGTAAAATATAAGTAAACATACTTGCAGAATATATATATATATATATATATATATATATATATATATATATACTAGCGGGGGTACCCGGCGTTGCCCGAGTGTTTGTTTCCGGGATGGGGAGGAAAGTTTTAAAAAATGTTATGGTAGGTAAGTAGGAAGGATCAAACCCGGAGTCACGA
This sequence comes from Euprymna scolopes, assembly GCF_053919585.1. Lineage (NCBI taxonomy): Eukaryota > Metazoa > Mollusca > Cephalopoda > Sepiida > Sepiolidae > Euprymna > Euprymna scolopes. The sequence continues at coordinate 2,275,463 of NC_136521.1, read as the reverse complement.
GTAAAAGTAGGAAAATAAAGTGTGAAAAAAAAAACATCTGCAACGTTAACAGTTCGGCCACCAAGAAAAGTCCATTCCAGTTGTTTAGGAAAAAAAAACGACTACGGTAGGTCGGCGCGAACGTGAAAATATAATGTGAATTGTCCAGCACGCTAACCACTACGCCACAGAGCACTGCAGCTTAGTTTAGTGATTTTAAATAACTTCACATGAAAGAACTACGAAGCCAAACCGGTGTTCTCTTCTCAACTGTTCCTTGTGAACGATCCCCAAACGGTGTTAAGTGGTGGCAGGGGGAGGAGGAATTTATTAGAGAGAAAATATTTTACCACTTCCATTGATCTTAACCGATTTTGGCCGTGACTTCTCAGCAGAAAAAGTATAGAAATCTAAGATTATCGAGGAATTTTAGAAATAATAAGCCTATAACACACTTCAGATATTGTTCTGCCGTTTGTGCATATTATATTTGCATGAAATATCTCGATTTCTAATCCTATTAATGTCAAAATCAGACGGGAAAAAATGAGTTCATTTTATTTATATAGAAAGATATATATATATATATATATATGTGTGTGTGTGTGTGTGTGTGTGTGTGTGTGTGTGTGTGCACATAAAGTTGTGAACAGTACATAGGGCCCGAGCAAAGCCGGCCTGAATTGCTAGTAGATAATAACAATGTAGGAGAAGTTGGTTGTTTTGTTTGGTTGTTTTGTTTTACGGCATATCAACCCTTTTCGGATCATTTAATCCAGTTATTTTGAAAATAGTATTCATGTTGCATCCAATTATTTATAGTAGGTTTTTATTCTTCAAACTCTTTGTATCTCCAATTGCTAGTTTGTTTGGTTTGGTTGTTTTATAGTGAATTTTATCACTTGTATTCCCGCACTGAAGAATTAGTTTTGTAATGGATTGGTTGGTTTTGTTTTACGGCATATCAACTCTTTTCACGTTATTTAATGTTGAATCCAGTTATTTTTAAGACATTCTTTTAATAGAATATATATATATTTTTTTGCAAGTCAGTTTCTATTTAACCCACAGTTGGGAGCCTAACAGGTACTTCCACTACGGGTTAGAGTGGACCTGGGAGCAATCGCAGTTAAAGGGTGTCTCCACACTCCCCAAATTCCGCAAGCTGGGGCCTCACCCTCGGATATAGTTTAAGGCCATATCAAGGGCCCTTTGCAATGGGAGAAAGAAAAAGGTTTATAGTGTTAATGTTTGGTACATTTTAAGTTAGGAAACCAGTCAGGAAATAGGGTGGGGGGGAGATAGAAATAGAAATGGAAAATAGGAAGAAAGAAAAAAAGGGGGGGAATGGCTTGTTGTTGTTGTTTTTGGTTTTGTAGAACATAATTAAGTTTTGCAAAAACTAAGTAGAATAACAAAAAGGATCAATGTTAGATGCATTTTGTCCCAGGAAGCCAATATCTTCAGACCGCCTGATCTGGTAGCACCTGATACGAGTAGTGCGGGAATAAAATAAAGTGGAAGTGGATTATACTATCAAAGCGGCGTGTGGCTTTATTGGGGAGATAAAATGACGTCACCAAGAACTTGTTTACGTTGGACTTGAAGACAATCAAATTGTAGTCAGCTGGAAAGCAGGCAATGCGAAGAGTTCCACAGGCGTGCAGTTCTAAGAAAGAAGCTTTATTCATGGAATCTGCATTTAGATTTAGGAACTGATAAAGAGTGGGAAATTATTTATAGTTGTTTTAGCTAGACGAGTGTTTTCATTCTTTAATACAGGGTGACCCAACTAAACTTAGTCCAGTAAAATAAATGAGAGAGGAGGAACATTCTTTTATTGATTGAATTAACTGTGGTATAAAAGATGGCGGCAGTGCTTACCGTCGACATCCATGCATTTTTGAACACGTTAAACAACGTTTGCAGGCCCTGGCTGTATATTTTGTCTGGCGAGTCTCCTGATACGGGGAGATAAAATGGTGTTCGGAATAGTGATTTCGTAAGAAAGTATTTAGTTTCAGCTAAGGTATTAAACATATGATGTAGCATTTAAAAGCCAATGTAATTTATTATTTTTAAATTTGTTATTCGTAATATTTTGAGATGTGTGAATTAATTCATTTGCAGAATGTTAACCTCACCTTCATAATTCTCGTTGTTTCATCACGTTTCAGCCAACTAATCCTCTGTCAATCTTCAGGTGATTAACTGCGGCGGGCTAGGAATGCTGAATATTGTAACTGTATCCCCAGTAAATACTGCCTTCCATAGTTGCTGTTGTCACACCGCGTTTTGGCCAACTGATCAGGCCTCCTGCTTGGATAGTTTTGAAACGTGTTATCTTCAGACAATACCAACCTGGAAACGTAGAACTCATCACCTATATCCACTGCGCCACAGACTCCGTTAATGACTTGAAGAAGGCCATAAGATTAGTTGGCCGAAACGTGGCGAAACAAAACAACAACTGGTACAGTCCTCAAAAGAATGAATGACGGATTCGAATGTTTCTTTTTAATCTGCACATTAATATCAGATCATGAAGCAAACATTTTGAAAAAAAACAACATTTTTTGAAACGGATGGGTTTTCAAGTAGGATTTAAAAAACATTTTTAAATATAGGGTGGCGCATTAAAAATAGCTCGTTTCTCGAATTTTTCTCTAATGATTTTATACAGCAAACTTAAAAGTATCTAGTATTCTATATTAATTTGATTCATATTGCGTCAAATTGTTGTGTATATATCCTGTCATAAATGTTATATACACTCGACAGCTTAGAGACGATTACAGTTCATCACATACGACAAACTACGTTACATGTATACACGTAAAACGTGCATTAGAGACATCAGACACAATCTTATACAAGATGACTCACTTAAAAGTAGCCAATCTCTTTAATTTTTTTCTAATCAAATTTTTTCATATTAAGCGGTCCACTTAGAAGTAGCCCGATTTCTCTAATCCTTCTCATAATGACCAACTGACACCACAAGACAAAATGCAATTCTTTTTCCAACAAGATGGCGCGACATGCAATGCGTCTGACAGATCGCTGACACGAATTCATGACATGCTTACGGAAGTGAGAACAATAAGCAAAGGGTTATGGCCACCACGTTCCCCGTACTTGTCATCATGTAATTTTTTTCTTCGAGATTTAAAAAAAATAATTATTATTTTGAGTTTTTGCAATTAAATTTCAAAGCCTCACCTTCTCCTTACATACACACCAAAAAATGCAATTTTGCATTTTACAGAAGTAATAACAATAAGCAAACGGTTATAGACACCGCGTTCCCCAAACTTCTCATCGTGTGATTTTTTTATTTAGGGCACTCTAAAACAAAATGTTTGTGCAAATCATCTTCACAATCTAGACCAACTTAAGGAGAACATTAGCCACGCTATCAGGAGAATCGCCAGGGAAAATCTGCCCGAAAACGTGGTTAAACGTGTCCAGAAATGCATACTGATCTGAAACACGTACATCAAATCCATTGCAAATGTCGCTGGAAAAACGGTTGCATCCTTCTACCGCTCCAGTAGATATCTCACTCCTGATGCAATTATCTACCTATATAAAAAGCAGATACGGCCATCGGTGAAGTACTTTTGTCACATCTGGGGAGGGGCTGCTGGAAGCATCTTATCCTGCCCTGACAGAGTTCAAAATAGACTTCGTATCTTAGTGGGGGATGCGCTTTTCTCTTCCCTGCCACCTCTTTCCCACAGAAGAGACGTTGCGAGTCTCTCTCTGCTTTATCGTTATTTTCATGGCAAGTGCTCAGCTAGGTGTGTCAGAAATTTCGTGAAAATAGTGAATAATTCAACCCCATCTTTCCAAGCTTATAACTCCTCAAAAAATGTAATTCAAGCCCTAATTATTTTCAATTAAAGGAGCAAGGACCAAGGTTTCATTAAAAAAAAAGAAAAAAAAAACAAATAACATGGTTAAAAAAGGTTTTAAACTTCAAACTTTACAGGTAAAATTCTAAAAAACACTGCGTTTTTTTTTTGTTTTAAATTTGAATATATTATTTATTGACCTTTTCTCTTCAATTTGTGAGTAAATTAATTATTTACTTTTTGGTGAGTAAATTCATTATTTACTTTTTAATAGAAACTTGAAAATGGGGGGGGGTGAATTAAAAAAAAAACGTTTGTCTAAAATATTATATTCAGTTTATTGGAAAGAACATAAAATTTAATATTGACCCTTAAAATATCGAACAAATAGAATCAATAGAAAAATTTTGATAGATTTTTAAATTTTACAAATTGAAAAATATTGATTTCGGAAAATTCATTACTGTTTTAAATATATATATATATTTCTATTATTTTTAAAACAGCTTGAATAGTTTATTTTGGAAGTATAATCTATAAAGAAAATAAATAACCCACTTTTAAGAGAGAACTTACGAGATTTTTATATTTTATTCGCAGTTTCGTGTTAGGGGTGTCAAAAATTCCTACAAAAATTCTGATACACCTAGTGCTCAGCTGAGCTTCAATTTATAGTCTCCCCTCCCAAAACTTCCACAAAAAATACTTGTCTAGCCAAAAACACTATCAATAATTTCCCACACTCTTTATCTGTTCCTAAACCTTAATGCAGATTACAATTTATAAAAAAAATAATATCAAATTATGCAATCTTTAAAACCAGATTTTTATGTGTTTTTTAATCAGCACATGAATAGCAAGTTTCGAGATTATTAAAAAATTAATTTCTATTTTTATTTGTTGCAATTTAATTTTAAAGCCTCACCCCGCTCTTACATACACACACACACAAAAAGAAAAAAAATACAATTTTTATACCCAATTTATCAATAAAAATGTTATTAAATGAGTGCCGGGTTTGATTAGAGGCGATAGAAAATAAGTGCATTTAAATTTCAAAGCTTCGTTCGCAACTACTGGGAGTTTGTAAAAAATAAATAAATAAAATAATTTACACGATTTAAAAATATTTTAAATTTTTAAAAGTTACAAAATTCATATAATTATACTTAAACAATTGTAAATAGTTTAAATCCAAAACATTAGTACGTAAAGTTAAGACGTCGGAATGAGACTGCTTTTTGTTAAATATTAAACGGATGGCCTTAAGCATGAAACGAAATACGAATCCACGTGAAAACACTTCTTGCTTCAACAACAACAATCTATATATCTATAAAAGTGAAAGTGTATGTGTGTGTCTGTCTGTCTGTGTACATTTCCCGACACGATAACTCAATTTTATTTTCTTAAAATTGTCAATTTTCAGTCTACAGACTCGAAATTTAATATACAGAGTATTTGGGATTTGAGAAAATCTTTCGGATCCGTTTTCTGCCAGAAGTTTGGCTGGTTAGGGGTCAAAGTTTAACAATTTGACCTTTGAGAACTCTCCAAAACTCCTCCGCTTATTTTGCGTATCAACAATTTTAGATATAGGTCCCTTGAACATGGATATAACTTAATAACTTAATTTGAGCCCCAAATAATAAATGTTAAGGGGTCATAATAGGGGTCAAAGTTTATACAAAATATTTATGGAATCATAGACGTTTGCAAAACGTTTCCAAAAAATAAATAAATTCGATTCGGCTAAATGAATTTTCTTATTTTGGCGGGGTTTTATTTATTTTTACTTATTTTGCCTCTCATTTGTCCGGCATTAAACTATTAGGATCAAGCAAATAATTACAAATGATAAATAGAGAGAGAGAAAGAGAGAGAGAAGTAGAGAGAGATAAAGAGAGAAAGAAAGAAGGAAAGAAAAGAGAGAGATAGAAAGAAAGAGAAAGAGAGAGAAAGAGAAAGAGAGAGAGAGAGAGTGGGCTGATAGTTTAGCGGAATCAAAGGGAGAAATACTATGTTAAAAGTTATTTTAAAATTACGTCACTATTTAAAAATGCAGACTTCAAACAATTCCTTGCAATTTGCTGGCGTCCATCAAAGTGCAAATAGAATTAAACCCGATTAACTTAAAAAACATTGAATGGACGTCCTTGGACAGGTTAGCGTCTACTAATTAATTAGTGCTAACAACTTGACTAACTGGGCAGTATAAATACGCGTTTTCTCTGTGATTCCTTCGTCAGAGAAGACTTACAGTCACTCAAACCACAACAGCTCGTCCTTTTTGATAGTGCAGAAGCCGAAACCCAGTCCACCATGCCTAACTACACCCTCCATTACTTCAATGGCCGCGGACGTGCCGAGATCCTTCGTATGATGATGGCCATGGCTGGCGTCAAATACATGGACAAGAGATACGAATTCTCCGACTGGGATCGTTGCAGGAATGGTAAGATGTTCATTTTGAATTATTCATTAGTCTATAAAAGTAGTTTGCTATTATCGGATAGATTTTAGAATGTAGATATTTATATATCTATCTACTGCACGCTTGCTATCTATCTGTTGCCATCTTCCTCGTATATATATATATATATATATATATATATATATATATATATATATATATATATATATATACTAGCATGGATATCCAGCGTTGCCAGGTTCGTCAAGACGTTCGGTTTGGTCAAATCTGCTATACTAAGAATATTGACCAGTTTTCATATGTCAACTCCATCGTTACCCCAACAAAAATTTAAAAAATAAAAGAACGAATGAAAATACGAAAATGTACGTGACAAACTCTCCACCAGATATTTCGGCGGAAGAAATAACTCAAAACTCAAACAACTAAATCTGTTTTATAAAAAAAATCGATGTGGGTAAAAATAAATGAAATTAAATATGTTATCAATATAAATAAAATTTAAATAATAAACTTAAATAAAACACTTAAAACAATTCTCTCACTATAAACAATAACTAACACACCGCTATTTAATAAATCGATTTTCCTTAATGTAATATGCAAATGACGTCATCTCTCAATCGTCTATTTTACACGGATCATATCACGTATAGGAATAAATGAAGCGTTAAATAATGGACCTTTATATATATATATATATATATATATATATATATATATATATATATATATATATATATATATATATATATATAAATCAAATTGTGAACAAACCAACAAATAAACGAACAGGAATACGAATTTATATATAAAATCACTTTAAACCCCATTTGCAACCCGTTCTTTCCCCCTCCCACCACACCATGCCCACTAACATTAACTCTCCAACCTGTTGCCACGGTGACCCATAAATTAACTGTTACTTATGCCGTTATAAATAAGAATAGCGTCTTTTCATTTTAAACCATTATAAACTAAATAAACGTATATAAGAATTAACACATAATTAATATTTAATTATAAATCCCCCTCTTATTATATACACTCCTACTACTTTAAATTCCAACGTCCTCCCCCTTCCACTCGCCCTACTTTTCTAACTCCCCTTCATCTACGATTTTTCCATTCTTATTTGATATTATAACTTAGTCCATCTATGAATTCTGACGATGCTAGTTGGATATTTCCTCTCTTTGAGGATCTTCCTCTAGTTGAAACAATATGTAAACTCATTCTGGACTCACCGTAATAAATTTCCCATATACTGCCTTGGCCACACATTGAGCACTCTAGTCCGTTTTTTTGACCACTGGTATATATATATATATATATATATATATATATATATAGATATATATATATATATATATATATATATATATATATATATATATATATATATATACGAGGGAAGGCTACAACAGAGATAGCATAGATTTTATTATATATAATCTCTCACATTCTGAAAATCATATATATATATTAATGAAAAGTTAAAGTAAACGTCTAAAACCTATATTATAATATACAGAGAGATATTCCTTTATTTAATTAGGGTATAAATACATCAGGGGTGTTGCGTAATTGAGAACTAGTAATATTTCAAGTAAACCCCTTCCATAGTTATAATCTATTAAGACATATCAAATAAACATCCTCTTTCAATCACTTACCCGATATTCTTCCCAAGAGTTTAGATGCGCATATGCACGCATATATTATATCCATCATAGCAAACATGGTATGCAGCTACCTCCATTATAAATACAAGATATATTCTTCCTATATTACAGAGACTATTATAGTTCTCTCATTCCCTTCAGGAACAGTCTCAATATTTTATCTCTCAGAGCACATTTATTTCCTTTATAATGTGGCTATCGCTACACGTCGACTCCCTATTATGCTACCTAACATATGCTTCCCTCTTCTGATTAGAAGAATTAGGCTTCGAAATACTATGGTATAAATTGTTTTACTTATTCTAAACAATTATTGGACGTATACCTACATATGAATAAATCTACATACATGACTATATATTTTTACATAGTCGTTTTTTATTTTATTGATATTCCACATAAGATCTAAAGCTATTTGTTGAGCTTTGCATTATCCACATGAGTCTCATTTAAAAAAATCAATTCTTTTTTCTTCTGTTAAATCCACTATATATATATATATATATATATATATATATATGTATATATATATATATATATATATATATATATACTAGCAAAAGTATCCGTCGTTGACAGGGTTTAAAAACAGCCTACAGAAAATGGACTCTGATTTATGAAAGTATGATAGGTTATGAAAAGGAAGGGTTGTAAAGAGATAGCTTCGAATTTGCGGGTATCAAAACCAAAGCAAAATATGATGAAAGTAAAAATAAAATAGATAAACTCCATAATTTATTATTCCATACCTGTTCACACTGAAACACTAATCAAATTATTATGTGGATCTATATTAAACACCCTTGTTAAACTTTATGACATATTTCAATTCTATGGAGGTCAGACCCGAACAAACACCCCATAATTTTATTATACAATATTTCTTCAAACTGAAACATGATTATCAAAGTATACTTACGCAGAGACATATGGAAAATCTTGATTAAAGTTTGTGTCTATTTCCATTCTATGGAGGCCAGGCGCGAACGCAGCCACCACAATTTTATTATACCATCCCTATTTAAGTTAAAACATATTTATCAAAGTATTATTTTTTACATCTATATAAAAAAAAAAACTTGTAAACGTTTTTATTAATTTTTTAATTTTTTATTTCAATACTTTGTGGACCAGGCGCGTACGCAGACACCACAAGTTTAATGAATCATCATTATGCCAGATCAAACATACACAGTCCTGTGTGTCGATACATCTTCTATCATTATATGTGATCAGTTTTCTATAATAGTAAACCATATAGGAGCCTATTCGTGACCAGACACAAACACAGACGTTCACTTTGGTATATATATATATATATATATATATATATATATATTTAGAAATGTGATTGATAATATTTATTTACCTATCGAGCTTATTATATATCTACATTACAACAAGCACTTTTTCTTTCCTGTATTTTAATTAAACTAGTAATTTTACTATTGCATTAAAATACACTCTGCGCTTTAGACTATTGTTCTAATCTCCTTTAAATAAATAAATATATATATATATATATATATATATATATATATATATATATATATATATATATATATATATATATATATATATATACTCCTCAACCAGCGTTAAAAGATGAACAATTGATCATCCCTGAAAACTTAAGGCTATTTTCAGTTCAGGAAAACAAGTCGATCTTGCTATGGCTGGAGCCTGAATGGCTTACTGATAAACATTTTCAAATGAAGGTCTAGAAACATGGATTAAAAATACATTATTAAAGTATTTTCATGATTTTAAAAATTCTAATCATGTATATATATATATCATATATATATATATGCATATATCAGATATATATATATGTATATATATAAATATGTATATATAATTATTACAATAACATTCTTTCTTTAATACCTACAGACAGTAGTGTTTCATCCGTTCAGGAATCATCAGTACAGGGTGACGCGATTACTGACTGTCGGGAGATTCGAACACCGCCACGAATCCATCTTGTACTCCATTAGCAAGGAAGGAACCTTACGACCAATCTTAACCGCGAGAAAATCGTGTTTTTCAATTCACATACAAATCTTTTTGTAGTATTATCGAATGTTTTTATGTAGGATCCATATGTTACGTGTTATTTCATTGTTTGTGATAATGTTTTCTATTGAATCCCCATTCCTCGTCTGGTGCTTTTTTGTCTGTTGTGTTACAGTATATATAGAATAAAAGGTGGTTGATAGAATTTTATTATATCATCAGATTAATGTGGATTGGAAAGGAGAAAATGACGTTATTTAAGATGATCATATTTGTCCATCGCGATCTTTCTGCGAGGAATTAGATATCCCGTAAGTCTGAGTAGATCTCTGAAGAATTTTCCTTCGTAAATTGATTCTTTATCAGTAGGTTTTCTGCCTTGTTCTTCAACGCTTGCAGATTTTTGTCTTTTAGTGACTTTTATTGCATCAGTAATATTTTTTTGGAGAAATATTCCAACGAACAAACCATATTCTTTGAGAGACATATTGAAGCCATGCTTGAACCATTTTCAATGCTCTTCTATGGCTTTTTTGGCATCGTAATTGCTCTAATTTGGGAGTTTTTAATCGCACATACTCGGTGCTCTAAACTTTTATTGGCCACTTTTATTGTACCTATTTACTATGCCTCCCCACGGGGCAGAGTTAGACACCAGGGTCGTTTTTTTAATGTGGAGAAAAGGTACAAAAATAAAAATTGTCTCAGTCGTGAAGGATTTCTCCTCCACCGAAAGAGAACAAGAAATGGAAGTGCAGCATCTGAAGAACAGATTGGATTTATTTGCTTCCCCACTGAGCAAATTAGGCACAAGGCCGTTTTTTAATGTGGAGAGAGAGGGAGGGGGGAAGGAAAGGGGGATCCAGCTCCCGAGAGGTGGGAAATGGGAGCTGGATTAGAAACTATTGGTATGAAGGGTTGCCCCTTCAGTGACCAAGGTCAGATATGTGGGGTTACCCCCACATATGGTCTTTGCTAGTCATAGCTGGTCTTTGCTTGCAGCATCTGCCGGAACAGATGGTATTTATTTGCTCCCCCACCGAGCAAATTAGGCACAAGGCCGATTTTTAATGTGAGGAGTGAAGGGGAAATGGGGATCAGCTCCCCGGGGAGTAGGGGAGCTGGATAGTGACAATTGGTATGAAGGGTTGCCCCTACATTGACCAAGGTCTTATATGTGGGGTCGCCCCCACATATGGTCTTTGCTTGCAGTATCTGCCGGAACAGATGGTATTTATTTGCTCCCCCACTGAGCAAATTAGGCACAAGGCCGTTTTTAATGTGAGGTAAAAACCAGCTCCCCTAAAAGTAGGCAAAAAGGGGGCACTCTGGTTACCAAAAATAATAATTGTCCCAGTATAGAGGGTTGCCCCTCCATTGACTGGTACAAATTATCTTAAGTGCAGTATCTGCCGGAACAGATGGTATTTATTTGCTCCCCCACTGAGCAAATTAGGCACAAGGCCGTTTTTAATGTGAGGTAAAAACCAGCTCCCCTAAAAGTAGGCAAAAAGGGGGCACTCTGCTTACCAAAAATAATAATTGTCCCAGTATAGAGGGTTTCCCCTCCATTGACTGGTACAAATCATCTTAAGTGCAGTATCTGCCGGAACAGATGGTATTTATTTGCTCCCCGACCGAGTAAATTAGGCACAAGGCCGATTTTTAATGTGAGGAGTGAAGGGAGGGCGAAGGGGAAAAGGGGACCAGCTCCCGAGAGGTGGGAAATGGGAGCTGGTTAAAGGTCAGGCATGTGGGGTCGCCCCCACATCTGGTCTTTGCTAGTCATAGCTAGTCATAGCTTGCAGTATCTGCCGGAACAGATGGTATTTATTTGCTCCCCCACTGAGCAAATTAGGCACAAGGCCGTTTTTAATGTGAGGTAAAAACCAGCCCCCCTAAAAGTAGGCAAAAAGGGGGCACTCTGGTTACCAAAAATAATAATTGTCCCAGTATAGAGGGTTGCCCCTCCATTGACTGGTACAAATTATCTTAAGTGCAGTATCTGCCGGAACAGATGGTGTTTATTTGCTCCCCCACTGAGCAAATTAGGCACAAGGCCGTTTTTAATGTGAGGTAAAAACCAGCTCCCCTAAAAGGGGTCACTCTGGTTACCAAAAATAATAATTGTCCCAGTATAGAGGGTTTCCCCTCCATTGACTGGTACAAATTATCTTAAGTGCAGTATCTGCCGGAACAGATACTACACTTTGATCTTGGCCAAAAGGCCAAGAACTCCAGAATCCTTCGAAGTACTCCCCTCCAGTAGCAATGGACTTGTATCGTTCAATAAACTTCTGAAAGCCCGCGTGGAAGTACTCCTGTGTGAGCGTACAATAGCCCTCGTACCATCCTCATTCATTTCCCCAATTCTCTCATAATGAAAGCGACAATCCAGCTTTCATCGCAGGCAACCAAAGCATATAGAACAGCGGGATTTGAATTAACCAGCTCGACCATATCCCTGCTGTTATGATAACGTCTTTCGATTTGATCTTTACTGAGCACCCTTGAGACGCACTTCGCATCAATCTCCCGCGTCTTTCGTTCATCGCGAATAACTGTGTGTACAGTTCATACACTGACTTAAAACTGGGAACATTACCTCTATAGACACACAGCAGTCCTTATCGATGAAATATTTTATTTGGCCAATCAGCCTGGTGTTGCTGACTTTCTTACTCCTCCTGCACAGCCGTGATCCCTCACAGACATTCTGCTTTGCCTGAATCTCAACAAATGATGCTCGATTAATGAAAGGAAGTCTAAAAGTCTGAAGTATTCCATAGGTTTGTGTGTCATTTTCCCAAGTTAATAACGGAATTTAATTATATATCGTTTCTATCCAGATTGCATTCACAGGCCGTGACAATCATAATTTAATACGATGTATTCCAAGCCCTGCTGTAGCTGTTCATTCTATCCTTAAATCATCAAACTGGGTCAGTTCTTTGTATAAGATTTATAGCAATAACATTCTGGATTTTCAAAAGTCTACGACAATGTAAAATACCTGTACAAAAAAGTCTGGAAACTTATTGAAGACATCTTGTGTATACTTAGTAATTATATGTATAAAATTCGTTCGGAGAAAACAATGGAAGTGGGTTCGAATTTAAGCTATCTTCCCGAGGTGCAATACCTATATGTCTCCTCTAATAAGCTGTGCGAATAGAACTACACTTTTCTCTTTACTTCCTTTAGTTTTGCTTCAAACAAAAAAACAACATGACTTTTAGAAAATCTCTCAATTAGTTTCGTTAACAATGTGTTTTTATTCCATTACACTAAATATATATATATTTGAGATTTTAAAGATGGATCAAACAGTTTTAAACTACACATTTTCATTTATGAATTGGATAATCACGTTGGTATTGATTTTATGAAAATGGAGTTTAATCATGGCTGTTCATCACATACGCCTACTTAATTCTCTTTAGATGCATATCTGTCAGATATCTTCAACAAGAATTTCTATATCTAGATATTTATGGCATAACGATAGTCATTACATTCAGAATCAAGAAATAACCAACACAATAGTACAAAGTCATTTACATGTTTATCATAGAATGTAGATAGAAAGACATGCATATATTGAAGTTCATTTATTGCAAAAAAATGATAGGACTGTGGAAATTCTTAAGAATGTTATCATGGAATTCATCGATGAGATTTTTGGATTTACTTATTGTTGTGGCGAACTATCTGTGTTACCTACAAATGAACCGATCCATCTATAATATAAATCTCACCTGTTTGTTTAAATGTGTGTATGTATGTATGTATGTATGTATGTATGTATGTATGTATGTATGCCTACCTTAAACTTTGGACAGCAGCGCCGGATTTTTACGCTACTGATATCGTTTGGAACCTCGACTCTTTCAGATAAAAAATATCGAAAAATTGGTCAAAAGCATTAATTTCTTCACCCTATATTAGGCACTTTATACAGGGAGGGGGTCGCTTTTTTCGTCGTTATTTTCGAAAGTTATCCCCTCTTTCCGATTGACTAGCCTTAAATTAAACCTTCGCCACTTCCTGTTATGCGATGGACGCAACGGCAACGACGTCACGTGTTTTTTTTCCTTCCTCGCTGTAATGGTTCCAGCCTGCCTGCCTACTACCACTTTTTAATTTTCTATTTATTTTTTTGCTCAACACACACCTCCACATACCCGGGCAACGCCGGGCACCCAGGCTACTACATAATAAATATTGAAAGACAAAGTCGTACTGCGGGAGTCGATAACAGCTGAACCAGCCAATGTTACTCGTCGATTGGACGAACAACCCTCACTTTTATATGTTCCTCTCAATACATTTTTTACTCTATTCCCGTGTTTTCCATAGTGCCCCCTTTACCAGGCTCATGCCACTTATATCATTTAAAGTTTGAATTTTTCTTTCTTTTTAGCTAAACATTATAATTCTATCTTTCTATTCTCGCTGCGTGCTCGGAGGATAGAGAACGATTCATGCATTTCCGATAGTATCTAAAAAGAATGATCTGTATAGGATAGAAGCGGTGACATTTAAAACATATCGACTTTATTCATTTGATTAAAAATTTCATATAAATATACATATCTATTGTTATGTACTCTCTTTTTTCAGATTTTCCTTGTCAATATCTTCCCTGTATGCAGATGGACAATGGTGACATGATGCCAGAGACCATGGCCATTTGCAGGTACTTGGCCCGTGAACACAGTAAGTACGATTTATTTGCTCATCTGACCGTCAACTGCTCGTGCATATGTACAAAGAGCAAGCCTTCCTTTTGCCCCCTTTATTTATTTTAACAATTTTCTGGTTCATTTTCTCCAAATAGAGAGTTCACAGGCATATTTTACAAAGGAGTTACAACTTATCAAGGCGCAAGTGCCACTCGAGGATAACGGCTTATGAGTGTAAAGTAGTCAATTGAACAATATTGTAGTAATCGTTATTAGTGGAAATTTGGAAAATAGGATTACTTAAGTGGATGGCTCATGAAGAATTTGTTCACATTGGACTTGAAGACAACGATATTGTAGTCAGCCGGAAAGCAGGAGAACAGAACAGAGTTCCACAGATGTGCTATTCTAAGTAAGAAGCTTTGTTCATAGAATCTAAGTTTAGGTTTCGGCACGGATAAAGAGTGGTGGAATATTATTGGAAGTAGTTTAAGTTAGACGAGTGTTTTTCATGAAACTCAGGAGAAAGGTGGCATACATTGGAGCTCAGACGGGCACTTGCCATGAAAATGGCCATAAAGCAGAGACCGCTTCGCAGCATCTTTTCTGTGGGGAATAGGTTGCAGGGAAGAGAAAATAGTATCCCCCACTAAGCTACGAAGTCTATTTTTGAACTCTGCCAATGTTTAGCAACTTCTAATAGCTACTACTCAGAGGTGGCAACAGAATCGTATTCTTTAACGTACTTTGCTTTTATACATTTTCACACTCCCGAAAGCATCGATTTGTACTCCTCCATATTTAACCTGAAACGCATCTTTACAGTCGCATATATTTACTATCAGTTGTTAGTTTATATATATATATTCTTTATAACACTACATCATTAAAACAAATAATAGGTGCCCCCTTCACATACATCATTTTTTTCTTTCCGGTCGTTTTAATGTATTACATACTTTTAATCATTTTCTGAATAATGCAGGAAAAGAATAGGGGATCGGTTATGACAAAAAAGTAACATTCTTTTAATCAAAACATTTGCTGACATTGAAATTCATTTTTTTAAGTATTAAGAAAATATCCACAAGTTAAAAAAATAATATTGTACATACACATTTTTTATACATAAATATGCAAACATACAGGGGATCCCAATAAAAAAGTATACACTCTTTAAATGACTATTAAACCAAACATTTATTATAAGAAAAAAAGTTTCATACATAAAAATACTGGCAACAAATACAGAAACCAGCTAATAATCGAAAGTGTTCAAATTATTGGCCATTGTGCTCCATGAACAGCGAACAAAGCTCACTGATTAAATCGAAAACGTTCCTAATCAGTAAAATTGATATGCTGACACATCTTCTCTCAATGGTTGCTTTCAACTCATTCATTGTACCTCGTTTTGTGTTGCAGGGGATATATTCAGGATGTAAATAGGGACGAAACGTTGATCATTTCATAAATTCATTCGGTTGTTCTTTTTTCAAAACAACATAACGTCAACCATCGCTGGTATTTTTATTTTAGTTTATATATATATATATATATATATATATATATATATATATATATATATATATTTGTAAAAATATTTTCCCCAGACGTGTATTTAAACAATTAAGCAAAGCCCACTAATAATTTCTTTGTAAAAAAACAGATGGTTTGAGCACTGCAAGCGACGGGCATGTGTGGGTTTAATACACATTCCAGAAGAATTGACGGCACTGGTTCGGGGTCCGATGGTTAGAACAGTCGGCTGTCAACTCGACGTCTGTAGGTTCGATCCACGGCTGGGGAAACGTGTATGAGACGCACTGATAAGTTGTGATACAATAAAAAATGCGTGCATGTGGATGAGATATATATATATATATATATATATATATATATATATATATATATATATATATGTGTGTGTGTGTGTATAAATATTGTTATTGAAAAAAAACTTATAAACTGTAAGGAAGGTATATACAATTTTAATAATTAGACAAGGAGTATAAATAAGCAAGGAAAACTTATTCAATGGAGTTTCCACTCAGAAGATTGAAGAACTTTTACAAAATATACAATACATTTTGCTGGTTAATGCATTTAGCAAAACAAGTAATATGAAATTTATCATATATTTTATCATAAAGACATCAAACAGTTGTAGGGATTCAACGAGATTATGAAAGCAGGAAACGGGAAAAATGGGGGAAAATTATACGATAAACATCCAATGAGATAGACGGTGAAATCCAGAATAGAATATATATAATACACACAGACACACACGTCCCCCGATATATATATATATATATATATATATATATATATATATATATATATTCAAGGGGGACACATTGTTACAATATATTTTTTAATAAATTGGGATGATATGTTGTTATTTTGTGTGACATTTATTTATATTTCCTCCCAACAGATTTCTACCCCAAGAGCCCCATGGACATGTTCAGGTGTGACTACATCAGCGATTGCTTCTATGAAATCATGCACGATTACATGAGGTACTACCACTGGAAGAACGGAAACTTCAGGGTGAGTAAGTTATATTTACATGTGGGTAATTTTTTGGATATACCTATATTAATGCATTATTTTTTTTCAGTACCAGAGTGAGTTTTTGACGATATGAGATTTAAAGTATTTTATGGATATCTCCCGAACAAAACACATCTCGTCTTTGCTCTGATTTGACTTTGTGTTAAATAAATCTTGGAAATAACGTATTTCAATTTTAATCTTAAAAAAAAGCACGAAATATTCAAGGTGTTTGAATTATTATTAGTAGCAACACATCTTTTAGAGATAGTGGATGCGAAGAACTAAAATTGTTGAGGACCAAAAACTTACATTTCGAAGGATTATCCAGGACCCTTTAATCAGGCAGAGATTTACCAGCCAAAATATGATAACAATTCTTCATGCCATGTAAGACCGTAGATTTATAGAAGTATGATGGATGTTTGAGAAAGTGTTTGAAAGGTTAAAAAGAAAAGCTTATGGATATAATACATGGGTTTAAAAAAAAGTTTAGATCTTCATATTTCAACAGTAATATTTTATCAAATATTCTAATGAAAATAGTGTTAGAGAGAGAAAGATGGGCCTGGCGCCACCAGGAGGCGACAATGATGACATAATCCCTGGGAAAAAGCTGACCGATATTATGATAGGGTGATCATGGTGTCTGAATCAACCGGGATCATCGAAAAAATTTGTCATAATGACGTCAATCGCCACGGAAACTCTGACTCATATAAAGGTTGGTCAGAACAAAAACAGCGGAAAATATGAAAAAAAATAAAGAAGAGTATCCGGTCATTTGATAATATAAAAAGACCATCGACATAGGCGAAGCAGACAGAGTCTGTATAAAAGCCAAGTACGTCAAGGATGGAGTACTGCTGCCACATCTTGGCAGGAGCTGCTAAAAAAAGCCTATCCTGCCTTGACAGAGTACAAAATAGACTTCGTGGTTTAGTGGGGATGCCCTTTTCTCTTCCCTGCAACCTCTCTCCCACAGAAGAGACGTTGCGAGCCTGTCTTTGTTTTATCGTTATTTCCATGGCAGGTGCTCGTCCGAGCTCTAATGCCTCGCCCCCCCCCCCCTCACCACTGTTTCACGAGAAACACCCGTCTGGCTGAAACTACTTTCAATAATTTTCCCCACTCTTTATCTGTGCCTAAATCCAAACGTAGATTCCATGAGCAAAGCTTCCTTCTTATAACTACACGCCAGTGGAACTCTCTGCCGCTTGCCTGTTTCCCACCTGACTACAACTTGGACGTCTTCAAGTCCAACATAAACAAACTCCTGACAAACCGCCCCCTTATGTAAGACACTCTATCAAAACCCACAATACTACAATACTAT
This sequence comes from Euprymna scolopes, assembly GCF_053919585.1. NCBI lineage: Eukaryota > Metazoa > Mollusca > Cephalopoda > Sepiida > Sepiolidae > Euprymna > Euprymna scolopes. Next base: position 2,256,909 of record NC_136521.1, on the reverse strand, counting down.
CTCATTGATTACTGTACACGCAATAAACCTTATCCCTGAGTGGCCTTCGGGCCTTGATAAGTGGTGACCCCCATGTAAAAAAAAATAAATAAAAAACAGAGACTGATAGACAAACAGAATGAGGAGAGAGAATTCGGCGACCCATCTCCATCATAAGCTCACTGCATTCTGATATGTGATTGTCACTTGAATTTTGATGAATGGAAAATATACAAAGTCATATTTCAAATCGTAAAATGTGTCATTTTGTATTCATTGAACAAAAAAATATCTATAAATGTAACAATATTAGAAAATATTCGAAGAGGTGAGTAAATATGACAAAGTAAGGTATGCTTGTTTACGTGTTCGTCATTTCTTGATAATTTGAATCTAAATATTTTATGAATCTCTTCCATAATAACACTTATCCAGCTTCTTTTACTCTAGCTCGTTTAAACTAGTGGTGTTTATCAATACGATATTTAGTTGTCTCGTTTTAATATATCCCTGATACTTATAGTTTCTCATATAGTTCATACTAGCGGCCGGACGCCCGGCTTTGTCCGGGTGTATAATACGCTTTTTTTATTTTTTTATTTTTTACATAGGCATCACCACATTATCAAGGCCAAGAGGCCACTCAATGATAAGGGTTAAAGAGTGTACAGTAGAAATTTGACAATATATTAATCATTAGTAATGAAAATTTTGTAAATTTGATAACTTATATGGAACGGCTCATCAAGAACTTATTTACGTTAGACTTGAACACAACCATATTGTAGTCAGCCGGAAAGCAGGAAAACGGAAGACAATTCCACAGGCGTGCAGTTCTAAGAAATAAGCTTTGTTCATGGAATCTACGTTTAGGTTTAGGCACAGATAAAGAGTGGGGGGGAATTATTGATAGTTTTTACAGCTAGACGAGTGTTTCTTGTGAAAGTTTGGCGAGGGGGGACCATAGATTGAAGCTCAGTCGAACACTTTCCATGAAAATAACGATACATCAGAGACAAACTCGCAACATCTCTTCTGTGAGATAGAGGTTGCAAGGAAGAGAAAAGGACATCTCCTACGAGGCTACGAAGTCTATTTTGAACTCTATCAAGCAGGCCAAGTCATTTCTAGCAGCTCCTGCCCAGATGTGGCAACAGTATTCCATCCTTGGACGTACCTGGCTCTTATATAGATAGAGAATAGCATCAGCAGTGAGATATCTACCGGATCGATCCCACCATTTTTCCAGCGGCCTTGGCAACAGATTTGACGCTTAAATATTATATTTTAATTTGTAAACATTTCGTGTATATTATTATATAGACGTCATTTCAAAAGTACAAAAAATGTATTTGGGTTCATCATTTTGATTTAGCATTCAAAGCTGGTGACGTTCTTATAATACCAACGTTATACGCATGTGAAATGATTAAAAAAGTTAAAATTAAAAATGAACTAAGATGAATTTAGAAAATTTATTACTATTTTTTAATTTTAAACAATGTTTAATCCCTTAAATCTATTTAAACGGGCTAAAGATCAATCCAATCAGTTGAGGTCCCTAGTGCCGCTCGACTTTTAGTGTCTATATTTTCGAAATCTATCTCGGCCGAAACTAAAAGTCGCAGAGCGGCGCAAGGGACCTCAAATTATGGCACTCAAATACTTTGTTTTTACTTTTGAAATAATGACTCTATAATAATATACACGAATTTTGGAGGAATTGAAATATCATATTTAAGCGTATTTTACGCCCTGACAAAGACTGGCTCCCTCATTAGTTTTCTATATAAACAGCTATATGTCTGTTTATCTGTCGGTCTGGGCGTTTGTTTGTTTCAATACTTTCAAACACAATCTCCTCCGAGACTAAAAGTCGCAGAGCGGCGCTTGGGCCTCAAATGATTGGACTTTTTATAGACCGTTCTTTTTTGATTGGTTATTTGTATTTGTTTTACGGCATATCAACCCTTTTTAGGTCATTTAATGCCGAATCAGTGATTTTGTAGAAAAAGTTTTTTTAAAAAGTTTTAATAGAATATATTTGTTTTTTTTAGTTTTTTTTTTCAAGTCAGTTTCTATTTAACCCATAGTTGGGACCCTAACAGGTACTACCACTGTGGGTCAGAGTTGACCTGGGAGCAATGGCAATTAAGGGGTGGCTCTACACTCCCCAAAACCCGCAAGCTGGGGCCTCACTATCGGGTATAGTTTAAGTTTATATCCAAGACCGTTCTTTTATGGGTCTCTAGCCGATTACAATAGTTTGTAAAGGGTCCAAAATGGTCAAAATTGAGAAAATAGTAATGCATTTTGTAGATTTATCCTAATTAATTTTTAATAAGTTTATATGACTTATGCTGATACAGTGACAAGTCACCACCGTTAAATGCTCAGTTTCGATTCTAGCTAATGGAACCTAAATAGTTATTATATTTTACTTCTTAAATCACGATTCTATAATAATATATACGAGATCTGGACAAATTGGAATAGCGTACTTAAGAAGAGTTTACGCGCAGGCAAAGTCAGGCGCCCCCCTGTCGCTAATTTCTGCTAAAAATCTGAGCAATCGATGAAAGTCTTTCGATGAAAAAATGTTATGCTTACGATAGAAATATAAAGCATTAAAGGAAACAACATTTTTTTTTAACTCATTAAGTGTATATATAATACTGGTCGAGGAATGACAGAAATATATGTAAGAACTTTAGTCAAATAAATTCGAACATAACTATTTTAAAACGCACAATCATGTTGACACACCGGTTCACGCCAGGTCACCGAAGTTAAGCAACGTTGAGCCTGGCCAGTACCAGATGGGTGACAATATTTGGAAGGTAAGACGCTGTATGTAACACGAGTTAAAATACCAGATTGAGGTACTGGCGCGGTCTATTCTACTCTCGAGGGTAGAGGGGACTCTCTTAAGCCGTGGTATACACCCCATCTAGTGATGGCGTCACGATAAATATATACCCTTGATTGACCTGGGGAAGCATCAAGGATTCAGCTACCGACAAGATTTGAGTTCCATTACAAACTAGTGTAGTGAGTTCATATCTCGGCTACGGCCACGGTGGATGGATGGATTTTAAACAGAAAAGGTTTTTGACAACAGAACTATCGCTGCAGGAAAACATAGAAAGTCTTGCCAAGTTTCACATTAATTCAATCACTTTTTAATCATTGATGTTGTAGAAATTTTTATTTTCGACTTCTGCCACATATAATGCTACAGAATTCATTTGTTTTGTTTTAAGTTTTCTAAGTAATCGTTTGTCTTATTTTTTTCAGTACAACATGAACGATTACGGTTTTGGTGGTGAATCCAACTGCAGCAACTACGATGTAAGTAATAAAACTATAGACTTTACTTTTTCACTCACCCACAGATATATATATATATATATATATATATATATATATATATATATATATATATATATATATATATATATGTATATATATAAAGTACGGGTTAAAACTGAAAACTATCTTTGCATAACACCAAAAGATGGAGGAAGTGAGGAAGCAGGGCTTTGGAAATCGTTTTACCCGATTACGATGTCCACCAAATATAGCTTTTGTTGTAAAAATCTAATAGATAAACATCTGAAGAAGTGGGTGGGGACAGGATATTTTTATGGAAACATCAATCGTAAAATTGCCAACTCATCAATGAAACAGCTATAATGGAAAAAATCCAGGAAATACACAAAGGTTATAAAAAAACCGTGAGTCTTTTAATTTTCAACAAAATTTTACACTATATATGCTCTGCCCCTATTAAATAGGAACATTGAGCTTAACGCAAAATTAACGGTGACTGGTTTTAAAATACGATCTAGACCCGTTCAACAAAAATGGTATACATTAAATGTAACGACATTTCAAAAACAAACTTTAAACAAATATATATATATATATATATATATATATATATATATATATATATATATATGAGATTGTTGAATTTTTATTTGTTTTTTTATTAGTGATAAATTTCTTTCTTTTTTCCGCTCCATGAGCGTTTTTATTATAAGAAAGGATATATGTTCCCTTTGTTTATATTTTTCTCCGCCCACATTTTAGGACGCATTTACTTTTTTATTTTATTTAAATATTATTTATTAATTATTAATTAATAATTATTTAAATATTAAGATGCTTTACTTTTATGCACGTAGTAATTATTAATAAATAATATTTACATATATATGTAGACTTGGTAATTCTTATTTTATAATAATTATATCAATATATATATATATATATAGGTATATAGTAAACTATATATATATATATATATATATATATATATATATACATATATATATATATAATCTAAAGAGGCTTTAAAAAAAAAGATGTAAAAAAAAATGCAGTTTAAATTCCCGGAAGCAAAAGAAACTACACTAAACCTATCGCAGACTTAGCATCTACATAATGCGTTTCTGAAAAGTTTATAATTACAAAAGAGAATATATCTATCTATCTATCTATCTATCTATCTCTATATATATATATATATATATATATATATAAACAAAGCCTTAACTATGATTGTCAAATAGAAATAGACTTAGCACTTACATACGTTGATTTCTCAACAATCCTCACTTATCAAAGAGAATTTAACTATATCTAGATGAAAAGTGAAAACCTTAACTAAAGTTTCGTAAATAGAAAACGAGGATTCTCAGCTGCTTACCATGTAGCTGTTTCTGAGATTTGAAACAGGACACTTCCCCAATACCTATATATATATATATATATATATATATATATATATGTATATATATATATATATATATATATATATTTAGTGGAAATGGTAATCAATAAAAACTGAAGAAAGTGCTCAATACTGTTGTAGAGCAAATATGCGTTTTATTTTTTATTACCGTATCTTTCTGTTAAGTTACATTATTGTTTCAGCTACTCGGCCGTTTTTTTTTTGGCCGTCTGTAGCTTCCTCAGACTTCTGTAAAAGCTGAGGAAGCTACAGACGGCCAAAAAAAAACGGCCGAGTAGCTGAAACAACAATGTAACTTAACAGAAAGATACGGTAATAAAAAATAAAACGTATATATATATATATATATATATATATATATATATATATATATATATATATATATATATATATATTAGTGTTGGGACGATTACTCGGAATCAGAAAAATCGGAGCTTTTTGGGGTTTCGGTATCTGTATCGGAATCGGAAAAAATTGAGTCTATTTTCCGATGCCAAAACCGATTCCTTGCATTACTTATCTTATTTTGTTTTTGTAAAACGCCTCTAATAATAAAATAATGACAAGTGTGTTTTTACGTTTGAGAAAATACAGGGGCATTTTAGATGCGTTTTTACAGTAATCGGGAAAACATAAAAATTTATAGTAAAATATTTAGGGATTTATAAAGAATCGGAATCGAATTCGGTAATTGTATCGGAATCGGAGATTTCCTACGGAATCAGAGATTTCCTACGGAATCGGTTATTGTGTCAGAATCGAGAAAAAGATTGGAATCGCCCCATCACTAATATATATATATATATATATATATATATATATATATATATATATGATGAAAATAATGGAAATAGTATTCCGACAAAATAGAGAAAATAAAAAAGGAACAAACCGTATTATGTGTTCACCAACGTTTCGTCTTTATTTATATATATAGGTATATAGTAAACTATATATATATATATATATATACATATATATATATATAATCTAAAGAGGCTTTAAAAAAAAAGATGTAAAAAAAAATGCAGTTTAAATTCCCGGAAGCAAAAGAAACTACACTAAACCTATCGCAGACTTAGCACCTACATAATGCGTTTCTGAAAAGTTTATAATTACAAAAGAGAATATATCTATCTATCTATCTATCTATCTATCTATCTATCTATATATATATATATATATATATATATATATATATATATATATATATATAAACAAAGCCTTAACTATGATTGTCAAATAGAAATTTCGTCTTTATTTCGAGGAAGTCTCGAAATAAAGACGAAACGTTGGTGAACACATAATACGGTTTGTTCCTTTTTTTATTTTATATATATATATATATATATATATATATATATATATATATATATATATATCCTCGTCTGAATAAAAATCCGGAAACATAACGCATATTTTGTACAATAACACTCAGATTTTACAGTTATATATAAAATATATAATGTTTTACTCAAGTTTAAGACTTTTTCCTTCGTTGTCTCTATATTGTGTATAGGAGATAATGTTATTGTTTTCAACAACTTCAAATTTTCCAAATTATGAAACTTTCCTTGATTAGTACAACCGTTCATAGAAATATTCCACATGGTAAATTTTGTTAGAAGTTTAAAAAACGACTTCTTCCTGCTACGTAATTATATATATGTGTTTTTAATTGGATTTTTATAATCATAAGTATTCGAATTATTCAATTCATTTTTATTTGGCACTATTTTGCAGAACTACATGCACTGGAGATACATGAACACCTTCAACCGCGTGATGCCCTTCATGGAGAGGACCTTGTCCATGCGCAATGGCGGAAGCCAGTTCTTCATGGGTGACCAGGTGAATATATATTGTTTTTTTTTTACATAGAAATCACCACTTATCCAAGCCTAGAGCCCACTCGAGGATAAGGGTTAAAGAGTGTACAGAAGTCAATGGGACAATATCATAGGAACCGTTAATAGTTGAAATTTGGAAAATTGGATTAATTAAGGGGAACGGCTCATCAAGAACTTGTTTACGTAGGACTTGAAGACGACCATATTGTAGTCACCTAGAAAGCAGACAAATGGAAGACAGTTTCACATGTGTGCAGTTCTAAGAAAGAAGCTTTGTTCATGGAATCTACGTTTATGTTTAGGCACAGATAAAGAGTGGGGAGAATTATAGATAGTGTTTTCAGCTAGACAAAGGATTCTTGTGGGAGTTTGGCGAGGGGATCATAGATTGTAACTCAGAGGAGAACTTGCCACAAAAATAACGATAAAGCAGAGGCAGGCTCGCAATGTTTTTTCAGGGAGAACTCTGTCAAGGCAGGATAAGGCTTTCTAGCGGCTCCTGTCTAGATGTGACAACAGTACTCCACCTTTGGACGTTCCTGGCTCTTACATAGGTAGAGAATTGCGTAAGAATCCCACCATTGATGTACGTGTTCCATTTCGGATCAGGATTAAAGGTAAATATGAGTACACAAATAAAATTAAAAGTAAAACATCTGAAAGCAGAAAGAGAAATTACATATCAATATTTATATATTTTCCTAAAACACTCTGGCCTTGAAACAATGGTAGCCTAAAACTTGCTGCTATGGTTTCAACTGATCTGAAATAACAGCCAGGGGAGACTTGATTAAAAATATTTCTCATATTTTGGAAATAGGGTACGATTATGAATATCTCGAGTATCAAATACTCCTTATACATTGTGAATTTTCAATAATGGCTCATATCACCAAGGGAAATGAAATGAAATTAGCAAAATTGCCAGCTACGTTTATCTAATCTGTGATTTAACTCCTGCTTTAAGGTCCTGAACTGTCATCTAGGCTCCAGCCTATGTCCCAACGACGAAATGTTGAATCCCTTTGCCTGCTCTACAAACACTTTAATGGCGAATGCTCTGACGAACTACAAGCACTTGTACCCCATAGATGCAAGAAAGCCTTCTACTCCAATAGTTTCTTCCTCAGAACTGCTAAACTTTGGAACTCCCTTCCGGGATTCTGTTTCCCTAATGTACTGAAATGCAGAAGTTAACGTTTAAGGTGAAAATATATCTTGCTGGCCAACTCATTTCATAATATCCGTGCAACTTATGTCCCTGAGGGTAGTCCCCTACTTCAAAGTGGAACTCTGCCTTATTTGGGGTGAACATTGAATAAAAACATACTAGACTAATTAACACTCTACAGTTTTATTGTCAATTTTTATTCGTTATTCTCATGCTATATTTTAAAAAATAAAGATAGACAACGTTCTGAAATTGGAATATAGAGTTTTGTTATGTATTTGTATTATTTTTTGGGGGAAATGGAATCCTTGAGACAAGACTTTATTAATCATCTGAAGAAATCCCGAAAAGGTGTTAACCAACTCGTTGCCAACTCATGTCCCACATTAGTAGCCCCCTACTTCAAAGGAGCACTGTGTCTTGTATTCAGGTTAAAATTGATTAAAAAAAAAACAAAAGAAAAAAGAAGTTATATATATATATATACATATATGTATGTATGTAAGAATATATATATAAATATATATATACATATATATACATATATATATACATACATATATACACACACATATATATATATATATATATATATATATGCGAATAAAAAGGAAAAACCTAAGAGTAAAAACAAAAATAAAATCACCGTTTCGTCCCTATTTCAGGGGACATCATCAGGATTTCAAGGCGAGGATGTACAGGAAAAACTGTCATATATCACATGCGAAAGAGAAGTTTAGTTCTCTTTCTGTTTTGGAGAGAAAAAAATTAATGATGAAAAGAGAATTTATATCTACATCTTTTACACCTCAAATTAAAAAAACTAAAGTTCAAATTAAAAAAACACAACTTCAAATTAAAAAACACAACTTCAAATTAAAAAAAACTAAACTTCAAATTAAAATACACAACTTCAAATTAAAAAAATCCAAGTTCAAATTAAATTAAAATTTTATTACATGATAGATAAACCATTTATTCTCCAACAGGGAGGTCCTCTTCCCTGAGACATCTAGCGTGATGGCGTTGAACCCGATTACAGAATGCCTGAGACATGGCAGGAGTTACCACTTGGTAGGCTCGGTCGATGGCGGTCTCCACAAGACGAAGACGGTGCTCCACTTTTGTGATATCTTCCGGTTGTGGCACATGTATAACGCTCGGTAGATCCCTCTTGATGACGGCTTTGATGGCTGACCAGGCCATTTCGATGGGGTTGAGAGCCGGGCTGTATGGAGGCAAGCGAATAAACTCCACTTCTGCAAAAGCTGCCTGGTCGTGTAGTTGTTCCACTCGGGAATGGCACGGGGCGTTGTCAATTACCAAGGCTACCTGTCCGGCATCATATCCCATTGCGAAGACAGAATTGAGTAGTTCTGCAACCCATTGGTTGACATCCGGGTGCTTGTAGGCGCCACGCCTGCGGGTGAAGTTGATGAGTCCCTGTTGACTAATACCAGCAACCATGTGAATATTTGGACCTTTCGAGCCTGGAACATGTAGCACCACTCTCTGGCCCCTCGCGGATCGTCCAACGGTCCGAGTACAAAATAAGTTCACGTTTTACTCATCCAAATACACCACATGTTTACCAGCTCCCAATGCGGCCATAACCCTTTCTACATAGATACGACGTTTTACCTTATTCTCCAGAGTGTTGACATTCTCGGCTTGCTTGTGAACCCGTTTTACAGTGAAGAGTCTACCATCGAGATGGTTATTTATGGTAGTAACGCTGATTGGGGGGTTGATTCCATGCATCTCCGAAATCTTCAAGGCCAACTCCTTGAGAGTGATGGTAGGATCTTCTCAGATTATATCAAGCATGTTGTTGACCATGTCCGGATTCACTTTCCCATGTCGCCTTCCACCCCGCGGCTTATCCTCCACGTCTTGCCCCTTGGCCTGTTTATTCACCCAGGCGTACGCGGTGTTCCTATTTATCCCACAGTTCTCTGCGACAGTTGTCCAGTCCCTGCTATTTCGAGCGGCTTCCAGAATCCGACGCTTAGGAGAATTTCGATTGCGTTTGTACTGACCACGTACTGTGCCTCTCTTGACTCCTCTACTTGATCGCACAACTACCGGAGATCCATTGTTATTTTCCATATTTTAAATTATTGTAATGTTAATTGTTAGAAACTTTTCTTTTTTTATTGTTGCGAGCAACTACAAGTAATAGTGGGTAATTTGCATAAGTGATGTTATGCAAATTACCTTACAAAGTTTGAGTATGAATAATTCTAACACAATGTCACGTGCTTTTTAATTGAACTTGGGTTTATTTAATTTGATGTTGTCTTTTTTTAATTTGAAGTTATGTTTTTTAATTTGAAGTTTAGTTTTTTTAATTTGAAGTTGTGTTTTTTAATTTGAAGTTGTGCTTTTTTAATTTGAGGTGTAAAAGGTGTAGTGTGTGGAGGGGGGGTCGGGTTATATACATATAAAAAAATGAATATATGTATATAACCCGACCCCCCTCCACACACTAGATATAAATTCTCTTTTCATCATAAATTTTTTTCTCTCCAAAACAGAAAGAGAACTAAACTTCTCTTTCGCATGTGGTATATGACCGTTTTTCCTGTACATCCTCGCTTTGAAATCCTGATGATGTCCCCTGAAATAGGGACGAAACGTTGATTTTATTTTTGTTTTTACTCTTTTAGGTTTTTCCTTTTTATTCGCATAACGTCTAAAGCATCGTTTATATCTTGCTTTATTTTATTCATATATATATATATATATATATATATATATATATATATATATATATATGTTTGTGTGTGTGTGCATTGTGTGTATATATAGCTACCATTACGGCGTAATATGCTTGCTCTCTGGTTCTCCTTAGATCAGCGAAGTTACGAAACAATGACTTTGTTTCCAGTCGTCCTGAATTTCTATTTACCATTGTAATAAAACAGTGTACACTTAGAAGCTGTGTGGTTGGTGATTACGCTACTCTAGCCACCACAAAAATACACACGCAGATCATTGCCGTTTTCAGTGATGTTCGTGGTCTTCACCCGCAAAGATGGGCGAACAGTTATAACCAAAAATAAGACAAAATCAATCTTGTCTAACGATGCTCCGAAAGTCAACACCAACAAAAATCGAGAATAATGATGATACGTATGTTTTAAAATGTGTGTCTTTATCGGGAAATAATAATAATAATAATAATACTGATAATAATAATAATAATAATAATAATAATAATAATAATAATAATAATAGGATACTTTTACATCTATGTTATCGCGCTATTTTCTTATTTATCTCTTCAGGTTAAATTCTATTTTTACAGTATATTCGTTCGTTAGATAGTTAGGTAAAATTCTAAAATAGTTACCAAACAACTTCCACGCCACATGATACGAATTGCTTCTAAATAATAATGTTGTTAGTTCAGTTTTATAACATAGATGAACAAGTACCTCAACGGTTCATTATTTCATTACAAGTCAAGAAATTAATAGAAATTAATAGAATTATTTAATGACCCTTAAACGCATGACAAAAATTATCCTATCATTTAATACCCTTTTCTTCATTTTATATATATTAGTAGTTAAACCCTGCTTTGCTCGGACCCTATGTAATCTTCAAACCTTTATATTGATATATATATATATATATATATATATATATATATATATATATATATATATATATATAAGTGAATTTAGTTTACAAACAAATGGCTACAAATAAGCATACATGTTTCAGCGAAAACCCAGTACGGGAATCGCTTGGCCTGACGAAGCGATTCCCGTACTGGGTTTTCGCTGAAACATGTGTGCTTATGTGTAGCCATTTTTTTGTAAACTAAATTTACTTATTTTGGCTCTGTCTAAACATTGAGCACTCTTTTGGTGGACACACTTATATATTTTGCTTTGAACAAACAAATAATTAATACCAATACAATATATATATATATATATATATATATATATATATATATATATATATAAACGTTTGACTCATATCCAGGTAACATATATCTGAAATTTCGAGTGCTTAGACGCCAATTTGGCGGAGGAGTTTGGTAGAGTCTGCAAGGGTCAACTTTTTCAACTCTGACTTCTTAGCAGCCATATTTTCGCCTAAAACGTGATTAAAAAGCTTGCTGCATGTATGAATAACCTTTATGTAAACTTTCAAACGTTTACACTCAAAATTGGCTGAATAGTTTGCTAGAGACCGCAAAGGTCAAATCTTGAACATTGACCGTTTTTGCGGAGAAGTTCGGTAATGTTTTAAAAGGTCAAATTTTGTAACTTTGGCCCTTTGACAGCCACATTTCTGGCCGAAAACCGATTGAAAAGATTTTCCAAAATCTTAATATTCCTTTCGTCAAATCTGGAATTTGTAAACTATAAATTGACGGAGTAGTTTTCTAGGGAAATGTACATACACAGATACACACTCACAGAGACAATTTAACTTATATATATATATATATATATATATATGTATATATATATGTATATATATGTATATATATGTATATATATATATATATATATATATATATAGATAAATAGATAGATAGATAGATATAAAGTTATCAGTATTTATATATTTATTCACTTTGTCTAACACATTAAACGTATAAATACGCACATTTAATTTCAGAAAAATTTATAAATGAATAATAATAAGCAAACTCCAACGAATATACTTATTTAAAAACTCCTTGTTAGTCATGTTAATGTAATGCGATTTTGTTCATGTATGGAAATTAAAATATTTATTTTCATTTCTTTCTCTTGCAGATGATGTGGTGTGACATGATGTTCTACTGCTGCATGGAGAACATGTTCAGGGAGAACCAGAATATGTTCAGCAGCTATCCTAAATTGATGGCTCTCTACAACCGATTCGCCAGCCACCCCAAGATCTCTTCTTATCTGAAGAGCCGTTGCAACACCAACTGGTAAAAAGGACCGAGTTTAAAACGCAATATGTCGTCTTCATTCATTAATTGAAAAAAACAATTTGATTATTCGATGTAGATAAAATAAATGATTGATTAATAAAAAAATTGTTTCAGTTCAAATAATGAATTCCAATTTGTGTATTTCTTTTTCTTTGTATTCCGTAAAAGCTTTAACTCATAAAACTGATATGTAGTCCAACCACTTAGGTTTTGAACTGGGATAAGAAAAACAAGTGAAGCATGCATGGTCGCCCATGAGTGCACAGTGAACGAGGCATAAAAAATGATTAAGTTTAGCATTTGGCTTTCGCCATTTACTCCCAAATGTCCCAAGGGTACGTCAAATCTTGGTGAAAATGAACATACGGTGCAGTTTTAGGTCTTAGCATATATAAATTTGATTTCTGCACAATGCAAAAAAAAAAAAAGAAATAACAAAGTCCATTATTTGCCCCCCCCCATTTAACTCCAAACGTCTTGAAGGCCTTAACATATTAAAATTTGAGTTCAGCACCATGCAAAAACTGCTAAATAGACATACACAGAAAATCTTGGACAAATATAGTAAAATAGTACCAAAAATTGAATGTTTCTAATAGGCCTAAAAGAGCCCCAAGAGTTATCGCGAAGTATAGACAACACAATTATATAGAAATCAGTTAGTTACATCTTTTCAGAAAGTTTTAATTTTTTAATGAGCACAAAAGTATCAATTTTAGCCATTCTAAACCGAAAGGCACCCCTAGGGGGTGGGGCAACCGAAAATCATCCAGAAAATCCGTTCTGTAACTTTTTTGGTCGTATCATGTTTAATGTTTGTGCAAAATTTCTCAAAAATTCCAAGCCGTAGTTTTTGAGAAAAGTACGAACGGACGAACAGACGAACGGACAAGGGTGAATTTACAGGTCTACCCTCCTTTTATCGAATGACCAAAAAACATACGTGTTTCAGAATTCTTCTCTTTACTGGAAATTAACAGTGAGACAAAAGCGTTACTAAGAAATGAGCTATTACTTTATTACTAGCAGGACCTGTGGAAATTCCACTGGTGATTCATTCATATGTAATATATTGATGTTGGCATTTTGTAGATGTTCAGCGTAAATGGAGAAGCTCTAATATTATTGTAGCTCTTTTTAAAAACCGTAAAGGATTTACCTAAGCTCGCAGCGACACCTAGCGTAGCCCTGTCGTTAAGATTTTGCATATATAATTATATAGTTATTTTTCTATCAATTTTTATATATTAAAAAGTTGCAATTTAAATAAATATAATTTTAATTTGTTTTGGTCTATTTGTTCCTAATGAATCCAACGCTCGACGCCGCATCCCCACTATGTTACCTAGCATCTTATCTACTCTTCTGATGAGAAGCATTAGGCTTCGAAATCCCTTGGCATAAAGAATCCCTTCTATCCCCCAACTAATCGATTGTATTCCCTTATTGAATAAATGAACTAATCTATATTCACCAATATATAGTTCCGTGACTTCAATTCCCACTCCTATTGTTTTCATATATATATATATATATATATATATATATATATATATATATATATATATATATATATATATAGAGAGAGAGAGAGAGAGAGAGATAGATAGATAGATAGATAGATAGATAAGATATATATCTTATCTATATAAATAAATGCGAAAATGTGTGTATGTATGTGTGTCTGTGTGTCCGCTAAAAACTTTCGACAGACAGATAACAAAATCATAAACTTGGTATCATATTAAAGCACCATCCTTCGCTCGAAAAATATCGAAGAATTGACCAAAAACGTTGATTTTTTCACCCTGAAATAAACAATTTTCTACAGGGGGGAGTCAACAAAAACCGTCCTCTCATGACGAGATCGGTTCTACGCATGCGTCAGATGACGTCGTGCCCTTATTTACTTTAAATAGTAGAAGAACTGACACAATGTCATGTATGTTATGTTAGCTCAATTGGTTAGAGAGTTGGGTCATTATCTAAACGCTTGGGGTTCGAATCGTGGTGTGAGATGTCTTTTTTTTCGATTTTTTAAATTTAAATATTGACGCAAGGTTATTTAAGCCATTTTCACGTAACGTTCGTTTTTCTGTTTTTTTTTTTTACTTCGCTTATTCTTAGGCATTCATTAACCCGACCCCACCCCGATCGTACAAACAAACACCGAAAAACACCCGAGTACCCACCGATTTTTTTAATTTTAATACCGAAACAGGCTTATTTAAGCCATTTTTCACGTGTTTTTTTTTTTTGGTTTTTAGTTTTAACGTTCGATTTTCTGTTTTCTTTTTTTTTCCGAGTTTACATTAATCATCGTTCGTTTGCCTTATATTAGTTTTTTTGTGTTTTTTTCCGATGTTTTTATTACCCCCCCCCCCACCGCCCGGGTACCCCTCGCTTAAGTTTTAACGTTCGTTTTTCTGTTTTCTTTTTTAACTTCGCTAAATTAAAATTATTTTACTTCGCTAAATTAAAATTATTTGAGTTCCATCATCTATAATCGTTAAAATTGTTTTACAAGAAAAAGAAGTCCATAACAATAAAAAGCCGGTCACTCGACTGTAAGCGTGACGCACAAAAGAAATAAAAAACACACACTATTCTATATTCAAACATTACCATGTTGGAATCTATGGTTAAGTGTCAGTTTTGCTCATTTAGAATTGCTTTAAAGCTTCACCACTGACTCAGTTTTCGACCAACTTTCAAAAAATTATTACAGTTTATAGATCACCTTCTCAGCAATATTGTGAAATAAAAGTTTTAATTTTCGTTCAGTAAAACAAATTTTCTGGTGTTTAAAATCGTAAAACTGTATAAGGGGGTGAGCGCCGCTTTTTATGACATATTTTCATAGCAACAACGTCACTACAGCGACTACTGTTGCTACTAATTAAATTTTAACTTCATTGTCGACTACATTAGATTACGCAAGTGGCCTCACGTGGATGTAGTTTCATTTTCAAATACCATCAGATTAATATACAATCATTGTTATAATATGCAGGTGACCTCCCTTGGATGTAGCCTCATTGTCGAATACCATTAGATTAATAAGCAATCAATGTAATATTATGCCAGTGTCGCGAAAAGAGAAGTAAAATGTGAAACAGAGAATGAAAGAGTGAAAGGGAGATAATTGGAGGATTTTTTGAAAGCAGACGAGTGTCGTACATTGTTATTACATATGTGTATGTTAGGTGAATGGCGGCCAAAAAAAAGGCTGAAATCAGACAAAAAACAAGTAAATTTATTTGGAGCATGGGAAAAATCAGGGATTACAATAGAAAAATGAGAACATGGAAAGTAATATAGTTAAGCTTGAACATGGAAAAGTAAAAATTGTTAAAACTGGACAAGAAAAGGACAAGATATGCTAGTAAAAAATATAAACAATTTATAACTTAAAATATTGTAGCATTAATATTTTTTAAATTCAATTTATAACATTATATAATCAATTCTACAGGAATAAACAGATTGGTCAGATTTAGGCGCTTTAGTGTTCCAAGGTGAAGTAATAAATGACGGATTTTTTTTGTTGGACACATGGCTTTTGGTTTTTGATCGCCACCTTGTTCGTGTGTCATTTTTTGCTAATGAAAAAAAACAAGGACTCATGTTGCACAAAAGCGAACGTGTTTATTGTAAGACAACATACAAATTATTCCGACTTAAACGTGTTGTTATTTTAACTCAGATCAATGTACGTGACTGAAAAAAGAATATTTGCCTGCATACATATTTTTAGAATTTTAAACAGTCACGTTTACATGCATAATGTTTAAGCACATATTTACGTTTTAGTAAAGACACTAACTACAAAGTAAAATTTGAAAAAAAAATCCTCTTCATATTTAAAAACTTTAACTTAAATTTAGCTTAGTACATTCTTAATAAAACTGTTCATTTTTAATTTAAAAAAAAAAACATAAAATAACGTCACTTTATATACCAAGTCATTTACTTAATATAATTTTAAGATTTATTTTAACATATCGAGGTAGAAAACTGTAAAATTCAAATAAAAACGGTACAGACAGACGATTAAATAAAATATACTCAATTTAAAACCTTAGTCTTTTACGTGAATTTTGACTAACAGATCTTAAAATTACAAACAGCCCACTTTCTACTTTTTAAAACGGAATTTTGATTTAGAAAATCAATATCACATATCACATACCCTATCATCAATATCAATATCACATACCCTATCATTATAATATATTCTGTATCTAACAAGAGGATATATTGGGTTTATCAGAGGTTAAGCATCAACATCAAGCTATTTTTGTGAGATGTGGACAATATCTGATGAGCCTCCAGAATCGAAAGTTTAAAATGGTATATGAACACCAAGAAAACAGAGCCAGTAGAACTACCTCCATCACAAAATCGGCCAAACATTTTGCACAAGATTGACTTACAAATGAGACGGAAACAAAAAGCTAGCCCGCAACGAAAATAACCAATAAGAGTCGACAAAGATACACTAAGATCTTCCATTGCAGGAAACTGGAAGAATGGACTAACCAACAACGTGGCAAGTATTTCCTGGGTGAACTATCACGGGAATATATAGATAAAGCCAGCTCTGTAGATTGGCTTTAAAAAGGATCTTTTCACTACGATCAGAAAATCAAGGCTTGATGATCAATCTTTTTAAAAAGATGAGTAGTCTCAGCAATAACAACAAGTGCAGAAGTAGAGAGTGTGAGCCATCTGACATCCAGTTGTAAAGTCCTGTTGGGGGAAGGCTATTATAAAATGTGACACAATGGACCGTGTAAATATCTCCACTGGAAATCTGTAAAAACCTGAATATCCAATGTATTAGCTAATCTTGGGAACATGTTTACCAGAAATAACAGTTGGAAATAAGTCATGCACCATCGACTATGACTACGAAATTGCTACAGCTACATATCTAGAAAATCGGGATATTAAGCCTGACCTAGTGATATGGGACAAGAGGGAGAAAGTAGCAACCCTAGTTGAAGTAAGCGTCTCTAATGATGCTGGACTTAACAGAGAGGAGAGGGAGAAAATAACAAAATACCAAGGACTTACGTATGAGATGAAAAGACACTGGAATCTTAAGAAGGTATCACTTATATTAGTCATTACAGGAGCAATGAAAATAATTTCCAAAACTATCTGTCGAATATACCTGGTGAACCAAGTTCAAGAGAAATACAAAGAATATCACTTGAGGGATGGTTAGAATCTTAAAAATATCTCTCGGTTGGATTACCTAAACTAATGGGAGAATGTTTGTTATCCGGTAGAATGCCCCATCCCCAGCAAAAAAACAAAGGAATAAGAATATTTAAAAGTTTAATATAAAACATTTAATAAAAATACTTCCCTTACAATTTCAAAGTCCAATGCTAAATTAATACTGAAAGTAAAATTAACTAAGCTAATTGTCAAATTTTGAAAATTAAATGTGATTAATAAACTCATCTTCAAATTATAAAAGCAAATATTTGAAATTCTAAACGGCCAACGGAATACTGAAAGAAAGAAAATTAGATTAAATACATTTTACGTGAAAATGAAGAGTCAGATTTAGAAAATTGATCTAAAAAAAAAAAAGATATCAGAATTCTATTTAAAAAAAATGAAATTTAACTTAAAATCTAAAATTTAAACGATGGATTAACCTTGTCTTTTGATGAACTCAAATAAAGAATAGTAAAATTTAAAAAAATGTTAAATTACAATTTGGATTTTAAATGGTCATGGTCAAATTTAATAATTGAACGAGTTATTAAAATTACATCGACTTAACCCCCCCCCCCAAATCAAATTCATTGCCAAGGTCGCTGGACAAACGGTGTGATACTTCTACCGCTCCAGTAGATATCTCACTCCTGATGCAATTCTCTACCTATATAAAAGCCAGGTACGACCAAAGATGGAGTACTTTTGCCACATATTAGCTAGAAGCAGCTTATCTTGCCTTGACAGAGTTCAAAATAGACTACGATATAATCACATTGACTTATTTATACCCATTAACCCTAATCCTCGAGTGGCCTCCGGGCCTTGATAAGTGGTGATTCCTGTGTAAAAAAGAAACAAACTTACAACTAAGGTTCAAATAAAGAAACTGAACTAACACTTTAACTTTAAACTAGCTAGAAGTGGGCGCCTGGATTTTCCTGGGTATGAAGTACGCTTTAATATGATATTTTAATTTGTCCAGATTTCGTATATATTATTATAGAGTCTTCGTTTAAAAAAAAAAAAAGTATTTGGGTTCCATTAGTTTGAATCAAAATCAAGAACAAGCTGTAACATTCAAGGTTTGAGACGTTGCAACTGTACCAACGTGATTCCCATAGGAATCCATTTTACAGCGGCATCCGTTGTCATTGATACTGCTTGTGTAATTTGGGAGATCTCAATATTATGTACCCGTCCAAGGAACAGTCTACTAGCTAAAAAGAATTATGTAAAACTATAAGACGAGTAGCCAGTCAGTGATGTGGAACCGACCCACGTTTTACACTGTCTTAGAAACTACCCCATAATGATGTGACGATGGGTCAGTCAATGGGGTCTTAGTATCAAGCGGAAAGCATACCTAAGATGTTGGATGTGGCTGTGTGGCTCCTTCATTCTCTTAAGATGACGTCTTAACTCTGGTGGCATTCTGGTTTGAAACCGTCTTCCTTCGTCTCCAGGCCCGCTTCGTTCTTTAATGCAGGCATTTATAGCACACACAAAAACACACAACACAGGTCACAATTTATATGAGAAATATAATTAACTGTTCATTTTTTTGCAAGAAAATATTAAAATATTTTGGAAAAAGAATTTACAAGTGATAATTAACGTTTACAATTAAAACTAACAAACCTTAACTAATGTTGAGAAGGAGGAATAAAGCTAAATGTGTTTTGTATATTCATCTAGAAACGAACTCTTGTATAACCCCCTTACAAGTATCATATGCCCTCCCCTCTGATTGTGTAAAGAACTTGCATCATATCTCGCAGTCCTTATTAATAATATGAGATCCCAAGAACAATTGTCACAGTCGCCGTCGTGATGTAATATATAAATACCTTCCCCTCGGAATTTCCATCAGAATTTTTCTTTATCTCTGTTATCGTCCCCGATAATGTGTCTCCAATACAAACCCCCGACCCGCTACACAACACATATTCCAGAGTCTACAAAAATTTTAAATGCATGTACAAAAAGAAATCTGGAAACTTATTAAATGCGCTTCGTACTCCATATTGTTCCTCGTTAAAAATACAAAAATAATTGACATCATAAACAAAGAAAATTTCTCAATATAGGAATCGAAGGTTCGATGTTGGAGAGGATCAGAAAATCAGAGAAGATCACACTCCATAGAGGCGAAGGGTGAATAGTAGACCATGTAGTAGAAAAGGCTTGAATTCCTGACATCATAAATCGGCCGATTGAGGAATAAAGAAATCATCAATAATTGTGTTATTGTGTTGTCTTCGTGTCGTCTTTACAACCGAAAAGGTAAATGTGTTTGTATATTCTTCTATAAACGAACTCTTGTATAACACCGTTCCAAGTATTATGTGTCCTCCGTCGATATGTGTTAAAAACTGTTAATCATATCTCCCAGTCCCTATTAATATAAACTTCCCAAGAATTGTCACAGTCGTCGTCATGATATAATATATATAAATGTCACTATCATTCTATTTGTGTTAGAAGAACTGTTATATATAATTACAAGAAACCCTCTCTACCACCTACAGCCATGCCCAACGACTCTTTATCTGAGAGTACATCTTTCAAACTGCTTGGCCTAACGTTCACAGGAAACATAAGTTGAAACAATTACATTGAAGGCATTGCTAGGACCGCTGCAAGAAAGGTGGGCTCTCTCTACCGTGCTAGACAACTACTAACACCCGAAAGTATCCTGTACCTCTATAAGGCCACCATACGCCCATGTATGGAGTATTGCTGTCACATTTGGGCTGGTGCATCTGCTACTAGTCTCTCGCTCCTTGACAAGGTTCAAAATAGAGTCACAAACCTGATAGGCCCTGTACTAAGCTTCAGCCTCTGTCCCATCGACGAAATGTTGCATCCCTCTGCCTTTTCTACAAGTATTTTAGTGGTGAATGCTATGACGAACTGCAATCACTTGTGCCCCTACGACGTAAGCATCCTCGACAAACCCGACAGGCTGCTAAATCCCACCCCCACACTGTAGAGATCCCTAGATGTAAAATATCTTTCTACTCCAATAGTTTCTTCCCTAGAACCGCTAGACTTTGGAATTCCATTCCAGGTCCCTGCTTCCCCAACAGTAGTGGCGTGCAGAAGTTCAAATGTAACGTGAACCGACATCTTGCTGCCAAAATCCCTACATAGTACCCCAGTAGTTGTTGCCCCTAATAGTAGCCCCCTACACCAAAGTAGCAATTTGACTTGTTTGGGGTGAAAATGTAATAAAAAAATATATAAAACCCCCTCAGAATTGAACCCATCGTCGTTATCTCTGTCATCCCCGTTATACAGGTATTCGATATGAACCCGTCATCTATTTCAATATGGAAAAATCCGATCATTTGGGAGCCATAGGGCCATACTGCAACTTTTGGTTTCGGAAGAAACTAGAGCTTAAAAATATGGAGACAAACAGACAGACATATAGCTGTTTATATATTAGAAGGCGATAAAGAAAAAAAATCCAATTTCTTTCAATTGTATTTTGAATTAACACTATCAACGTAAAATTATAAAAAAACATGGCTCCTAATTAAAATAAAAAAAATTAATATCGAATAAAAGCGTAACTTGATTTTAAAACTCTCAACGTCACATTTGAAACCAAAAGAAACATTTAATCTAAATAACTGACAAGAAATTTATAGATTACAACAAAATATGTAATGTTCACAATAAATAAAATTTGTTTTTAAATAAACCATCTCAATTGTTAATTTAATTAATGGTGGTCCAGTTAAAGTTAGAATATAACAACTACCCTTGTCTAAGAAAGTAAGCACCTCTTTTCAAATGATATAAACCAGTATCCAATATTTCAAACAACATACGTGACATATATATATATATATACATATATATATATATATATATATATATATATATATATATATATATATATATATTATTCCTTAATTGGAATTCATTTTTTGAGATGAGCATTATATATTAATTTAAAAAAAAAAAGATCCAAAAACAACAACTAATAAAGATGAGACTAATAGTCCGAAATAAAAATAAAAATTAATATATAATGCTCATCTCAAAAAATGAATTCCAATTAAGGAATAATATATATATGTATATATATGTATATATATGTATATATATATGTATATATATATATATGTATATATATATGTATATGTATATATATATACATATATATATATATACATATATATATACGTATATATATACATATATATACGTATATATATATATGTATATATATATGTATACATATATATATATGTATGTATATATATATATATATATATAAATTAACATGACCTTCGTAAATATAAGGCTTAGTCACAGAAAGTTACGTCATGCTTGACCATTGGACTTTACATGTGGATTTGGCAGGTGACGTAATTTTTAGTTGTAGGCCTCTGTTTAGGAGGCCATAGAATGCTCCCCGCTATTGGTCTCTGAATTAAATTATTTTTAATTCTAACTGGCAGTTTCGCCAGGCTTTGTTAGGACCCTATGTACTATTCATAACTTTATGTGCATATGTATATATTAAAATGTGTGACTATATACGGTAATGTCTTTTTATATAATAGGGTTCCTCAACTACCATAGAGAAAAGTTGGTAGAAACCGCAGACGTAAACATTTTTAAAATTTGACGCCACTTTTGACCTCTTAACATTTATTGTTTTGGGCTCAAATTGAATTAAATTTTTTCACCTGTGTCAAAGTAACCTATACCTAAAATTTCCGATGTTTAGGACCCAAAATTCACTGAGGAGTTTAATAAAGTCTGCAAAGGTCACCTCTGTAATTTTTGACCCTTTGCCAGCAAAATGTTCGTCCAAATACTAATTTAAAAGCTTGCTGTATGTCTGAATATCCTTTATGTAAAATTTCAAATGTTTAGACCAAAAATAACTTAATAGTTTGCTAGAGACCGCAAAGGTAAAATCGTTTAAACTTTAACTACTTAGAAGTTAATTGTCGACCAAAAACGGATTAACAGGCTTGCCTATGTCTGAATACACTTTATGATAAATTTCAAATGTTTATAACAAAAATTTACTGAGTAATTTGGTAGAGACCGCAGAGGTCAATTTTTTTTTAAATTGACCCGGATTATGACTCCATAACATTTATTATGTTGGGCTCTAATCAAATTATAAATTAAAATCCATGTCCAAGTAACCTATATAAAGAATTTCAAGTGTTTTGACCTAAAACTTGCGGAGGAATTTGGTAGAGTTCTTAAAAGCCAAATCCTTGAATTTTTACACCTTGACAGTAGCATATCTGTCCGAAAACCGATTAAAAAATCTCAATACCCCTTATGTCAAATCTCGAGTCTGTAGACAGAAAATTGACAGAGTTATTTGGTAGGGAAGTGTACACAGACAGACAGACAGACATTTTGACTGTTATAGATATATAGATTGTACAATTGTTCGATTTTATTTTAGCAGCAATCAACCAACGAAACTTCGTCGAACATAAGTAATAGTATAGCAGGTGTAATTGCTTATTTTTGTGGTTGGCGTTCAACTTCAATCACGTAGAATTGCGGACAGCTAATTCACAAACACAACATCAATTTACAGAAAAAAAGACTTGTTGCAAACCTGAACTTTTTGCAATAAATTAATGTCTCCAAAATTTCTTCCAGGACTGTAGTACATCAATTGTGTAAGGATATAATTTGCAATTCTGCTGTTTTGAATTTTTTATTGGCCGTTTTGATTTTCATATTACTTTTATTTTAATTTAATGATTCGGACCAGTGAGTTGATTTTGAGTGTCACACAATGCCATACAGCAGAGGCATGTGCATAACGAACAATGCGAGACATATTTGTTCAGAAATACTTGTTTAAACCTTGTATGTGATTGAGGAAACCCACGGAAACATTGTTAATGACATTGTTAATTTTATATTAAATAAAATAAAAATACGCGTCAAATAAGCTTGAAAGCCAAATCACAACGTAATATTAGGAAAATAAATAAATATTTTACTTGTTTGAAATTTATAACATAAATATATTTAGTGATATACTCTACTTTCAGTGTGTCGTTTTGTTTCTTTTACCTTTTCTTCTTCTTTGCCATGTGTTAAAGTTGGAGAAAAAATCTGTTTGTAAAGAGCCGCGCGTTGTATCTAACGGTTGTATTTTGAAATATTTGAACTGTGCGTAGGCAAGGTGAGGATAACGTTAAGGGTCTGAGTTCATACAAAAACGTTGTTTTAATTTGAATAAAATAAAATACGCATCAAGTGCGCTTGAAAGCCAAATCACAACGTAATATTAGGAAAATAAACAAATATTTCAGTTGTTTGAAATTTATCAAAAATATATTTCAGAGATATACTCCATCTTCAGTGTGTTGTTTTGTTTCTTTCTTCTTAAAAATCAGACTTTTCTTTCTCCAATTTTATATAACTTTTATTTTAATTCGATGATTTAAACCACTGAGTTTATCTTGCGTGTTAATGAGACGATGCTGCAGAGGGTGCCACATAGAAAACTATGCGAAACTTATTTATTCAGAAATACTTGTTTATTCCTTTTATTTGTTCGAGTGCAGCTTTTAAGAAGGTTACCCATGTGCAGGTTGTTAATGATTAAAAAGCACTTAAAATATGTTATTTTTGTTTTAATTCGAAGATTTAGGGCCACTATGTATATCTTGAGTATTACTGACGCGATGCGACAGAGGCTTGCACCTTGGGGGCAATGCGATATCTCTTGTTTAGAAATATATATTTTTACTTTGTATTTGATTGAGAACATGCTTTAAAAAGGCTACCATGAACTGCAAAAACTTAGCGACGTCATCTTCCTTCGACAGAGATACGCATGGGTCTAGAAACCGCTTGTGAACTTAACATTCCTGTGTAACTTCCTCCTAGATTTTATGCTGCTGGCATATATACGTTTATGCAGTTTGTCACGATTTGTGTCAATAATCTAGATCAAAATATGTACCTATTCCTGGGCGAATAAATTTGATTCAGAGGAGATTTGCACAACAGTTATGTCCCATTAAAAACATGTACGAGATGCCCTTAAAAAGTTTCCAGATTTTTTTCGTATGGACACTTTTATTGATAGTAAACAGATGAAATTCTTTTCGATTTAGAAGTAATCTCCTTCAGCTTCAATGCACATGTACCGTTCTAACAAATACTGGAAGGTCACATAGAAGTTCTCTCGTGTAAGCCTGTCAATTACTCTCCTCATAACTTCTTTCATTTCCTCATAACGACAGCCTCTAAGGTATTCCTTGAGCTTAGGGGATAACCGAAAGTCACAGGGAGCAATGTCTGGATTATAGGGAGAGTACCTATTTACTATGCCTCCCCACGGGACAGAGTTAGACACCAGGGTCGTTTTTTAACGTGGAGAAAAGGTACAAAAATAAAAATTGTCTCAGTCGTGAAGGATTTCTCCTCCACTGAAAGAGAACAAGAAATAGAAGTGCAGCATCTGAAGAATAGATAGTATTTATTTGCTCCCCCACCGAGCAAATTAGGCACAAGGCCGATTTTTAATGTGAGGAGTGAAGGGAGGGGGAAGGGAAAAAGGGGACCAGCTCCCGAGAGGTGGGAAATGGGAGCTGCTTAATGGTCAGGCATGTGGGGTTGCCCCCACATCTGGTCTTTGCTAGTCATAGCTAGTCATAGCTAGTCATAGCCTGCAGCATCTGAAGAACATATACTACACTTTGATCTTGACCAAAAGGAGAGTAAGTAGCTGTTTTAATGCCCATCTTGATAATGACGGCATCTTTCATTCTAATCTTTTCTGAGTACCCTTGGGACAAACTTTGCGCAAATTGTCCGCATCTTTAGTTTTGTCGCGATAAATTATTTGTAATGTTTAAACACTGACATCAAGATGTGCACTTATTGTCTCTATAGGAATATGGTTTCCATTATCCGTGAAATTATTTATGTGGCCAATAAACTTCTGTGTTCTGACTTGCTTACTCCTTCCACACCCCTATCCTCCTTCACAGACTCCCTGCCTTCCTTCAATTCCTCATCATCGTGAAAAACTGATGCTCGATTAATGCAAGATGGCCTAAAAGTAGTTTGATATATTCCAAATGTTTCTGTGACATTTTTCTAAGTTCAACACATAATTTTATTGCGTATCGTTCTTTTAAAGTGTCTTCATGTTCAGATTACATTTTAAAAAATTACCAACTGGGGAAATCAGGCTTTAGTGGAATGCATTCCTATTCCTGCTAAAGCTGTTATCTCATAAGATGTATAACAATAACATACTGAATTTTCAAGGGTCTTGGACAATTTAAAATGGCTGTCCACAAAGGTCTGGAACCTCATTGAAGAAACCTCGTATATTGCGAGGAAACTTAATGTTTAGCAACTCCATTTGATGTTATACGAAGTCCATTAGATAATTTCTATTCTAGAAAATGAAAAGACTAAACACTTGAGCTTAATAGGTCTTAAGAAATGCAGAGAGACGAGTTTATTTGTATTTAATAAATATGCATCAAGCTATCCGCAGATTCGAATATTTTATTTTGATATAGGAATTCTGTTTATAGGTGATATTCATATTTTACCCCTGAAATCGTTTTAAATCAAAATTTAAAATCTGACATTTACTGAATGTTTTATAATTGATACCCAAATAGATTTTGTTTTATTTTCAGAAAAAAAATAGATGTTCATTTTGATGAGGGGCGTCTCACTTTATCTTTTCGTTCTTAACGTTTGTTCTTAACGTCTAACAATTGTTTCAAGGACTCAAGATCTTTCAGACAGACACACACACAATATGATTTCGGAATCTTAGGTAGGACAACCCTGGGTGTGCTTGAGGTATTGTGCTGAATGAGAATTTTAGCTAGAATCAAGCATAAACTAGCAAAGGTACATGGACGAGGATGACCATAGACACCCCTCCCCAATTTTTGAGTGGCCTTGTGCCTAATTTTTGTTATTTCTGTTTTCAACTCAAAGTGTAGTATCTGTTCTTTAAATGCTGCACTTTATTTTTTTTCACTTAACTTTTTTGGTCTCGGTTAATAGACGAGAACTCCTTTATTAATACGCTGACAAATGTTAAATTTGCACAATTCATATACTGATTGATAAACTCTTGTTACACTCTCTGCATCAAATTTCTCACATTTTTCTTCTCCCCTTTATAAAATGTATATGAAATTACTCCTGATTTTAAATGGAACACGTACATCAAATCTGTTGCCAAGGCCGCTAGTAAAATGGTGGGATCTTTCTATCGATCCAGTAGATATCTCACTGCTGATGCTATTCTCTATCTATATAAGAGCCAGGTACGTCCAAGGATGGAGTAATGTTGCCACATCTGGGCAGGAGCTGCTAGAAAGGACTTGGCCTGCCTTGATAGAGTTCAAAATAGACTTCGTAGCCTCGTAGGAAATGACCTTTTCTCTTCCTTGCAACCTCTATCCCACAGAAGAGATGTTGCGAGTCTGTCTCTGATGTATCGTTATTTTCACGGAAAGTGTTCGACTGAGCTTCAATATATGGTCCCCCTCGCCAAACTTTCTCAATAAACACTCGTCTAGCTGTAAACACTATCAATAATTCCCCCCACTCTTTATCTGTGCCTAAACCTAAACGTAGATTCCATGAACAAAGCTTCTTTCTTAGAACTGTTCGCCTGTGGAATTGTCTTCCGTTTTCCTGCTTT